>NC_140213.1:17877910-18477910 GCF_951802725.1 Rutilus rutilus | reverse complement strand
TACAAAACGTGGTATGGGTCATCAGCACAATGCCCTGAATGAGCCTGAGAAGTTTCGAAACAGCGCCACCTAGTGGTGAATTTTTTTTTTTCAAATGCTTATAACTTTGGGTGTGGTCGACTTATTTTCACGAAACTCATCTTTTTAGACTCCTGAATCGTTGCCGAGTCCTACGATACCAAACATGCTAGGTTTCGCCTTACGGTTTGTGTAGCGTTGTGATTTAGCGCTTAAAAAACATTTGGCTATATCTTTGAAACCGCTAGTCCGATCGAGACGAAACCACCGTCAGAAGTTTGGAAACATAGGTCGATAGCTAGACGCCAATGCCCAAATGCGAAAATATTGATGTTTAGGGGTACTAATTTCCAATCAAAGTCATGTGTCAGTCATTTTTTTCGTGTTTTTTCATATAAATGTCTATAACTCCGAAGCGAATTGAGATATTTTCACCAAAATTGACACACATATGTATGGGCTCACTCTGAGTACACGTAAAAAAAATTGTGGGACTTAGCCTCTTGGTGGCGCTATAATTGAACAAAATATGAAATTCCCATTGACTTCAATACAGTTTTGTGAAATAAAATGCTATACTAAACAAATGCATTGGTGTAATATTACGAAACTCAGATTGTGTCATCAGCACCATCCCCTGAAGGCAACCAAAATATTTCAAGACAGCGCCACCTAGTGGTCAAAAGTTATAACAAAATTTCCAAAAAGGCTAATAACTTTTGAATAAATCTGGCTATTGAAATGCCACGGGTCTTAATAGATTCCTTGGGTCAAGCCGAGAACATAGATACCAAGGTTTCCTTATTTGGCCTAGCTTCCTGTCCGCCATCTTGATTTTCAGACAAAACCTACTTTTTCGAACTCCTCCTAGACCGTTTGTCCGATTTTCACCAAAATCGAATCGTATCATCTCCAGACTGTGCTGACTAAAAGTTATGGATTTCGTGTCTATAGACGAAACCGTTTTCGTATAGCGTAGCAGCAAATATGAGGCATGATGCTAAAAGCACTATTCAGGCTTTATCTCTGCAATGCCTTGACATATTGACACCAAACTTTGTATGTGTCATTGTCACTTCACTCTGACCACATCACATCAGTTTTGTAACTGCGCCACCTATTGGTGAAAGTGATAATCCATTAAATCATATTTTGAATGACTGTTTATATGATTTTTCAGCCATTTCGCCTAAAATCCTCTTTGAATGTCTTTAATTGCTCATTGTTGCAGTTGGTCTGACACCTTCAGCCATGTTGGCATATCCTGTCATCTGCTTGCGCTTGGCCCCGATAATTGCTGCTTGCAGCTATATTTATTATTATTATTCTTCTTCCGACTGGGCGTCTATGGCAGCCCATAGAACCGATTGCGGGAAAGTTGTTTTGGTTTGACATTCTGATAGAGGACAGTCCCAACATTAAATACACCAATTTTTGTGTTTCTAAGTCATTCCCTCTAGCGCCACCACCTGTCCAAAGTTTCACTTTTATTTTGCTAATAACTTTTGAACCGTAAGGCCAATCAACAAAATTCTTTTTTCCTCTTATTTCTGAGCTCATGCCGATTCGATTGCACCCTATGATGTCATTTTCCGTCATATAAATATGGCCGCCATTTTTAATTTTCTGAAAAAGCTACTTTTTCGAACTCGTCCTAGACGGTTTGTCCGATTTGCACGAAAATTGAACCAGATCATCTTCAGGCAGTGTTGACCAAAAGTTATGGAATTCAAATTGATTCGTCAAACCGTTTTCGATAAACGCACGAATACATTTTACGTAGCTCTAGCAAAAACAGTCGTAAGGCTGTATCTCCGCAACGGTTTATCGTATTCAGACCAAACTTGGTACATGTACTCACAAGCATGACCTGAGGCTACATGCTGCGTTTCGGCGCAGCGCCACCTACTGGTCCGGAGATATGAAAAATGGCTATTTTTGCTTATAACTTCTGAACAGTTTGTCCAAAAATCATAAAATTGGTATCGTTACATTCAGGGCAATATGCCGATTCGTATGATATCCAGTTTTACCATATCGGCCCTTTTGACTGTCGGCCATTTTGAATTTTGTGCTAAAATACTGTATTTTAAGAATGCATGAACGAATTGTTACGAAACTTGGTATGGGTCATCAGCACGTTGTCCTGAAGGAGCGTGAGAAGTTTCGAAACAGCGCCACCTAGTGGTGAATTTTTTTTTTCAAATGCTTATAACTTTGGGTGTGGTCAACTTATTTTCACGAGACTCTTCTAATTAGACTCCTGAAACCTTGCCGAGTCCTACGATACCAAACATGCTAGGTTTCGCCTTACGGTTTGTGTAGCGTTGTGATTTAGCGCTTAAAAAACATTTGGCTATATCTTCGAAACCGCTAGTCCGATCGAGACGAAACCACCGTCAGAAGTTTGGAAACATAGGTCGATAGCTATACGCCAATGCCCAAATGCGAAAATATTGATGTTTAGGGGTAGTAAATTCCAAACAAAGTCATGTGTCAGTCATTTTTTACGTGTTTTTTCATATAAATGCCTATAACTCTGAAGCAAATTGAGATTTTTTCACCAAAACTGACACACATATGTATGGGCTCACTCTGAGGACACGTAAAAAAAATTGTGAGACTGAGCCTCTTGGTGGCGCTATAATAGAACAAAACATAAAATTCCCATTGACTTCAATACAGTTTTGTGAAATAAAATGCTATTTTCATTAAAAACCTACTTTTTCGAACTCCTCCTACACCGTTTGTCCGATTTTCACCAAAATCGAATCATATCATCTCCAGACCGTGCCGACTGAAAGTTATGGATTTCGTGTCGATTGACGAAACCGTTTTCGTATAGCGCAGCAGCAAATTTGAGGCATGATGCTAAAAGCATTATTCAGGCTTTATGTCTGCAATGCCTTGACATATTGACACCAAACTTTGCATGTGTCATTGTCACTTCACTCTGACCACATCACATCAGTTTTGTAACTGCACCACCTATTGGTCGAAAGTGATAATCCATTACATCATATTTTTAATTATTGTTTCTATGATTTTTCAGCCATTTTGCCTAAAATCCTCTTTAAATGTCTTTAATTGCTCATTGTTGCAGTTGGTCTGACACTTTCAAACATGTCGAAATGTCTTGTCGTCTTATTCTGCTTGGCCCCGGTAATTGCTGCTTGCAGCTATATTTATTATTATTCTTCTTCCGACTGGGCGTCTATGGCAGCCCATAGAACCGATTGCGGGAAAGTTGTTTTGGTTTGACATTCTGATAGAGGACAGTCCCAACATTAAATACACCAATTTTTGTGTTTCTAAGTCATTCCCTCTAGCGCCACCACCTGTCCAAAGTTTCACTTTTATTTTGCTAATAACTTTTGAACCGTAAGGCCAATCAACAAAATTCTTTTTTCCTCTTATTCCTGAGCTCATGCCGATTCGATTGCACCCTATGACGTCATTTTCCGGCTTAAAAATATGGCCGACATTTTGAATGTGCTGAAAAAGCTACTTTTTCGAACTCGTCCTAGACGGTTTGTCCGATTTGCACGAAAATTGAACCAGATCATCTTCAGGCAGTGCTGACAAAAAGTTATGGAATTCAAATTGATTCGTCAAACCGTTTTCAATAAGCGCACGAACAAATTTTACGTAGCGCTTGCGAAAACAGTCGTAGGGCTGTATCTCCGCAACGCTTTATCGGATTCAGACCAAACTTGGTACATGTCATCACAAGCATGACCTGAGGCAACATGCTGCGTTTCGGCGCAGCGCCACCTACTGGTCCGGAGATATGAAAAATGGCTATTTTTGCTTATAACTTCTGAACAGTTTGTCCAAAAATCATAAAATTGGTATCGTTACATTCAGGGCAATATGCCGATTCGTATGATATCCAGTTTTACCATATCGGCCCTTTTGACTGTCGGCCATTTTGAATTTTGTGCTAAAATACTGTATTTTAAGAATGCATGAACGAATTGTTACGAAACTTGGTATGGGTCATCAGCACGTTGTCCTGAAGGAGCGTGAGAAGTTTCGAAACAGCGCCACCTAGTGGTGAATTTTTTTTTTCAAATGCTTATAACTTTGGGTGTGGTCAACTTATTTTCACGAGACTCATCTAATTAGACTCCTGAAACCTTGCCGAGTCCTACGATACCAAACATGCTAGGTTTTGCCTTACGGTTTGTGTAGCGTTGTGATTTAGCGCTTAAAAAACATTTGGCTATATCTTCGAAACCGCTAGTCCGATCGAGACGAAACCACCGTCAGAAGTTTGGAAACATAGGTCGATAGCTATACGCCAATGCCCAAATGCGAAAATATTGATGTTTAGGGGTAGTAAATTCCAAACAAAGTCATGTGTCAGTCATTTTTTATGTGTTTTTTCATATAAATGCCTATAACTCTGAAGCAAATTGAGATTTTTTCACCAAAACTGACACACATATGTATGGGCTCACTCTGAGGACACGTAAAAAAAATTGTGAGACTGAGCCTCTTGGTGGCGCTATAATAGAACAAAACATAAAATTCCCATTGACTTCAATACAGTTTTGTGAAATAAAATGCTATTTTCATTAAAAACCTACTTTTTCGAACTCCTCCTACACCGTTTGTCCGATTTTCACCAAAATCGAATCATATCATCTCCAGACCGTGCCGACTGAAAGTTATGGATTTCGTGTCGATTGACGAAACCGTTTTCGTATAGCGCAGCAGCAAATTTGAGGCATGATGCTAAAAGCATTATTCAGGCTTTATGTCTGCAATGCCTTGACATATTGACACCAAACTTTGCATGTGTCATTGTCACTTCACTCTGACCACATCACATCAGTTTTGTAACTGCACCACCTATTGGTCGAAAGTGATAATCCATTACATCATATTTTTAATTATTGTTTCTATGATTTTTCAGCCATTTTGCCTAAAATCCTCTTTAAATGTCTTTAATTGCTCATTGTTGCAGTTGGTCTGACACTTTCAAACATGTCGAAATGTCTTGTCGTCTTATTCTGCTTGGCCCCGGTAATTGCTGCTTGCAGCTATATTTAGGGGCCAAGCACCGAAGGTGCGGAGGCACCTATTGTTTTTGTTCCGGTTCTTATTATTATTATTATTATTATTATTATTCTTCTTCTTCTTCTTCCGCCATGGGAGTCTATGGCAGCCCATAGAACCGCTTGCGGGAAAGTTATGAAATTTGGCACAATGATAGAGGACAGTCCAAAAAGTCACCATACCAAATTTGGTGTCTTAAAACCAATCCCTCTAGCGCCACCACCTGTCCAAAGTTTAACTTTTATTTTGCTAATAACTTTTGAAGCGTAAGGCCAATCAACAAAATTCTTTTTTCCTCTGATTCCTGAGCTCATGCTGATTCGATTGCACCCTATGACGTCATTTTCCGGCTTATAAATATGGCCGCCATTTTGAATGTGCTGAAAAAGCTACTTTTTCGAACTCGTCCTAGACGGTTTGTCCGATTTGCACGAAAATTGAACCAGATCATCTTCAGGCAGTGCTGACAAAAAGTTATGGAATTCAAATTGATTCGTCAAACCGTTTTCGATAAATGCTCGAACAAATTTTACGTAGCACCTGCAAAAACAGTCGTAAGGCTGTATCTCTGCAACGGTTTATCGTATTCAGACCAAACTTGGTACATGTCATCACAAGCATGACCTGAGGCTACATACTGCGTTTCGGCGCAGCGCCACCTACTGGTCCGGAGATATGAAAAATGGCTATTTTTGCTTATAACTTCTGAACAATTTGTCCAAAAATCATAAAATTGGTCTCGTTAGATTCAGGGCAACATGCCGAGTCGACTGATATCAAATTTTACCATATCGGCCATTTTGACTGTCGGCCATTTTGAATTTTGTGATAAAATGCTGTATTTTAAGAACGCATGAACGGATTGTTACGAAACTTGGTATGGGTCATCAGCACGATGTTCTGAAGGAGCGTGAGAAGTTTCGAAACAGCGCCACCTAGTGGTCAAAAGTTATAACGACATTTCCAAAAAGGCTAATAACTTTTGAATAAATCTGGCTACTGAAATGCCACTGGTCTTATTAGATTCCTTGGGTCAAGCCGAGAACATAGATACCAAGTTTACCTTATTTGGCCAAACTTCCTGTCCGCCATCTTGATTTTCATTCAAAACCTACTTTTTCAAACTCCTCCTAGACCGTTTGTCCGATTTTCACCAAAATCGAATCGTATCATCTCCAGACCGTGCCGACTAAAAGTTATGGATTTCGTGTGGATAGACCAAACCGTTTTCGTATAGCGCAGCAGCAAAGTTGAGGCATGATGCTAATAGCACTATTCAGGCTTTATCTCTGCAATCCCTTGAAATATTGACACCAAACTTTGTATGTGTCATTGTCACTTCACTCTGACCACATCACATCAGTTTTGTAACTGCGCCACCTATTGGTCGAAAGTGATAATGCATTAAATCATATTTTTATTGACTGTTTCTATGATTTTTCAGCCATTTCGTCTAAAATCCTCTTTAAATGTCTTTAATTGCTCATTGTTGCAGTTGGTCTGACACCTTCAGCCATGTTGGCATATCCTGTCATCTACTTGCGCTTGGCCCCGGTAATGGCTGCTTGCAGCTATATTTATTATTATTCTTCTTCCGACTGGGCGTCTATGGCAGCCCATAGAACCGATTGCGGGAAAGTTGTTTTGGTTTGACATTCTGATAGAGGACAGTCCCAACATTAAATACACCAATTTTTGTGTTTCTAAGTCATTCCCTCTAGCGCCACCACCTGTCCAAAGTTTCACTTTTATTTTGCTAATAACTTTTGAACCGTAAGGCCAATCAACAAAATTCTTTTTTCCTCTTATTCCTGAGCTCATGCCGATTCGATTGCACCCTATGACGTCATTTTCCGGCTTAAAAATATGGCCGACATTTTGAATGTGCTGAAAAAGCTACTTTTTCGAACTCGTCCTAGACGGTTTGTCCGATTTGCACGAAAATTGAACCAGATCATCTTCAGGCAGTGCTGACAAAAAGTTATGGAATTCAAATTGATTCGTCAAACCGTTTTCAATAAGCGCACGAACAAATTTTACGTAGCGCTTGCGAAAACAGTCGTAGGGCTGTATCTCCGCAACGCTTTATCGGATTCAGACCAAACTTGGTACATGTCATCACAAGCATGACCTGAGGCAACATGCTGCGTTTCGGCGCAGCGCCACCTACTGGTCCGGAGATATGAAAAATGGCTATTTTTGCTTATAACTTCTGAACAGTTTGTCCAAAAATCATAAAATTGGTATCGTTACATTCAGGGCAATATGCCGATTCGTATGATATCCAGTTTTACCATATCGGCCCTTTTGACTGTCGGCCATTTTGAATTTTGTGCTAAAATACTGTATTTTAAGAATGCATGAACGAATTGTTACGAAACTTGGTATGGGTCATCAGCACGTTGTCCTGAAGGAGCGTGAGAAGTTTCGAAACAGCGCCACCTAGTGGTGAATTTTTTTTTTCAAATGCTTATAACTTTGGGTGTGGTCAACTTATTTTCACGAGACTCATCTAATTAGACTCCTGAAACCTTGCCGAGTCCTACGATACCAAACATGCTAGGTTTTGCCTTACGGTTTGTGTAGCGTTGTGATTTAGCGCTTAAAAAACATTTGGCTATATCTTCGAAACCGCTAGTCCGATCGAGACGAAACCACCGTCAGAAGTTTGGAAACATAGGTCGATAGCTATACGCCAATGCCCAAATGCGAAAATATTGATGTTTAGGGGTAGTAAATTCCAAACAAAGTCATGTGTCAGTCATTTTTTATGTGTTTTTTCATATAAATGCCTATAACTCTGAAGCAAATTGAGATTTTTTCACCAAAACTGACACACATATGTATGGGCTCACTCTGAGGACACGTAAAAAAAATTGTGAGACTGAGCCTCTTGGTGGCGCTATAATAGAACAAAACATAAAATTCCCATTGACTTCAATACAGTTTTGTGAAATAAAATGCTATTTTCATTAAAAACCTACTTTTTCGAACTCCTCCTACACCGTTTGTCCGATTTTCACCAAAATCGAATCATATCATCTCCAGACCGTGCCGACTGAAAGTTATGGATTTCGTGTCGATTGACGAAACCGTTTTCGTATAGCGCAGCAGCAAATTTGAGGCATGATGCTAAAAGCATTATTCAGGCTTTATGTCTGCAATGCCTTGACATATTGACACCAAACTTTGCATGTGTCATTGTCACTTCACTCTGACCACATCACATCAGTTTTGTAACTGCACCACCTATTGGTCGAAAGTGATAATCCATTACATCATATTTTTAATTATTGTTTCTATGATTTTTCAGCCATTTTGCCTAAAATCCTCTTTAAATGTCTTTAATTGCTCATTGTTGCAGTTGGTCTGACACTTTCAAACATGTCGAAATGTCTTGTCGTCTTATTCTGCTTGGCCCCGGTAATTGCTGCTTGCAGCTATATTTAGGGGCCAAGCACCGAAGGTGCGGAGGCACCTATTGTATCCGTTCGCGTTCTTATTATTATTATTAGGGGCCAAGCACCGAAGGTGCGGAGGCACCTATTGTTTTTGTTCCCGTTCTTATTATTATTATTATTAGGGGCCAAGCACCGAAGGTGCGGAGGCACCTATTGTATCTGTTCCCGTTCTTATTATTATTATTCTTCCTTCTTCCAACTGGGAGTCTATGGCAGCCCATAGAACCGAATGCGGGAAAGTTGTTTTGGTTTGACATTCTGATAGAGGACAGTCCCAACATTAAATACACCAATTTTGGTGTGTCTAAGTCATTCCCTCTAGCGCCACCACCTGTCCAAAGTTTCACTTTTATTTTGCTAATAACTTTTGAACCGTAAGGCCAATCAACAAAATTCTTTTTCTCTCTGATTCCTGAGCTCATGCCAATTCGATTGCACCCTATGACGTCATTTCCGTCATAACAATATGGCCGCCATTATGAATTTATCTAAAAAGCTACTTTTTCGAACTCGTCCTAGACGGTTTGTCCGATTTGCACGAAAATTGAACCAGATCATCTACAGACCATGCTGACAAAAAGTTATGGAATTCAAGTTGATTCGCTTAACAGTTTTCGATAAACCCACGAATAAATTTTACGTAGCGCTTGCGAAAACAGATGTAAAGCCGTATCTCCGCAACGCTTTATCAGATTCAGACCAAAGTTGGTACATGTCATCACAAGCATGACCTGAGGCTACATGCTGTGTTTCGGCGCAGCGCCACCTACTGGTCCGGAGATATGAAAAATGGCTATTTTTGCTTATAACTTCTGAACAGTTTGTCCAAAAATCATAAAATTGGTCTCGTTAGATTCAGGGTAACATGCCGAGTCCACTGATATCCAATATTACCATATCGGCCATTTTGGCTGTCGGCCATTTTGAATTTTGTGCTAAAATGCTGTATTTTAAGAACGCATGAACGGATTGTTACGGAACTTGGTATGGGTCATCAGCCCGATGTCCTGAAGGAGCGTGAGAAGTTTCGAAACAGCGCCACCTAGTGGTGAATTTTTTTTTTCAAATGCTTATAACTTTGGGTGTGGTCAACTTATTTTCACGAAACTCATCTTTTTAGACTCCTGAATCATTGCCGAGTCCTATGATACCAAACATGCTAGGTTTTGCCTTACGGTTTGTGTAGCGTTGTGATTTAGCGCTTAAAAAACATTTGGCTATATCTTCGAAACCGCTAGTCCGATCGAGACGAAACCACCGTCAGAAGTTTGGAAACATAGGTCGATAGCTATACGCCAATGCCCAAATGCGAAAATATTGATGTTTAGGGGTAGTAAATTCCAAACAAAGTCATGTGTCAGTCATTTTTTACGTGTTTTTTCATATAAATGCCTATAACTCTGAAGCGAATTGAGATATTTTCACCAAAACTGACACACATATGTATGGGCTCACTCTGAGGACACGTAAAAAAAATTGTGGGACTGAGCCTCTTGGTGGCGCTATAATAGAACAAAACATGAAATTCCCATTGACTTCAATAGAGTTTTGTGAAATAAAATGCTATTTTCATTCAAAACCTACTTTTTCGAACTCCTCCTAGAGTGTTTGTCCGATTTTCACCAAAATCGAATCGTATCATCTCCAGAGTGTGCTGACTAAAAGTTATGGATTTCGTGTCAATAGACGAAACCGTTTTCGTATAGCGTAGCAGCAAAGTTGAGGCATGATGCTAAAAGCACTATTCAGGCTTTATCTCTGCAACGCCTTGACATATTGACACCAAACTTTGTATGTGTCATTGTCACTTCACTCTGACCACATCACATCAGTTTTGTAACTGCGCCACCTATTGGTCGAAAGTGATAATCCATTAAATCATATTTTAAATGATTTTTTATATGATTTTTCAGCCATTTCATCTAAAATCCTCTTTAAATGTATTTAATTGCTCATTGTTCCAGTTGGTCTGACACCTTCAGCCATGTTGGCATATCCTGTCATCTGCTTGCGCTTGGCCCCGATAATTGCTGCTTGCAGCTATATTTATTATTATTATTCTTCCTTCTTCCGACTGGGAGTCTATGGCAGCCCATAGAACCGATCGCGGGAAAGTTGTAATGGTTTGACATTCTGATAGAGGATAGTCCCAACATTAAATACACCAATTTTGGTGTGTCTAAGTCATTCCCTCTAGCGCCACCACCTGTCCAAAGTTGCAGTCATGTTTATGCTAATAACTTTTGAACCACAAGGGCTAGAAACAAAATTCTTTTTTCCTCTAATTCCTGAGCTCATGACGATTCGATTGCACCATATGACGTCATTTTCCGTCATTATAATTTTTCCGCCATTTTGAATTTTTCAAAAAACCTACTTTTTCGAACTCCTCCTAGGCCGTTGCTCCAATTTCCACGAAAATTGAATCAGATCATCTTCAGACCATGCCGACAAAAAGTTATGCAATTCGTGTTGATTTGTCAAACCGTTCTCGAATACCGCGCAAACAAATTTTATGTAGCGCTTCCGAAAACAGACACAAGCCTGTATCTCCGCAACACTTTATCGTATTCAGACCAAACTAAACACATATCATCACAAGCATGACCTGAGCCTACATGCTGCGTTTCGGCGCAGTGCCACCTACTGGTCCGGAGATATGAAAAATGGCTGTTTTTGCTTATAACTTCTGAATGGTTTGTCCAAAAATCATAAAAGTGGTCTTGTTAGATTCAGGGCATCATGCTGAGTCGACTGATATCCAATTTTCCCAGATCAGCCATTTTGGCTGTCGGCCATTTTGAATTATGTGCTAAAATGCTGTATTTTAGGAATGCATGAACCTATCGTTACGAAACTCGGTATGGGTCATCAGCATGATGTCCTGAAGGAGCCTGAGAAGTTTCGAAACAGTGCCATCTAGTGGTGAATTTTTTTCCCCAAATGCTTCCAAATGCTTATAACTTTGGGTGTGGTCAACTTATTTTCACGAGACTCATCTCATTAGAGTCCTGAATCGTTGCCGAGTCCCACGATACCAAACATGCTAGGTTTCGCCTTACGGTTTGTGTAGCGTTGTGATTTAGCGCTTAAAAAACATTTGGCTATATCTTCGAAACCGCTAGTCCGATCGAGACGAAACCACCGTCAGAAGTTTGGAAACATAGGTCGATAGCTAAACGCCAATGCCCAAATGCAAAAATATTGATGTTTAGGGGTAGTAAATTCCAATCAAAGTCATGTGTCAGTCATTTTTTACGTGTTTTTTCATATAAATGTCTATAACTCCGAAGCGAATTGAGATATCTTCACCAAAATTGACACACATATGTATGGGCTCACTCTGAGGACACATAAAAAAAATGGTGTGACTGAGCCTCTTGGTGGCGCTATAACAGAACAAAACATGAAATTCCCATTGACTTCAATACAGTTTTGTGAAATAAAATGCTATACTAAACAAATACATTGGTGTAAAATTACGAAACTCAGAATGTGCCATCAGCTCCATCCCCTGAAGGTACCCAAAATATTTCGAGACAGCGCCACCTAGTGGTCAAAAGTTATAACAAAATTTACAAAAAGGCTAATAACTTTTGAATACATTAGGCTATTGAAATGCCACTGGTCTTAATAGATTCCCTGGGTCAAGCCGAGAACATAGATACCAAGTTTTCCTTATTTGGCCAAACTTCCTGTCCGCCATCTTGATTTTCATTCAAAACCTACTTTTTCAAACTCCTCCTAGACCGTTTGTCCGATTTTCACCAAAATCAAATCGTATCATCTCCAGACGGTGCCAACTAAAAGTTATGGATTTCGTGTCGATTGACGAAACCGTTTTCGTATAGCGCAGCAGCAAAGTTGAGGCATGATGCCAAAAGCACTATTCAGGCTTTATCTCTGAAATCCCTTGAAATATTGACACCAAACTTTGTATATGTCATTGTCACTTCACTCTGACCACATCACATCAGTTTTGTAACTGCTCCACCTATTGGTCGAAAGTGATAATCCATTAAATCATATTCTGAATTACTTTTTATATGATTTTTCAGCCATTTCGCCTAAAATCCTCTCTAAATGTCTTTAATTGCTCATTGTTGCAGTTGGTCTGACACCTTCAGCCATGTTGGCATATCCTGTCATCTGCTTGCGCTTGGCCCCGATAATTGCTGCTTGCAGCTATATTTCTTCTTCTTCTTCTTCTTCTTCTTCCGCTCTTGGAGTCTATGGCAGCCCATAGAACCGATTGCGGGAAAGTTGTTTTGGTTTGACATTCTGATAGAGCACAGTCCCAACATTAAATACACCAATTTTGGTGTTTCTAAGTCATTCCCTCTAGCGCCACCACCTGTCCAAAGTTTCACTTTTATTTTGCTAATAACTTTTGAACTGTAAGGCCAATCAACAAAATTATTTTTTCCTCTGATTCCTGAGCTCATGCCGATTCGATTGCATCCTATGACTTCATTTTCTGTAATAAAAATATGGCCGCCATTTTGATTCATTCGAAAAACCTACTTTTTCGAACTCGTCCTAGACGGTTTGTCCGATTTGCACGAAAATTGAACCAGATCATCTTCAGGCAGTGCTGACCAAAAGTTATGGAATTCAAATTGATTCGTCAAACCGTTTTCAATAAACGCACGAACAAATTTTACGTAGCGCCTGCAAAAACAGTCGTAAGGCTGTATCTCTGCAACGGTTTATCGTATTCAGACCAAACTTGGTACATGTCATCACAAGCATGACCTGAGGCTACATGCTGCGTTTCGGCGCAGCGCCACCTACTGGTCCGGAGATATGAAAAATGGCTATTTTTGCTTATAACTTCTGAACAGTTTGTCCAAAAATCATAAAATTGGTCTCGTTAGATTCAGGGCGACATGCCGAGTCGACTGATATCCAATTTTACCATATCGGCCATTTTGACTGTCGGCCATTTTGAATTATGTGCTAAAATGCTGTATTTTATGAACGCATGAACGGATTGTTACGAAACTTGGCATGGGTCATCAGCACGATGTCCTGAAGGAGTGTGAGAAGTTTCGAAACAGCGCCACCTAGTGGGGAATTTTTTTTTTCAAATGCTTATAACTTTGGGTGCGGTCGACTTATTTTCACGAGACTCATCTAATTAGACTCCTGAAACCTTGCCGAGTCCTACGATACCAAACATGCTAGGTTTCGCCTTACGGTTTGTGTAGCGTTGTGATTTAGCGCTTAAAAAACATTAGGCTATATCTTCGAAACCGCTTGTCCGATCGAGACGAAACCACCGTCAGAAGTTTGGAAACATAGGTCGATAGCTATACGCCAATGCCCAAATGCGAAAATATTGATGTTTAGGGGTAGTAAAATTCAAACAAAGTCATGTGTCAGTCATTTTTTACGTGTTTTTTCATATAAATGTTTATAACTCTAAAGCAAATTGAGATATTTTCACCAAAACTGACACACATATGTATGGGCTCACTCTGAGGACACGTAAAAAAAATTGTGGGACTGAGCCTCTTGGTGGCGCTATAATAGAACAAAACATGAAATTCCCATTGACTTCAATACAGTTTTGTGAGATAAAATGCTATTTTCATTCAAAACCTACTTTTTCGAACTCCTCCCACACCGTTTGTCCGATTTTCACCAAAATCGAATCGTATCATCCCCAGACTGTGCCGACTAAAATTTATGGATTTCGTGTCAATTGACGAAACCGTTTTCGTATAGCGCAGCAGCAAATTTGAGGCATGATGCTAATAGCACTATTCAGGCTTTATCTCTGCAATGCCTTGACATATTGACACCAAACTTTGTATGTGTCATTGTCTCCTCACTCTGACCACATCACATCAGTTTTGTAACTGCGCCACCTATTTGTCGAAAGTGATAATCCATTAAATCATATTTTTAATTACTGTTTCTATGATTTTTCAGCCATTTCGTCTAAAATCCTCTTTAAATGTCTTTAATTGCTCATTGTTGCAGTTGGTCTGACACTTTCAGACATGTCGGCATGTCTTGTCGTCTTATTCTGCTTGGCCCCGGTAATTGCTGCTTGCAGCTATATTTAGGGGCCAAGCACCGAAGGTGCGGAGGCACCTATTGTGTTTGTTCCGGTTCTTATTATTATTAGGGGCCAAGCACCGAAGGTGCGGAGGCACCTATTGTATCCGTTCGCGTTCTTATTATTATTCTTCTTCTTCTTCTTCTTCTTCCGCTCTTGGAGTCTATGGCAGCCCATAGAACCGATTGCGGGAAAGTTGTTTTGGTTTGACATTCTGATAGAGGACAGTCCCAACATTAAATACACCAATTTTGGTGTTTCTAAGTCATTCCCTCTAGCGCCACCACCTGTCCAAAGTTTCACTTTTATTTTGCTAATAACTTTTGAACTGTAAGGCCAATCAACAAAATTATTTTTTCCTCTGATTCCTGAGCTCATGCCGATTCGATTGCATCCTATGACTTCATTTTCTGTAATAAAAATATGGCCGCCATTTTGATTCATTCGAAAAACCTACTTTTTCGAACTCGTCCTAGACGGTTTGTCCGATTTGCACGAAAATTGAACCAGATCATCTTCAGGCAGTGCTGACCAAAAGTTATGGAATTCAAATTGATTTGTCAAACCGTTTTCAATAAACGCACGAACAAATTTTACGTAGCGCCTGCAAAAACAGTCGTAAGGCTGTATCTCTGCAACGGTTTATCGTATTCAGACCAAACTTGGTACATGTCATCACAAGCATGACCTGAGGCTACATGCTGCGTTTCGGCGCAGCGCCACCTACTGGTCCGGAGATATGAAAAATGGCTATTTTTGCTTATAACTTCTGAACAGTTTGTCCAAAAATCATAAAATTGGTCTCGTTAGATTCAGGGCGACATGCCGAGTCGACTGATATCCAATTTTACCATATCGGCCATTTTGACTGTCGGCCATTTTGAATTATGTGCTAAAATGCTGTATTTTATGAACGCATGAACGGATTGTTACGAAACTTGGCATGGGTCATCAGCACGATGTCCTGAAGGAGTGTGAGAAGTTTCGAAACAGCGCCACCTAGTGGGGAATTTTTTTTTCCAAATGCTTATAACTTTGGGTGCGGTCGACTTATTTTCACGAGACTCATCTAATTAGACTCCTGAAACCTTGCCGAGTCCTACGATACCAAACATGCTAGGTTTCGCCTTACGGTTTGTGTAGCGTTGTGATTTAGCGCTTAAAAAACATTAGGCTATATCTTCGAAACCGCTTGTCCGATCGAGACGAAACCACCGTCAGAAGTTTGGAAACATAGGTCGATAGCTATACGCCAATGCCCAAATGCGAAAATATTGATGTTTAGGGGTAGTAAAATTCAAACAAAGTCATGTGTCAGTCATTTTTTACGTGTTTTTTCATATAAATGTTTATAACTCTAAAGCAAATTGAGATATTTTCACCAAAACTGACACACATATGTATGGGCTCACTCTGAGGACACGTAAAAAAAATTGTGGGACTGAGCCTCTTGGTGGCGCTATAATAGAACAAAACATGAAATTCCCATTGACTTCAATACAGTTTTGTGAGATAAAATGCTATTTTCATTCAAAACCTACTTTTTCGAACTCCTCCCACACCGTTTGTCCGATTTTCACCAAAATCGAATCGTATCATCCCCAGACTGTGCAGACTAAAAGTTATGGATTTCGTGTCAATTGACGAAACCGTTTTCGTATAGCGCAGCAGCAAATTTGAGGCATGATGCTAATAGCACTATTCAGGCTTTATCTCTGCAATGCCTTGACATATTGACACCAAACTTTGTATGTGTCATTGTCTCCTCACTCTGACCACATCACATCAGTTTTGTAACTGCGCCACCTATTTGTCGAAAGTGATAATCCATTAAATCATATTTTTAATTACTGTTTCTATGATTTTTCAGCCATTTCGTCTAAAATCCTCTTTAAATGTCTTTAATTGCTCATTGTTGCAGTTGGTCTGACACTTTCAGACATGTCGGCATGTCTTGTCGTCTTATTCTGCTTGGCCCCGGTAATTGCTGCTTGCAGCTATATTTATTATTATTATTCTTCTTCCGACTGGGCGTCTATGGCAGCCCATAGAACCGATTGCGGGAAAGTTGTTTTGGTTTGACATTCTGATAGAGGACAGTCCCAACATTAAATACACCAATTTTTGTGTTTCTAAGTCATTCCCTCTAGCGCCACCACCTGTCCAAAGTTTCACTTTTATTTTGCTAATAACTTTTGAACCGTAAGGCCAATCAACAAAATTCTTTTTTCATCTGATTCCTGAGCTCATGCCAATTCGATTGCATACTATGACTTCATTTTCCGTAATAAAAATATGGCCGCCATTTTGAATCATTCGAAAAACCTACTTTTTCGAACTCGTCCTAGACAGTTTGTCCGATTTGCACGAAAATTGAACCAGATCATCTTCAGGGAGGGGTGACAAAAAGTTATGGAATTCAAATTGATTCGTCAAACCGTTTTCGATAAACGCTCGAACAAATTTTACGTAGCGCCTGCAAAAACAGTCGTAAGGCTGTATCTCCGCAACGGTTTATCGTATTCAGACCAAACTTGGTACATGTCATCACAAGCATGACCTGAGGCTACATGCTGCGTTTCGGCACAGCGCCACCTACTGGTCCGGAGATATGAAAAATGGTTATTTTTGCTTATAACTTCTGAACTGTTTGTCCAAAAATCATAAAATTGGTCTCGTTAGATTCAGGGCGACATGCCGAGTCGACTGATATCCAATTTTACCATATCGGCCATTTTGACTGTCGGCCATTTTGAATTATGTGCTAAAATGCTGTATTTTAGGAACGCATGAACGGATTGTTACAAAACTTGGCATGGGTCATCAGCACGATGTCCTGAAGGAGTGTGAGAAGTTTCGAAACAGCGCCACCTAGTGGTGAAATTTTTTTTTCAAACGCTTATAACTTTGGGTTTGGTCGACTTATTTTCACGAGACTCATCTAATTAGACTCCTGAAACCTTGCCGAGTCCTACGATACCAAACATGCTAGGTTTCGCCTTACGGTTTGTGTAGCGTTGTGATTTAGCGCTTAAAAAACATTAGGCTATATCTTCGAAACCGCTTGTCCGATCGAGACGAAACCACCGTCAGAAGTTTGGAAACATAGGTCGATAGCTATACGCCAATGCCCAAATGCGAAAATATTGATGTTTAGGGGTAGTAAAATTCAAACAAAGTCATGTGTCAGTCATTTTTTACGTGTTTTTTCATATAAATGTTTATAACTCTAAAGCAAATTGAGATATTTTCACCAAAACTGACACACATATGTATGGGCTCACTCTGAGGACACGTAAAAAAAATTGTGGGACTGAGCCTCTTGGTGGCGCTATAATAGAACAAAACATGAAATTCCCATTGACTTCAATACAGTTTTGTGAGATAAAATGCTATTTTCATTCAAAATCTACTTTTTCGAACTCCTCCCACACCGTTTGTCCGATTTTCACCAAAATCGAATCGTATCATCCCCAGACTGTGCCGACTAAAAGTTATGGATTTCGTGTCAATTGACGAAACCGTTTTCGTATAGCGCAGCAGCAAATTTGAGGCATGATGCTAATAGCACTATTCAGGCTTTATCTCTGCAATGCCTTGACATATTGACACCAAACTTTGTATGTGTCATTGTCTCCTCACTCTGACCACATCACATCAGTTTTGTAACTGTGCCACCTATTTGTCGAAAGTGATAATCCATTAAATCATATTTTTAATTACTGTTTCTATGATTTTTCAGCCATTTCGTCTAAAATCCTCTTTAAATGTCTTTAATTGCTCATTGTTGCAGTTGGTCTGACACTTTCAGACATGTCGAAATGTCTTGTCGTCTTATTCTGCTTGGCCCCGGTAATTGCTGCTTGCAGCTATATTTATTATTATTATTCTTCCGCCATGGGAGTCTATGGCAGCCCATAGAACCGATTGCGGGAAAGTTGTTTTGGTTTGACATTCTGATAGAGGACCGTCTCAACATTAAATACACCAATTTTGGTGTTTCTAAGTCATTCCCTCTAGCGCCACCACCTGTCCAAAGTTTCACTTTTATTTTGCTAATAACTTTTGAACCGTAAGGCCAATCAGCGAAATTCTTTTTTCCTCTGATTCCTGAGCTCATGGCGATTCGATTGCACCCTATGACGTCATTTGACGTCATAAAAATATGGCCGCCATCTTGAATTTTCAAAAAAAGCTACTTTTTCGAACTCGTCCTAGACGGTTTGTCCGATTTGCACGAAAATTGAACCAGATCATCTTCAGGTAGTGCTGACAAAAAGTTATGGAATTCAAATGGATTCGTCAAACCGTTTTCAATAAACGCACTGTTACAAACTCTTATGATTTGCAAGGTCAAAAGAGGAAACATTGAAGTCGTGACACTATTTGGTGTGGTTAAGGTGGCAAAAGACAACATGGCAACAAAATAAGGCGGAAAAAGATAATTTATTATACATAATAAGTGAAATAACTATACAAAAGTAAAAGATAATAATATTAGTAATAATGTTGAACTAATATAAACAATGAAACAACAACAAGCGGCTATAAATCAAAAGATACTAGAAAGGTAAATAAACCAAGAGTAATGAGAGGACGCTAGTAGTGAAGCCAAAGAAATGAAAGTAACAAAACAAAACTCATTCTAACTCGAAGTTAAACCTCTTACCTAACTAGTAAACAAAAGAAAAGAAAAGACAACAACTCTTCGGCGTCACACGCCCTAACTTCCTTACTCTGTCTCACAAACAAAACATACAGGGGGTGGCGTTCACTTCCTTACCTGATGTTCTATACAGATCGAGTTACCTATGTGTTTGTAATGTAGGTCACGTGACATATAAACTGTCCTCTTAACTCTATACTCTTTCCGTAACACGTCAAACAAAAATCAAAACTGAACGAAAAGGGAAAATACAAGGCAACAACAAAACCAAACGGCAGAAAACAAGTTGCCTCCACGCTCTCTCTCAGCGTCCTTTTAACTGCTGTCGAGGAACTCGATTGGCTGCGGTGGAGGTGACGTCACGCCACTGATAGCAAACGATAGCCCTCCAGCAAACGGGAGGTGGAGCAAACCTAAGAGCGCAACAGAGAGAGAGAAAGAGAGAGACACACACACACAGGCACGCACAACCACTCAGGGACGTAACACTCCCACCCTTAAGAACAAACCTGTTTGTAAAAAAAAAAAATAAGAAAAATAAAAATGAAATAATCAAACAAAGAACATTTTACACTCTCGAAAGAGCATCCGCCAAAACATTTTCAACACCCTTTTTATGTTTTATCTCTAAATTATAATTTTGGAGCACTAGCGCCCAGCGCATTAAACGCTGATTTTGATTGTACATTCGAGATAAAAACACAAGAGGATTGTGGTCTGTGAACACTATGACGGGAAGATTGCTAGAACCTAGATAAACTTCAAAGTGCTGTAGCGCAAGCAAGAGAGCTAGTGCTTCTTTCTCAATCGTAGAATAATTAAGCTGATGCTTATTAAACTTACGAGAATAATAACTAACAGGATGATCTATACCATTTCTATCTTCTTGAAGAAGAACAGCTCCAGCACCAACGGCACTTGCATCGACTTCAAGCTTAAACGTGTGTGTACAGTCAGGAGCAACAAGAACAGGTGCATTACATAAAAGAGTCTTCACACAGTCAAAAGCATACTGACACTCCACAGACCACTCAAAAGGTTTAGACGGGCTGAGCAACGCAGTGAGAGGATTAACAACTGTTGAGAAATTTTTGCAGAAACTGCGATAATAGCCAGCCATACCTAAGAACCTTCGTAACTCTCGTCGAGTGGTAGGAGCTGGAAATTCCGCAATAGCCATGACTTTAGCCTCCACAGGTCGCACTTGGCCCTGTCCAACCTCTTTACCGAGATAAGTGACCGTCCCCCGACCAAACTCACATTTTGCTAAGTTGAGGGTTAAATTAGCTTTACGAAGCCGTTCAAAAACTGTTCTCAACACACACACATGTTCCTCCCAATCCACTGAATAAATAACCAGATCATCAAGATATGCACTGCAATTCGGTACATCAGCCAGGACAATATTTACAAGACGTTGAAAAGTGGCTGGAGCATTTCTGAGACCGAAGGCCATCGATGTGTACTGAAGGAAAGTATCTGGAGTTACAAATGCTGAAATTTCTGATGCTTGTGGAGTCAGTGGTACTTGCCAGTACCCTTTAAGCATATCCAGCTTACTAACAAAACGTGCCGAGCCAACATTATCGACACAGTCCTCCATTCGCGGCAAAGGATAACTGTCTGGGACTGTTACGGCATTCACCTTACGAAAATCGGTGCAAAATCTAAACGTGCCATCAGGTTTAGGAACGAGAAGACACGGAGAGCTCCAGGGACTACAACTAGGCTTGGCCAGATCATTCTCCAGCAAATAACTTACTTCCTGACGCATAATATCTCTTTTAACTGCATTTACACGGTAAGCATGCTGCTTAATAGGACGAGCACCATTTATAGCAATATCATGCTGCAAAACATTTGTTTGTTTAGGAACATCACTAAACAGACAGTGAAAATCAGATATTACATTAACAATGTCAGTTTCCTGGTCCATAGTTAAATGATTAAGATAAGAGTGCAGATCATTTAAAATCTCTGAGTTGGGCAACCTTGCGCTCTGCTGAGGAGGATTGCGAAGCACGACACCATCTTCGTCAGCCCCCGAAGTACCAGAAGGTGGTAACAGTTCCACAGCGACTGCGACAGAAGAGACAGCGGGCCCTGCAGTCTTCTCTGAAGCTTTGACCGCAGAACTCTCCCTGGCATGATAAGCTTTCAACATGTTTATGTGACAAACACGGGTTTGACGTTTCCTATCAGGTGTGTAAAGCATGTAATCAGTTTCACTCATTTTCTGTTTCACCACATAAGGGCCAAAGAAACGAGCCGACAAAGATGATCCAGGAACAGGCAAAAGCACCATCACTTCATCACCAGACATAAAAGAACGCGCAACTGCTTTCTGATCATACTTACGTTTCATACCTTTCTGAGCATTTGCTAGAGATTCTTTAGCTAGCGACCAAGCAGTATGCAAACGATCTCGAAATGTACTTACGTAATCCAGTACATTAGTGTTCGGAGTTGATTCAGTGTTCAAAATGTGTTCCTTAAGAACTTTCAAGGGTCCTCTCATTTGATGTCCGAATACGAGTTCGGCTGGGCTAAAACTAAGAGATTCTTGTACAGTCTCTCTTACTGCAAATAAAACCAAGGGAACTCCCTCATCCCAGTCTCTAGCAGTGTCCATACAATACTTCTTAAGCATTGACTTAAGTGTCTGGTGAAAACGTTCAAGTGCGCCCTGGGTCTGCGGATGGTACGCACTTGAAACTCTGTGAGAAATTGCCAAAGACTCCAGTACCTGCTTAAAAAGTCTTGACAAAAAATTCGTGCCTTGATCACTTTGTATGATTTTAGGGAGTCCAAAAGTGGAAAAGAATTTTATCAATGCTTTGATAATCACAGGTGCAGTGATTTTTCTTAATGGAACTGCTTCCGGAAATCTAGTAGCCGCACACATTATGGTTAACAAGAACTGGTTACCAGATTTAGTTTTAGGCAACGGTCCAACGCAGTCTATAATCACATGTTCAAACGGCTCACCAATCACTGGTATGGGAACTAATGGAGCAGGACGAATCACCTGATTCGGCTTCCCAACAGTTTGACAAGTATGACAGGTACGACAGTACTGAACAACGTCTTTTTTTAATCCTGGCCAAAAGAAATGTTGCAATATCCTATTATATGTCTTAGTAATTCCTAGATGACCAGCAAGCTGGTGATCATGCGCTAGACATAACACATGTTGACGATAAGGAGAAGGAACAACAACTTGATATACAACATTCCACTCCAAATCGTTAGTGTTCGCGCACCACTTTCTCATCAACAAATCATTTTCCACAAAATAAGCAACTTTCTCATCCTTAGCCACATCAAGAGAGATAACAGAATTAAAAGAAGTGATGAGAGACTTGTCGTTTTTCTGTGCAGCACTAATTTTCTCTCGTGACACAGATAATGTTAAGGTATCCGCGTCAGACACATTTACACTGTTGTTCTCTGACTGTGATTTCTTTTTCTTTGAAGTAGCACCAGTACACAGTGGTTCGTCACCAACAAAGAGAGGAAGAAACAGAGTGTCAGACAAATCCACCATATTACCCACTTTGCGCGACTGAGCACGAGTGACCGCACATGCGGGAAAAACGTCAGGGTAATTGTCAGACAAATCTTCAGAGTGGCTAAACGTGTCTGGTTTATCCACAACCTCTAACACAGGCAATATTTTCCCTCCAGCCAGGTCATTTCCAAGAATAAAATCAACACCCTGAACAGGCAGAGAAGGACGTACCGCCACTCTCACGAATCCCGTACATAACTCACTCTGCAAATGTAAACGATGTAATGGTACATTTATGCAACTCATTTCAATGCCTTGTACTAAAACACTTGAGCCACAAAAGGTATCGTCAGACAACGGTAACCTATCTGCCACAATAAACGACTGCATTGCACCTGTGTCTCGGAGCATCCTTATCTCTTTCTGATCCTGATGATTACCAGTTAAAGAAACTAACCCTTTCAAAATAAAAGGTCGGTAACTGTCATCAATTTTCTCCTCACCAAGTACAACATCAGACGGCTTAACAGCTTTCAGAAAACCTACAGTTTTAGTTTGTGACTGTTGTTTGCGTTTTAACGTCAAACAGTCCGCTATCACATGCCCCTGTTTATGACAATAAAAACACTCACGATCCTCTCTAGTACGAGGTGGGCTGTGTCTGGAAATCCCCTTGTCCCTTGCAAACTCCACGAAAGTCTGGGTAGCGTTTTTTTTATGTCCTCTAAATTTCTGCCTATATGCTTCTGGAACTAATTCATAAGCGCGAAGAATAGCAGACTTCATAGACTCATATTTTAAACCCTCCTCCAACGATAAAGTAGAGCAAACCTCCTGAGCTTTACCAATCAACTTACACTGTAACAATAAAGACCAGATTTCCTTAGGCCAGCGAAGCGAAGTAGCGATGCGTTCAAACGCACTGAAATACGAATCTACTTCTGATTCTCTAAATTGAGGTACTAACACAATGTGCTTACTTATGTCAAATGTTACCTGGGATGAATCAGAGCGCGGAGGAACCTGAGAGAGCTGCCCTGGATTCGACCGCGCAGCTGGACCGTCAGCAACCCTCATTGCTTCCAGATCAAGCTGTCGCAGCTTCACCTGAGTTTCAGCCTCTATTTCGAGCCTGCGTACCTCCAGCCGCAGATTATGCTCAGCCTGACGTGCTTGGGCTTTCTCCTGTGCCTCATATTGCAAACGGGCTAGACGAACTCTCAGCCGCGCGCCGTCTCTGGAATCAACAGAACTTGGAGAGAATGGATCAAACGGGGGCAAGCCGGCCTTAGCATCGGCGCTCACCTCCGCCTCAGCACTAGCTCTACCACTCCGCCTATCCTCATCATCCATAAAGTTGAGATTTGCCACTGCAACGTCCCCAATAACGACATTTCCTCCCGCCTCATCATCACCCACAACATTTGCCATAGGAAGAACACTGAGCTCTCTTAAACGCTGTATCAGCTTACTCTTGATGTCACTCTTACGAGCCTGTCTACTCACAACAAACTGATAGTGGTCAGCTATCAGCAATAAATCTTGTTTCCTGCACAAACTAATCTGTTCTAAGGACGGATTGGCAATAAACTTCTGCAAGTTAAACATCACCATAATGCACAACCAGCAAACGAGTGCAACAATACCAGTCCGCATAAATACGCCGCTAAAATAACGTAACATCAATTGCCACCAACACACACACAAAAGTATCACAACTAATTTATTTGGGATTGAACGATCCCGGACGAGCCCCCATTAAATGTTACAAACTCTTATGATTTGCAAGGTCAAAAGAGGAAACATTGAAGTCGTGACACTATTTGGTGTGGTTAAGGTGGCAAAAGACAACATGGCAACAAAATAAGGCGGAAAAAGATAATTTATTATACATAATAAGTGAAATAACTATACAAAAGTAAAAGATAATAATATTAGTAATAATGTTGAACTAATATAAACAATGAAACAACAACAAGCGGCTATAAATCAAAAGATACTAGAAAGGTAAATAAACCAAGAGTAATGAGAGGACGCTAGTAGTGAAGCCAAAGAAATGAAAGTAACAAAACAAAACTCATTCTAACTCGAAGTTAAACCTCTTACCTAACTAGTAAACAAAAGAAAAGAAAAGACAACAACTCTTCGGCGTCACACGCCCTAACTTCCTTACTCTGTCTCACAAACAAAACATACAGGGGGTGGCGTTCACTTCCTTACCTGATGTTCTATACAGATCGAGTTACCTATGTGTTTGTAATGTAGGTCACGTGACATATAAACTGTCCTCTTAACTCTATACTCTTTCCGTAACACGTCAAACAAAAATCAAAACTGAACGAAAAGGGAAAATACAAGGCAACAACAAAACCAAACGGCAGAAAACAAGTTGCCTCCACGCTCTCTCTCAGCGTCCTTTTAACTGCTGTCGAGGAACTCGATTGGCTGCGGTGGAGGTGACGTCACGCCACTGATAGCAAACGATAGCCCTCCAGCAAACGGGAGGTGGAGCAAACCTAAGAGCGCAACAGAGAGAGAGAAAGAGAGAGACACACACACACAGGCACGCACAACCACTCAGGGACGTAACACGCACAAATACATTTTACGTAGCGCTAGCAAAAACAGTCGTAAGGCCGTATCTCCGCAACGGTTTATCGTATTCAGACCAAACTTGGTACTTGTACTCACAAGCATGACCTGAGGCTACATGCTGTGTTTCGGCGCAGCGCCACCTACTGGTCCGGAGTTATGAAAAATGGCTATTTTTGCTTATAACTTCTGAACAGTTTGTCCAAAAATCATACAATTGGTCTCGTTAGATTCAGGGCAACATGCCGAGTCGACTGATATCCAATTTGACCATATCGGTCATTTTGGCTGTCGGCCATTTTGAATTTTGTGCTAAAATTCTGTATTTTATGAACGCATGAACAGATTGTTACGAAACGTGGTATGGGTCATCAGCACAATGCCCTGAATGAGCCTGAGAAGTTTCGAAACAGCGCCACCTAGTGGTGAATTTTTTTTTTCAAACGCTTATAACTTTGGGTGTGGTCGACTTATTTTCACGAGACTCATCTAATTAGTATCCTGAAACCTTGCCGAGTCCTACGATACCAAACATGCTAGGTTTCGCCTTACGGTTTGTGTAGCGTTGTGATTTAGCGCTTAAAAAACATTTGGCTATATCTTCGAAACCGATTGTCCGATCGAGACGAAACCTCCGTCAGAAGTTTGGAAACATAGGTCGATAGCTATACGCCAATGCCCAAATGCGAAAATATTGATGTTTAGGGGTAGTAAAATTCAAACAAAGTCTTGTGTCAGTCATTTTTTACGTGTTTTTTCATATAAATGTCTATAACTCTAAAGCAAATTGAGATATTTTCACCAAAACTGACACACATATGTATGGGCTCACTCTGAGGACACGTAAAAAAAATTGTGGGACTGAGCCTCTTGGTGGCGCTATAATAGAACAAAACATGAAATTCCCATTGACTTCAATACAGTTTTGTGATATAAAATGCTATTTTCATTCAAAATCTACTTTTTCGAACTCCTCCCACACCGTTTGTCCGATTTTCACCAAAATCGAATTGTATCATCTCCAGACTGTGCCGACTAAAAGTTATGGATTTCGTGTCAATTGACGAAACCGTTTTCGTATAGCGCAGCAGCAAATTTGAGGCATGATGCTAAAAGCATTATTCAGGCTTTATGTCTGCAATGCCTTGACATATTGACACCAAACTTTGCATGTGTCATTGTCACTTCACTCTGACCACATCACATCAGTTTTGAAACTGCACCACCTATTGGTTGAAAGTGATAATCCATTACAAATTATTTTTAATTATTGTTTCTATGATTTTTCAGCCATTTTGCCTAAAATCCTCTTTAAATGTCTTTAATTGCTCATTGTTGCAGTTGGTCTGACACTTTCAAACATGTCGAAATGTCTTGTCGTCTTATTCTGCTTGGCCCCGGTAATTGCTGCTTGCAGCTATATTTATTATTATTATTCTTCTTCCGCCATGGGAGTCTATGGCAGCCCATAGAACCGATTGCGGGAAAGTTATGAAATTTGGCACAATGATAGAGGACAGTCCGAAAAGTCACCATACCAAATTTGGTGTCTTAAAACCAATCCCTCTAGCGCCACCACCTGTCCAAAATTTCACTTTTATTTTGCTAATAACTTTTGAACCGTTTGGCCAATCAACAAAATTCTTTTTTCCTCTGATTCCCGAGCTCATGCCGATTCGATTGCACCCTATGACCTCATTTTCCGGCTTATAAATATGGCCGCCATTTTGAATGGGCTGAAAAAGCTACTTTTTCGAACTCGTCCTAGACGGTTTGTCCGATTTGCACGAAAATTGAACCAGATCATCTTCAGGCAGTGCTGACAAAAAGTTATGGAATTCAAATTGATTCGTCAAACCGTTTTCGAATAACGCTCGAACACATTTTACGTAGCGCTTGCGAAAACAGTCGTAGGGCTGTATCTCCGCAACGCTTTATCGGATTCAGACCAAAATTGGTACATGTCATCACAAGCATGACCTGAGGCTACATGCTGCGTTTCGGCGCAGCGCCACCTAGTGGTCCGGAGATATGAAAAATGGCTATTTTTGCTTATAACTTCTGAACATTTTGTCCAAAAATCATAAAATTGGTCTCGTTAGATTCAGGGCAACATGCCGAGTCGACTGATATAAAATTTTACCATATCGGCCATTTTGACTTTCGGCCATTTTGAATTTTGTGCTAAAATGCTGTATTTTAAGAACGCATGAATGGATTGTTACGAAACTCGGTATGGGTCATCAGCACGATGTTCTGAAGGAGCGTGAGAAGTTTCGAAACAGCGCCACCTAGTGGTGAATTTTATTTTTCAAATGCTTATAACTTTGGGTGTGGTCGACTTATTTTCACCAAACTCATCTCATTAGACTCCTGAATCCTTGCCGAGTCCAACGATACCAAATATGCTAGGTTTCGCCTTACGGTTTGTGTAGCGTTGTGATTTAGCACTTAAAAAACATTAGGCGATATCTTCGAAACCGTTTGTCCGATCGAGACGAAACCACCGTCAGAAGTTTGGAATCATAGCTTGTTAACTAAACGTTAAAGCCCAAATGCGAAAATATTGATGTCTAGAGGTAGTAAATTCCAATTAAAGTCATGTGTCAGTCATTTTTTACGTGTTTTTTCATATAAATGTCTATAACTCCGAAGATAATTGAGATATTTTCACCAAAATCGACACACATATGTATGGGCTCACTCTGAGGACACATACAAAAAATGGTGGGACTGAGCCTCTTGGTGGCGCTATAATAGAACAAAACATGAAATTCCCATTGACTTCCATACAATTTTGTGAAATAAAATGCTATACTAAACAAATGCATTGGTTTAATATTACGAAACTCAGATTGTGTCATCAGCACCATCCCCTGAAGGTACCCAAAATATTTCGAGACAGCGCCACCTAGTGGTCAAAAGTTCTAACAATTTCCAAAAAGGCTAATAACTTTTGAATAAATCTGGCTATTGAAATGCTTAATAGATTCCTTGGGTCAAGCCGAGAACATAGATACCAAGTTTTCCTTATTTGGCCAAACTTCCTGTCCGCCATCTTGATTTTCAGTCAAAACCTACTTTTTCAAACTCCTCCTAGACCGTTTGTCCGATTTTCACCAAAATCTAATCGTATCATCTCCAGACCGTGCCGACTAAAAGTTATGGATTTCTTGTCGATAGACGAAACCATTTTCGTATAGCGCAGCAGCAAAGTTGAGGCATGATGCCAATAGCACTATTCAGGCTTTATCTCTGCAATGCCTTGACATATTGACAACAAACTTTGTATGTGACAGTGTCACTTCACTCTGACCACATCAGTTTTGTAACTGCGCCACCTACTTGTCGAAAGTGATAATCAATTAAATTATATTTTTAATTACTGTTTCTATGATTTTTCAGCCATTTCGTCTAAAATCCTCTTTAAATGTCTGTAATTGCTCATTGTTGCAGTTGATCTGACACCTTCAGCCATGTCTTGTCGTCTTATTCTGCTTGGCCCCGGTAATGGCTGCTTGCAGCTATATTTATTATTATTATTCTTCTTCCGCCATTGGAGTCTATGGCAGCCCATAGAACCGATTGCGGGAAAGTTATGAAATTTGGCACAATGATAGAGGACAGTCCAAAAAGTCACCATACCAAATTTGGTGTCTTAAAACCAATCCCTCTAGCGCCACCACCTGTCCAAACTTTCACTTTTATTTTGCTAATAACTTTTGAAGCGTAAGGCCAATCAACAAAATTCTTTTTTCCTCTGATTCCCGAGCTCATGCCGATTCGATTGCACCCTATGACGTCATTTTCCGGCTTATAAATATGACCGCCATTTTTAATGGGCTGAAAAAGCTACTTTTTCGAACTCGTCCTAGACAGTTTGTCCGATTTGCACGAAATTTGAACCAGATCATCTTCAGGCAGTGCTGACAAAAAGTTATGGAATTCAAATTGATTCGTCAAACCGTTTTCGAATAACGCTCGAACACATTTTACGTAGCGCTTGCGAAAACAGTCGTAGGGCTGTATCTCCGCAACGCTTTATCGGATTCAGACCAAAATTGGTACATGTCATCACAAGCATGACCTGAGGCTACATGCTGCGTTTCGGCGCAGCGCCACCTACTGGTCCGGAGATATGAAAAATGGCTATTTTTGCTTATAACTTCTGAACATTTTGTCCAAAAATCATAAAATTGGTCTCGTTAGATTCAGGGCAACATGCCGAGTCGACTGATATAAAATTTTACCATATCGGCCATTTTGACTTTCGGCCATTTTGAATTTTGTGCTAAAATGCTGTATTTTAAGAACGCATGAACGGATTGTTACGAAACTCGGTATGGGTCATCAGCACGATGTTCTGAAGGAGCGTGAGAAGTTTCGAAACAGCGCCACCTACTGGTGAATTTTATTTTTCAAATGCTTATAACTTTGGGTGTGGTCGACTTATTTTCACCAAACTCATCTCATTAGACTCCTGAATCCTTGCCGAGTCCAACGATACCAAATATGCTAGGTTTCGCCTTACGGTTTGTGTAGCGTTGTGATTTAGCACTTAAAAAACATTAGGCGATATCTTCGAAACCGTTTGTCCGATCGAGACGAAACCACCGTCAGAAGTTTGGAATCATAGCTTGTTAACTAAACGTTAAAACCCAAATGCGAAAATATTGATGTCTAGAGGTAGTAAATTCCAATTAAAGTCATGTGTCAGTCATTTTTTACGTGTTTTTTCATATAAATGTCTATAACTCCGAAGATAATTGAGATATTTTCACCAAAATCGACACACATATGTATGGGCTCACTTTGAGGACACATACAAAAAATGGTGGGACTGAGCCTCTTGGTGGCGCTATAATAGAACAAAACATGAAATTCCCATTGACTTCCATACAATTTTGTGAAATAAAATGCTATACTAAACAAATGCATTGGTTTAATATTACGAAACTCAGATTGTGTCATCAGCACCATCCCCTGAAGGTACCCAAAATATTTCGAGACAGCACCACCTTGTGGTCAAAAGTTGTAACAAAATTTCCAAAAAGGCTAATAACTTTTGAATAAATCTGGCTATTGAAATGCTTAATAGATTCCTTGGGTCAAGCCGAGAACATAGATACCAAGTTTTCCTTATTTGGCCAAACTTCCTGTCCGCCATCTTGATTTTCAGTCAAAACCTACTTTTTCAAACTCCTCCTAGACCGTTTGTCCGATTTTCACCAAAATCTAATCGTATCATCTCCAGACCGTGCCGACTAAAAGTTATGGATTTCTTGTCGATAGACGAAACCATTTTCGTATAGCGCAGCAGCAAAGTTGAGGCATGATGCCAATAGCACTATTCAGGCTTTATCTCTGCAATGCCTTGACATATTGACAACAAACTTTGTATGTGACATTGTCACTTCACTCTGACCACATCAGTTTTGTAACTGCTCCACCTACTTGTCGAAAGTGATAATCAATTAAATTATATTTTTAATTACTGTTTCTATGATTTTTCAGCCATTTCGCCTAAAATCCTCTTTAAATGTCTGTAATTGCTCATTGTTGCAGTTGATCTGACACCTTCAGCCATGTCTTGTCGTCTTATTCTGCTTGGCCCCGGTAATGGCTGCTTGCAGCTATATTTATTATTCTTCTTCTTCCGCCATGGGAGTCTATGGCAGCCCATAGAACCGATTGCGGGAAAGTTGTTTTGGTTTGACATTCTGATAGAGGACAGTCCCAACATTAAGTACACCAATTTATGTGTTTCTAAGTCATTCCCTCTAGCGCCACCACCTGTCCAAAGTTTCACTTTTACTTTGCTAATAACTTTTGAACCGTAGGGCCAATCAGCAAAATCCTTTTTTCCTCTGATTCCTGAGCTCATGACGATTCGATTGCACCCTATATCGTCATTTTCCGTCATAAAAACATGGCCGCCATTTTGAATTTTCCTAAAAAGGTACTTTTTCGAACTCGTCCTAGACGGTTTGTCCGATTTGCACGAAAATTGAATCGGATCATCTTCAGGCAGGGGTGACAAAAAGTTATTAAAATCTTGTTGATTCGTCAAACCGTTTTCGATAAACGCTCGAACAAATTTTACGTAGCGCTTGCAAAAACAGTCGTAAGGCCGTATCTCCGCAACGGTTTATCGTATTCAGACCAAACTTGGTACATGTACTCACAAGCATGACCTGAGGCTACATGCTGCGTTTCGGCACAGCGCCACCTACAGGTCCGGAGATATGAAAAATGGCTATTTTTGCTTATAACTTCTGAACAGTTTGTCCAAAAATCATAAAATTGGTCTTGATAGATTCAGGGCGTCATGCCGAGTCGACTGATATCCAATTTTGCCATATCGGCCAATTTGACTGTCGGCCATTTTGAAATTTGTGCTAAAATGCAGTATTTTAACAACGCATGAACTGATTGTTACGAAACTTGGTATGGGTCATCAGCACGATGTCCTGAAGGAGTGTGAGAAGTTTCGAAACAGCGCCACCTAGTGGTGAATTTTTTTTTTCAAATGCTTATAACTTTGGGTGTGATCGACTTATTTTCACGAAACTCATCTTTTTAGACTCCTGAATCGTTGCCGAGTCCTACGATACCAAACATGCTAGGTTTCGCCTTACGGTTTGTGTAGCGTTGTGATTTAGCGCTTAAAAAACATTTGGCTATATCTTTGAAACCGCTAGTCCGATCGAGACGAAACCACCGTCAGAAGTTTGGAAACATAGGTCGATAGCTATATGCCAATGCCCAAATGCGAAAATATTGATGTTTAGGGGTACTAATTTCCAATCAAAGTCATGTGTCAGTCATTTTTTTCGTGTTTTTTCATATAAATGTCTATAACTCCGAAGTGAATTGAGATATTTTCACCAAAATTGAGACACATATGTATGGGCTCACTCTGAGGACACGTAAAAAAAATTGTGGGACTGAGCCTCTTGGTGGCGCTATAATTGAACAAAACATGAAATTCCCATTGACTTCAATACAGTTTTGTGAAATAAAATGCTATACTAAACAAATGCATTGGTGTAATATTACAAAACTCAGAATGTGCCATCTGCACCATCCCCTGAAGGTACCCAACATATTTAGAAACAGCGCCACCTAGTGGTCAAAAGTTATAACAAAATTTCCAAAACTGCTAATAACTTTTGAATAAATTGGCCTATTGTAATGCAACTCATCTTAGTCGATTCCTTGGGTCAAGCTGAGAACATAGATACCAAGTTTACCTTATTTGGCCTAACTTCCTGTCCGCCATCTTGATTTTCATTCAAAACCTACTTTTTCGAACTCCTCCTAGACCGTTTGTCCGATTTTCACCAAAATCGAATCGTATCATCTCCAGACCGTGTCGACTAAAAGTTATGGATTTTGTGTCAATAGACGAAACCGTTTTCGTATAGCGCAGCAGCAAAGTTGAGGCATGATGCTAATAGCACTAATTAAGGCTTTATCTCTGCAATGCCTTGACATATTGACACCAAACTTTGTATGTGTCATTGTAACTTCACTCTGACCACATCACATCAGTTTTGTAACTGCGCCACCTATTGGTCGAAAGTGATAATCCATCAAATCATATTTTTAATTATTGTTTCTATGATTTTTCAGGCATTTTGCCTAAAATCCTCTTTAAATGTCTTTATTGCTCATTGTTGCAGTTGGTCTGACACTTTCAGACATGTTGGCATGTCTTGTCGTCTTATTTTGTTTGGCCCCGGTAATGGCTGCTTGCAGCTATATTTAGGGGCCAAGCACCGAAGGTGCGGAGGCACCTATTGTATCCGTTCGCGTTCTTATTATTATTATTCTTCTTCTTCTTCTTCTTCCGCTCTGGGAGTCCATGGCAGCCCATAGAACCGATTGCGGGAAAGTTGTTTTGGTTTGACATTCTGATAGAGGACAGTCCCAACATTAAGTACACCAATTTTGGTGTGTCTAAGTCATTCCCTCTAGCGCCACCACCTGTCCAAAGTTTCACTTTTACTTTGCTAATAACTTTTGAACCGTAAGGCCAATCAGCGAAATCCTTTTTTCCTCTGATTCCTGAGCTCATGACGATTCGATTGCACCCTATATCGTCATTTTCCGTCATAAAAACATGGCCGCCATTTTGAATTTTCCTAAAAAGGTACTTTTTCGAACTCGTCCTAGACGGTTTGTCCGATTTGCACGAAAATTGAATCGGATCATCTTCAGGCAGTGGTGACAAAAAGTTATTAAAATCTTGTTGATTCGTCAAACCGTTTTCGATAAACGCTCGAACAAATTTTACGTAGCGCTTGCAAAAACAGTCGTAAGGCTGTATCTCCGCAACGGTTTATCGTATTCAGACCAAACTTGGTACATGTACTCACAAGCATGACCTGAGGCTACATGCTGCGTTTCGGCACAGCGCCACCTACAGGTCCGGAGATATGAAAAATGGCAATTTTTGCTTATAACTTCTGAACAGTTTGTCCAAAAATCATAAAATTGGTCTTGATAGATTCAGGGCGTCATGCCGAGTCGACTGATATCCAATTTTGCCATATCGGCCAATTTGACTGTCGGCCATTTTGAATTTTGTGCTAAAATGCTGTATTTTAACAACGCATGAACGGATTGTTACGAAACTTGGTATGGGTCATCAGCACGATGTCCTGAAGGAGTGTGAGAAGTTTCGAAACAGCGCCACCTAGTGGTGAATTTTTTTTTTCAAATGCTTATAACTTTGGGTGTGATCGACTTATTTTCACGAAACTCATCTCATTGGACTCCTGAATCGTTGCCGAGTCCAACGATACCAAACATGTTAGGTTTCGCCTAACGGTTTGTGTAGCATTGTGATTTAGCGCTTAAAAAACATTAGGCTATATCTTCGAAACCGTTTGTCCGATTGAGACGAAACCACCGTCAGAAGTTTGAAAACATAGGTCGATAGCTATACGCCAATGCCCAAATGCGAAAATATTGATGTTTAGGGGTAGTAATATTCAATCAAAGTCATGTGTCAGTCATTTTTTACGTGTTTTTTCATATAAATGTCTATAACTCCGAAGCAAATTGAGATTTTTGCACCAAAATCGACACATATATGTATGGGCTCACTCTGATGACACATAAAAAAAATGGTGGGACTGAGCCTCTTGGTGGCGCTATAATAGAACAAAACATGAAATTCCCATTGATTTCAATAGAGTTTTGTGAAATAAAATGCTATACTAAACAAATGCATTGGTGTAATATTACGAAACTCAGAATGTGCCTTCAGCACCATCCCCTGAAGGTACTCAAAATATTTCGAAACAGCGCCACCTAGTGGTCAAAAGTTATAACAAAATTTCCAAAAAGGCTAATAACTTTTGAATAAATCTGTCTATTGAAATGCCACTGGTCTTAATAGATTCCTTGGGTCAAGCCGAGAACATAGATACCAAGTTTTCCTTATTTGGCCGAACTTCCTGTCCGCCATCTTGATGTTCAGTCAAAACCTACTTTTTCGAACTCCTCCTAGACCGTTTGTCCGATTTTCACCAAAATCGAATCGTATCATCTCCAGACCGTGCCGACTAAAAGTTATTGATTTCGTGTCGATTGACGAAACCGTTGTCGTATACCGCAGCAGCAAAGTTGTGGCATGATGCCAAAGGCACTATTCAGGCTTTATCTCTGCAATGCCTTGACATATTGACACCAAACTTTGTATGTGTCATTGTCACTTCACTCTGACCGCATCACATCAGGTTTGTAACTGCGCCACCTATTGGTTGAAAGTGATAATCCATTAAATCATATTTTTATTTACTGTTTCTATGATTTTTCAGGCATTTGGCCTAAAATACTCTTTAATGTCTTTAATTGCTCATTGTTGCAGTTGGTCTGACACTTTCAGCCATGTTGGCATGTCTTGTCATCTGATTGTGCTTGGCCCCGGTAATGGCTGCTTGCAGCTATATTTATTATTATTCTTCTTCTTCTTCCGCTCTGGGAGTCTATGGCAGCCCATAGAACCGATTGCGGGAAAGTTGTTTTGGTTTGACATTCTGATAGAGGACAGTCCCAACATTAAGTACACCAATTTTGGTGTGTCTAAGTCATTCCCTCTAGCGCCACCACCTGTCCAAAGTTTCACTTTTACTTTGCTAATAACTTTTGAACCGTAAGGCCAATCAGCAAAATCCTTTTTTCCTCTGATTCCTGAGCTCATGACGATTTTATTGCACCCTATATCGTCATTTTCCGTCATAAAAACATGGCCGCCATTTTGAATTTTCCTAAAAAGGTACTTTTTCGAACTCGTCCTAGACGGTTTGTCCGATTTGCACGAAAATTGAATCGGATCATCTTCAGGCAGGGGTGACAAAAAGTTATTAAAATCTTGTTGATTCGTCAAACCGTTTTCGATAAACGCTCGAACAAATTTTACGTAGCGCTTGCAAAAACAGTCGTAAGGCTGTATCTCCGCAACGGTTTATCGTATTCAGACCAAACTTGGTACATGTACTCACAAGCATGACCTGAGGCTACATGCTGCGTTTCGGCACAGCGCCACCTACAGGTCCGGAGATATGAAAAATGGCAATTTTTGCTTATAACTTCTGAACAGTTTGTCCAAAAATCATAAAATTGGTCTTGATAGATTCAAGGCGTCATGCCGAGTCGACTGATATCCAATTTTGCCATATCGGCCAATTTGACTGTCGGCCATTTTGAATTTTGTGCTAAAATGCTGTATTTTAACAACGCATTAACGGATTGTTACGAAACTTGGTATGGGTCATCAGCACGATGTCCTGAAGGAGTGTGAGAAGTTTCGAAACAGCGCCACCTAGTGGTGAATTTTTTTTTCCAAATGCTTATAACTTTGGGTGTGATCGACTTATTTTCACGAAACTCATCTCATTGGACTCCTGAATCGTTGCCGAGTCCAACGATACCAAACATGTTAGGTTTCGCCTAACGGTTTGTGTAGCATTGTGATTTAGCGCTTAAAAAACATTAGGCTATATCTTCGAAACCGTTTGTCCGATTGAGACGAAACCACCGTAAGAAGTTTGGAAACATAGGTCGATAGCTATACGCCAATGCCCAAATGCGAAAATATTGATGTTTAGGGGTAGTAATATTCAATCAAAGTCATGTGTCAGTCATTTTTTACGTGTTTTTTCATATAAATGTCTATAACTCCGAAGCAAATTGAGATTTTTGCACCAAAATCGACACATATATGTATGGGCTCACTCTGATGACACATAAAAAAAATGGTGGGACTGAGCCTCTTGGTGGCGCTATAATAGAACAAAACATGAAATTCCCATTGATTTCAATAGAGTTTTGTGAAATAAAATGCTATACTAAACAAATGCATTGGTGTAATATTACGAAACTCAGAATGTGCCTTCAGCACCATCCCCTGAAGGTACTCAAAATATTTCGAAACAGCGCCACCTAGTGGTCAAAAGTTATAACAAAATTTCCAAAAAGGCTAATAACTTTTGAATAAATCTGTCTATTGAAATGCCACTGGTCTTAATAGATTCCTTGGGTCAAGCCGAGAACATAGATACCAAGTTTTCCTTATTTGGCCGAACTTCCTGTCCGCCATCTTGATGTTCAGTCAAAACCTACTTTTTCGAACTCCTCCTAGACCGTTTGTCCGATTTTCACCAAAATCGAATCGTATCATCTCCAGACCGTGCCGACTAAAAGTTATTGATTTCGTGTCGATTGACGAAACCGTTGTCGTATACCGCAGCAGCAAAGTTGAGGCATGATGCCAAAGGCACTATTCAGGCTTTATCTCTGCAATGCCTTGACATATTGACACCAAACTTTGTATGTGTCATTGTCACTTCACTCTGACCGCATCACATCAGGTTTGTAACTGCGCCACCTATTGGTTGAAAGTGATAATCCATTAAATCATATTTTTATTTACTGTTTCTATGATTTTTCAGGCATTTGGCCTAAAATACTCTTTAATGTCTTTAATTGCTCATTGTTGCAGTTGGTCTGACACTTTCAGCCATGTTGGCATGTCTTGTCATCTGATTGTGCTTGGCCCCGGTAATGGCTGCTTGCAGCTATATTTATTAGGGGCCAAGCACCGAAGGTGCGGAGGCACCTATTGTATCCGTTCGCGTTCTTATTATTATTATTCTTCTTCTTCTTCTTCCGCTCTGGGAGTCTATGGCAGCCCATAGAACCGATTGCGGGAAAGTTGTTTTGGTTTGACATTCTGATAGAGGACAGTCCCAACATTAAGTACACCAATTTTGGTGTGTCTAAGTCATTCCCTCTAGCGCCACCACCTGTCCAAAGTTTCACTTTTACTTTGCTAATAACTTTTGAACCGTAAGGCCAATCAGCAAAATCCTTTTTTCCTCTGATTCCTGAGCTCATGACGATTCGATTGCACCCTATATCGTCATTTTCCGTCATAAAAACATGGCCGCCATTTTGAATTTTCCTAAAAAGGTACTTTTTCGAACTCGTCCTAGACGGTTTGTCCGATTTGCACGAAAATTGAATCGGATCATCTTCAGGCAGTGGTGACAAAAAGTTATTAAAATCTTGTTGATTCGTCAAACCGTTTTCGATAAACGCTCGAACAAATTTTACGTAGCGCTTGCAAAAACAGTCGTAAGGCTGTATCTCCGCAACGGTTTATCGTATTCAGACCAAACTTGGTACATGTACTCACAAGCATGACCTGAGGCTACATGCTGCGTTTCGGCACAGCGCCACCTACAGGTCCGGAGATATGAAAAATGGCAATTTTTGCTTATAACTTCTGAACAGTTTGTCCAAAAATCATAAAATTGGTCTTGATAGATTCAGGTCGTCATGCCGAGTCGACTGATATCCAATTTTGCCATATCGGCCAATTTGACTGTCGGCCATTTTGAATTTTGTGCTAAAATGCTGTATTTTAACAACGCATGAACGGATTGTTACGAAACTTGGTATGGGTCATCAGCACGATGTCCTGAAGGAGTGTGAGAAGTTTCGAAACAGCGCCACCTAGTGGTGAATTTTTTTTTTCAAATGCTTATAACTTTGGGTGTGATCGACTTATTTTCACGAAACTCATCTCATTGGACTCCTGAATCGTTGCCGAGTCCAACGATACCAAACATGTTAGGTTTCGCCTAACGGTTTGTGTAGCATTGTGATTTAGCGCTTAAAAAACATTAGGCTATATCTTCGAAACCGTTTGTCCGATTGAGACGAAACCACCGTCAGAAGTTTGGAAACATAGGTCGATAGCTATATGCCAATGCCCAAATGCGAAAATATTGATGTTTAGGGGTAGTAATATTCAATCAAAGTCATGTGTCAGTCATTTTTTACGTGTTTTTTCATATAAATGTCTATAACTCCGAAGCAAATTGAGATTTTTGCACCAAAATCGACACATATATGTATGGGCTCACTCTGATGACACATAAAAAAAATGGTGGGACTGAGCCTCTTGGTGGCGCTATAATAGAACAAAACATGAAATTCCCATTGATTTCAATAGAGTTTTGTGAAATAAAATGCTATACTAAACAAATGCATTGGTGTAATATTACGAAACTCAGAATGTGCCTTCAGCACCATCCCCTGAAGGTACTCAAAATATTTCGAGACAGCGCCACCTAGTGGTCAAAAGTTGTAACAAAATTTCCAAAAAGGCTAATAACTTTTGAATAAATCTGGCTATTGAAATGCTTAATAGATTCCTTGGGTCAAGCCGAGAACATAGATACCAAGTTTTCCTTATTTGGCCAAACTTCCTGTCCGCCATCTTGATTTTCAGTCAAAACCTACTTTTTCAAACTCCTCCTAGACCGTTTGTCCGATTTTCACCAAAATCGAATCGTATCATCTCCAGACCGTGCCGACTAAAAGTTATGGATTTCTTGTCGATAGACGAAACCATTTTCGTATAGCGCAGCAGCAAAGTTGAGGCATGATGCCAATAGCACTATTCAGGCTTTATCTCTGCAATGCCTTGACATATTGACACCAAACTTTGTATGTGACATTGTCACTTCACTCTGACCACATCAGTTTTGTAACTGTGCCACCTACTTGTCGAAAGTGATAATCAATTAAATTATATTTTTAATTACTGTTTCTATGATTTTTCAGCCATTTCGTCTAAAATCCTCTTTAAATGTCTGTAATTGCTCATTGTTGCAGTTGATCTGACACCTTCAGCCATGTCTTGTCGTCTTATTCTGCTTGGCCCCGGTAATGGCTGCTTGCAGCTATATTTATTATTAGGGGCCAAGCACCGAAGGTGCGGAGGCACCTATTGTTTTTGTTCGCGTTCTTATTATTATTAGGGGCCAAGCACCGAAGGTGCGGAGGCACCTATTGTATCTGTTCCGTTTCTTATTATTATTATTAGGGGCCAAGCACCGAAGGTGCGGAGGCACCTATTGTGTTTGTTCCGGTTCTTATTATTAGGGGCCAAGCACCGAAGGTGCGTAGGCACCTATTGTATCTGTTCCCGTTCTTATTATTATTATTCTTCCTTCTTCCAACTGGGAGTCTATGGCAGCCCATAGAACCGAATGCGGGAAAGTTGTTTTGGTTTGACATTCTGATAGAGGACAGTCCCAACATTAAATACACCAATTTTGGTGTGTCTAAGTCATTCCCTCTAGCGCCACCACCTGTCCAAAGTTTCACTTTTATTTTGCTAATAACTTTTGAACCGTAAGGCCAATCAACAAAATTATTTTTCTCTCTGATTCCTGAGCTCATGCCAATTCGATTGCACCCTATGACATCATTTCTGTCATAACAATATGGCCGCCATTTTGAATTTATCTAAAAAGCTACTTTTTCGAACTCGTCCTAGATGGTTTGTCCGATTTGCACGAAAATTGAACCAGATCATCTACAGACCATGCTGACAAAAAGTTATGGAATTCAAGTTGATTCGCTTAACAGTTTTCGATAAACCCACGAATACATTTTACGTAGCGCTTGCGAAAACAGATGTAAGGCCGTATCTCCGCAACGCTTTATCGGATTCAGACCAAACTTGGTACATGTCATCACAAGCATGACCTGAGGCTACATGCTGTGTTTCGGCGCAGCGCCACCTACTGGTCAGGAGATATGACAAATGGCTATTTTTGCTTATAACTTCTGAACAGTTTGTCCAAAAATCATAAAATTGGTCTCGTTAGATTCAGGGTAACATGCAGAGTCGACTGATATCCAATATTACCATATCGGCCATTTTGACTGTCGGCCATTTTGAATTTTGTGCTAAAATGCTGTATTTTAAGAACGCATAAACAGATTGTTACGAAACGTGGTATGGGTCATCAGCACAATGCCCTGAATGAGCCTGAGAAGTTTCGAAACAGCGCCACCTAGTGGTGAATTTTTTTATTCAAATGCTTATAACTTTGGGTGTGGTCGACTTATTTTCACGAAACTCATCTTTTTAGACTCCTGAATCGTTGCCGAGTCCTATGATACCAAACATGCTAGGTTTCGCCTTACGGTTTGTGTAGCGTTGTGATTTAGCGCTTAAAAAACATTTGGCTATATCTTTGAAACCGCTAGTCCGATCGAGACGAAACCACTGTCAGAAGTTTGGAAACATAGGTCGATAGCTAAACGCCAATGCCCAAATGCGAAAATATTGATGTTTAGGGGTAGTAAATTCCAAACAAAGTCATGTGTCAGTCATTTTTTACGTGTTTTTTCATATAAATGTCTATAACTCCGAAGCGAATTGAGATATTTTCACCAAAATCGACACACATATGTATGAGCTCACTCTGAGGACATGTAAAAAAGATGGTGGGACTCAGCCTCTTGGTGGCGCTATAATAGAACAAAACATGAAATTCCCATTGACTTCAATGCAGTTTTGTGAAATAAAATGCTATACTAAACAAATGCATTGGTGTAATATTACAAAACTCAGAATGTGCCATCAGCATCATCCCCTAAAGGTACCCAAAATGTTTCGAGACAGCGCCACCTAGTGGTCAAAAGTTATAACAAAATTTACAAAAAGGCTAATAACTTTTGAATAAATCTGGCTATTGAAATGCCACTGGTCTTAATAGATTCCCTGGGTCAAGCCGAGAACATAGATACCAAGTTTTCCTTATTTGGCCAAACTTCCTGTCCGCCATCTTGATTTTCATTCAAAACCTACTTTTTCGAACTCCTCCTAGACCGTTTGTCCGATTTTCACCAAAATCGAATCGTATCATCTCCAGACTGTGCCGACTAAAAGTTATGGATTTCGTGTCGATAGACGAAACCGTTTTCGTATAGCGCAGCAGCAAAGTTGAGGCATGATGCCAAAAGCACTATTCAGGCTTTATCTCTGCAATCCCTTGAAATATTGACACCAAACTTTGTATGTGTCATTGTCACTTCACTCTGACCACATCACATCAGTTTTGTAACTGCTCCACCTATTGGTCGAAAGTGATAATCCATTAAATCATATTCTGAATTACTTTTTATATGATTTTTCAGCCATTTCGCCTAAAATCCTCTCTAAATGTCTTTAATTGCTCATTGTTGCAGTTGGTCTGACACCTTCAGCCATGTTGGCATATCCTGTCATCTGCTTGCGCTTGGCCCCGATAATTGCTGCTTGCAGCTATATTTATTATTATTATTCTTCTTCCGACTGGGCGTCTATGGCAGCCCATAGAACCGATTGCGGGAAAGTTGTTTTGGTTTGACATTCTGATAGAGCACAGTCCCAACATTAAATACACCAATTTTGGTGTTTCTAAGTCATTCCCTCTAGCGCCACCACCTGTCCAAAGTTTCACTTTTATTTTGCGAATAACTTTTGAACCGTAACGCCAATCAACAAAATTCTTTTTTCATCTGATTCCTGAGCTCATGCCGATTCGATTGCATCCTATTACTTCATTTTCCGTAATAAAAATATGGCCGCCATTTTGAATCATTCGAAAAACCTACTTTTTCGAACTCGTCCTAGACGGTTTGTCCGATTTGCACGAAAATTGAACCAGATCATCTTCAGGGAGTGCTGACAAAAAGTTATGGAATTCAAATTGATTCGTCAAACCGTTTTCGATAAACGCTCGAACAAATTTTACGTAGCGCCTGCAAAAACAGTCGTAAGGCTGTATCTCCGCAACGGTTTATCGTATTCAGACCAAACTTGGTACATGTCATCACAAGCATGACCTGAGGCTACATGCTGCATTTCGGCGCAGCACCACCTACTGGTCCGGAGATATGAAAAATGGCTATTTTTGCTTATAACTTATGAACTGTTATTCCAAAAATCATAAAATTGGTCTCGTTAGATTCAGGGCGACATGCCGAGTCGACTGATATCCAATTTTACCATATCGGCCATTTTGACTGTCGGCCATTTTGAATTATGTGCTAAGATGCTGTATTTTAGGAACGCATGAACGGATTGTTACAAAACTTGGCATGGGTCATCAGCACGATGTCCTGAAGGAGCGTGAGAAGTTTCGAAACAGCGCCACCTAGTGGTGAAATTTTTTTTCAAACGCTTATAACTTTGGGTTTGGTCGACTTATTTTCACGAGACTCATCTAATTAGACTCCTGAAACCTTGCCGAGTCCTACGATACCAAACATGCTAGGTTTCGCCTTACGGTTTGTGTAGCGTTGTGATTTAGCGCTTAAAAAACATTAGGCTATATCTTCGAAACCGTTTGTCCGATCGAGACGAAACCACCGTCAGAAGTTTGGAAACATAGGTCGATAGCTATACGCCAATGCCCAAATGCGAAAATATTGATGTTTAGGGGTAGTAAAATTCAAACAAAGTCTTGTGTCAGTCATTTTTTACGTGTTTTTTCATATAAATGTCTATAACTCTAAAGCGAATTGAGATATTTTCACCAAAACTGACACACATATGTATGGGCTCACTCTGAGGACACGTAAAAAAAATTGTGGGACTGAGCCTCTTGGTGGCGCTATAATAGAACAAAACATGAAATTCCCATTGACTTCAATACAGTTTTGTGAAATAAAATGCTATTTTCATTCAAAACCTACTTTTTCGAACTCCTCCCACACCGTTTGTCCGATTTTCACCAAAATCGAATCGTATCATCTCCAGACTGTGCCGACTAACAGTTATGGATTTCGTGTCGATAGACGAAACCGTTTTCGTATAGCGCAGCAGCAAAGTTGAGGCATGATGCCAAAAGCACTATTCAGGCTTTATCTCTGCAATGCCTTGACATATTGACACCAAACTTTGTATGTGTCATTGTCACTTCACTCTGACCACATCACATCAGTTTTGTAACTGCTCCACCTATTTGTCAAAAGTGATAATCAATTAAATCATATTTTTAATTACTGTTTCTATGATTTTTCAGCCATTTCGTCTAAAATCCTCTTTAAATGTCTTTAATTGCTCATTGTTGCAGTTGGTCTGACACTTTCAGACATGTTGGCATGTCTTGTCGTCTTATTCTGCTTGGCCCCGGTAATTGCTGCTTGCAGCTATATTTATTATTATTATTATTATTCTTCCGCCATGGGAGTCTATGGCAGCCCATAGAACCGATTGCGGGAAAGTTGTTTTGGTTTGACATTCTGATAGAGGACCGTCTCAACATTAAATACACCAATTTTGGTGTTTCTAAGTCATTCCCTCTAGCGCCACCACCTGTCCAAAGTTTCACTTTTATTTTGCTAATAACTTTTGAACCGTAAGGCCAATCAGCGAAATTCTTTTTTCCTCTGATTCCTGAGCTCATGGCGATTCGATTGCACCCTATGACGTCATTTGACGTCATAAAAATATGGCCGCCATCTTGAATTTTCAAAAAAAGCTACTTTTTCGAACTCGTCCTAGACGGTTTGTCCGATTTGCACGAAAATTGAACCAGATCATCTTCAGGTAGTGCTGACAAAAAGTTATGGAATTCAAATGGATTCGTCAAACCGTTTTCAATAAACGCACAAATACATTTTACGTAGCGCTAGCAAAAACAGTCGTAAGGCCGTATCTCCGCAACGGTTTATCGTATTCAGACCAAACTTGGTACTTGTACTCACAAGCATGACCTGAGGCTACATGCTGTGTTTCGGCGCAGCGCCACCTACTGGTCCGGAGTTATGAAAAATGGCTATTTTTGCTTATAACTTCTGAACAGTTTGTCCAAAAATCATACAATTGGTCTCGTTAGATTCAGGGCAACATGCCGAGTCGACTGATATCCAATTTGACCATATCGGTCATTTTGGCTGTCGGCCATTTTGAATTTTGTGCTAAAATTCTGTATTTTATGAACGCATGAACAGATTGTTACGAAACGTGGTATGGGTCATCAGCACAATGCCCTGAATGAGCCTGAGAAGTTTCGAAACAGCGCCACCTAGTGGTGAATTTTTTTTTTCAAACGCTTATAACTTTGGGTGTGGTCGACTTATTTTCACGAGACTCATCTAATTAGTATCCTGAAACCTTGCCGAGTCCTACGATACCAAACATGCTAGGTTTCGCCTTACGGTTTGTGTAGCGTTGTGATTTAGCGCTTAAAAAACATTTGGCTATATCTTCGAAACCGATTGTCCGATCGAGACGAAACCTCCGTCAGAAGTTTGGAAACATAGGTCGATAGCTATACGCCAATGCCCAAATGCGAAAATATTGATGTTTAGGGGTAGTAAAATTCAAACAAAGTCTTGTGTCAGTCATTTTTTACGTGTTTTTTCATATAAATGTCTATAACTCTAAAGCAAATTGAGATATTTTCACCAAAACTGACACACATATGTATGGGCTCACTCTGAGGACACGTAAAAAAAATTGTGGGACTGAGCCTCTTGGTGGCGCTATAATAGAACAAAACATGAAATTCCCATTGACTTCAATACAGTTTTGTGATATAAAATGCTATTTTCATTCAAAATCTACTTTTTCGAACTCCTCCCACACCGTTTGTCCGATTTTCACCAAAATCGAATTGTATCATCTCCAGACTGTGCCGACTAAAAGTTATGGATTTCGTGTCAATTGACGAAACCGTTTTCGTATAGCGCAGCAGCAAATTTGAGGCATGATGCTAAAAGCATTATTCAGGCTTTATGTCTGCAATGCCTTGACATATTGACACCAAACTTTGCATGTGTCATTGTCACTTCACTCTGACCACATCACATCAGTTTTGAAACTGCACCACCTATTGGTTGAAAGTGATAATCCATTACAAATTATTTTTAATTATTGTTTCTATGATTTTTCAGCCATTTTGCCTAAAATCCTCTTTAAATGTCTTTAATTGCTCATTGTTGCAGTTGGTCTGACACTTTCAAACATGTCGAAATGTCTTGTCGTCTTATTCTGCTTGGCCCCGGTAATTGCTGCTTGCAGCTATATTTATTATTATTATTCTTCTTCCGCCATGGGAGTCTATGGCAGCCCATAGAACCGATTGCGGGAAAGTTATGAAATTTGGCACAATGATAGAGGACAGTCCGAAAAGTCACCATACCAAATTTGGTGTCTTAAAACCAATCCCTCTAGCGCCACCACCTGTCCAAAATTTCACTTTTATTTTGCTAATAACTTTTGAACCGTTTGGCCAATCAACAAAATTCTTTTTTCCTCTGATTCCCGAGCTCATGCCGATTCGATTGCACCCTATGACCTCATTTTCCGGCTTATAAATATGGCCGCCATTTTGAATGGGCTGAAAAAGCTACTTTTTCGAACTCGTCCTAGACGGTTTGTCCGATTTGCACGAAAATTGAACCAGATCATCTTCAGGCAGTGCTGACAAAAAGTTATGGAATTCAAATTGATTCGTCAAACCGTTTTCGAATAACGCTCGAACACATTTTACGTAGCGCTTGCGAAAACAGTCGTAGGGCTGTATCTCCGCAACGCTTTATCGGATTCAGACCAAAATTGGTACATGTCATCACAAGCATGACCTGAGGCTACATGCTGCGTTTCGGCGCAGCGCCACCTAGTGGTCCGGAGATATGAAAAATGGCTATTTTTGCTTATAACTTCTGAACATTTTGTCCAAAAATCATAAAATTGGTCTCGTTAGATTCAGGGCAACATGCCGAGTCGACTGATATAAAATTTTACCATATCGGCCATTTTGACTTTCGGCCATTTTGAATTTTGTGCTAAAATGCTGTATTTTAAGAACGCATGAATGGATTGTTACGAAACTCGGTATGGGTCATCAGCACGATGTTCTGAAGGAGCGTGAGAAGTTTCGAAACAGCGCCACCTAGTGGTGAATTTTATTTTTCAAATGCTTATAACTTTGGGTGTGGTCGACTTATTTTCACCAAACTCATCTCATTAGACTCCTGAATCCTTGCCGAGTCCAACGATACCAAATATGCTAGGTTTCGCCTTACGGTTTGTGTAGCGTTGTGATTTAGCACTTAAAAAACATTAGGCGATATCTTCGAAACCGTTTGTCCGATCGAGACGAAACCACCGTCAGAAGTTTGGAATCATAGCTTGTTAACTAAACGTTAAAGCCCAAATGCGAAAATATTGATGTCTAGAGGTAGTAAATTCCAATTAAAGTCATGTGTCAGTCATTTTTTACGTGTTTTTTCATATAAATGTCTATAACTCCGAAGATAATTGAGATATTTTCACCAAAATCGACACACATATGTATGGGCTCACTCTGAGGACACATACAAAAAATGGTGGGACTGAGCCTCTTGGTGGCGCTATAATAGAACAAAACATGAAATTCCCATTGACTTCCATACAATTTTGTGAAATAAAATGCTATACTAAACAAATGCATTGGTTTAATATTACGAAACTCAGATTGTGTCATCAGCACCATCCCCTGAAGGTACCCAAAATATTTCGAGACAGCGCCACCTAGTGGTCAAAAGTTCTAACAATTTCCAAAAAGGCTAATAACTTTTGAATAAATCTGGCTATTGAAATGCTTAATAGATTCCTTGGGTCAAGCCGAGAACATAGATACCAAGTTTTCCTTATTTGGCCAAACTTCCTGTCCGCCATCTTGATTTTCAGTCAAAACCTACTTTTTCAAACTCCTCCTAGACCGTTTGTCCGATTTTCACCAAAATCTAATCGTATCATCTCCAGACCGTGCCGACTAAAAGTTATGGATTTCTTGTCGATAGACGAAACCATTTTCGTATAGCGCAGCAGCAAAGTTGAGGCATGATGCCAATAGCACTATTCAGGCTTTATCTCTGCAATGCCTTGACATATTGACAACAAACTTTGTATGTGACAGTGTCACTTCACTCTGACCACATCAGTTTTGTAACTGCGCCACCTACTTGTCGAAAGTGATAATCAATTAAATTATATTTTTAATTACTGTTTCTATGATTTTTCAGCCATTTCGTCTAAAATCCTCTTTAAATGTCTGTAATTGCTCATTGTTGCAGTTGATCTGACACCTTCAGCCATGTCTTGTCATCTTATTCTGCTTGGCCCCGGTAATGGCTGCTTGCAGCTATATTTATTCTTCTTCTTCTTCCGCTCTGGGAGTCTATGGCAGCCCATAGAACCGATTGCGGGAAAGTTGTTTTGGTTTGACATTCTGATAGAGGACAGTCCCAACATTAAGTACACCAATTTTGGTGTGTCTAAGTCATTCCCTCTAGCGCCACCACCTGTCCAAAGTTTCACTTTTACTTTGCTAATAACTTTTGAACCGTAAGGCCAATCAGCGAAATCCTTTTTTCCTCTGATTCCTGAGCTCATGACGATTCGATTGCACCCTATATCGTCATTTTCCGTCATAAAAACATGGCCGCCATTTTGAATTTTCCTAAAAAGGTACTTTTTCGAACTCGTCCTAGACGGTTTGTCCGATTTGCACGAAAATTGAATCGGATCATCTTCAGGCAGGGGTGACAAAAAGTTATTAAAATCTTGTTGATTCGTCAAACCGTTTTCGATAAACGCTCGAACAAATTTTACGTAGCGCTTGCAAAAACAGTCGTAAGGCCGTATCTCCGCAACGGTTTATCGTATTCAGACCAAACTTGGTACATGTACTCACAAGCATGACCTGAGGCTACATGCTGCGTTTCGGCACAGCGCCACCTACAGGTCCGGAGATATGAAAAATGGCTATTTTTGCTTATAACTTCTGAACAGTTTGTCCAAAAATCATAAAATTGGTCTTGATAGATTCAGGGCGTCATGCCGAGTCGACTGATATCCAATTTTGCCATATCGGCCAATTTGACTGTCGGCCATTTTGAATTTTGTGCTAAAATGCTGTATTTTAACAACGCATGAACGGATTGTTACGAAACTTGGTATGGGTCATCAGCACGATGTCCTGAAGGAGTGTGAGAAGTTTCGAAACAGCGCCACCTAGTGGTGAATTTTTTTTTTCAAATGCTTATAACTTTGGGTGTGATCGACTTATTTTCACGAAACTCATCTCATTGGACTCCTGAATCGTTGCCGAGTCCAACGATACCAAACATGTTAGGTTTCGCCTAACGGTTTGTGTAGCATTGTGATTTAGCGCTTAAAAAACATTAGGCTATATCTTCGAAACCGTTTGTCCGATTGAGACGAAACCACCGTCAGAAGTTTGGAATCATAGCTTGTTAACCCTATGCAAATTCCCAAATGTGAAAATATTGATGTTTAGGGGTAGTAATATTCAATCAAAGTCATGTGTCAGTCATTTTTTACGTGTTTTTTCATATAAATGTCTATAACTCCGAAGCAAATTGAGATTTTTGCACCAAAATCGACACATATATGTATGGGCTCACTCTGATGACACACAAAAAAAATGGTGGGACTGAGCCTCTTGGTGGCGCTATAATAGAACAAAACATGAAATTCCCATTGATTTCAATAGAGTTTTGTGAAATAAAATGCTATACTAAACAAATGCATTGGTGTAATATTACGAAACTCAGAATGTGCCTTCAGCACCATCCCCTGAAGGTACTCAAAATATTTCGAAACAGCGCCACCTTGTGGTCAAAAGTTATAACAAAATTTCCAAAAAGGCTAATAACTTTTGAATAAATCTGTCTATTGAAATGCCACTGGTCTTAATAGATTCCTTGGGTCAAGCCGAGAACATAGATACCAAGTTTTCCTTATTTGGCCGAACTTCCTGTCCGCCATCTTGATGTTCAGTCAAAACCTACTTTTTCGAACTCCTCCTAGACCGTTTGTCCGATTTTCACCAAAATCGAATCGTATCATCTCCAGACCGTGCCGACTAAAAGTTATGGATTTCGTGTCGATAGACGAAACCGTTTTCGTATAGCGCAGCAGCAAAGTTGAGGCATGATGCTAATAGCACTATTCAGGCTTTATCTCTGCAATGCCTTGACATATTGACACCAAACTTTGTATGTGTCATTGTCACTTCACTCTGACCACATCACATCAGTTTTGTAACTGCGCCACCTATTGGTCGAAAGTGATAATCCATAAAATCATATTTTTAATTATTGTTTCTATGATTTTTCAGGCATTTTGCATAAAATCCTCTTTAAAGTCTATAATTGCTCATTGTTGCAGTTGGTCTGACACTTTCAGACATGTTGGCATGTCTTGTCGTCTTATTCTGCTTGGCCCCGGTAATGGCTGCTTGCAGCTATATTTATTATTATTATTCTTCCGCTTCCGACTGGGAGTCTATGGCAGCCCATAGAACCGATTGCGGGAAAGTTGTTTTGGTTTGACATTCTGATAGAGGACAGTCCCAACATGAAGTACACCAATTTTGGTGTGTCTAAGTTATTCCCTCTAGCGCCACCACCTGTCCAAAGTTTCACTTTTATTTTGCTAATAACTTTTGAACCGTAAGGCCAATCAACAAAATTCCTGTTTCCTCTGATTCCTGAGCTGATGACAATTCGATTGCACCCTATGATGTAATTTTCCCTCATAAAACCTTGGCCGCCATTTTGAATTTTCCTAAAAAGCTACTTTTTCGAACTCGTCCTAGACGGTTTGTCCGATTTGCACGAAAATTGAACCAGATCATCTTCAGGCAGTGCTGACCAAAAGTTATTAAAAGAAAGTTGATTCGTCAAACCGTTTTTGATAAACGCTCGAACAAATTTTATGAAGCGCTTGCAAAAACAGTCGTAAGGCTGTATCTCCGCAACGCTTTATCGTATTCAGACCAAACTTGGTACATATCATCACAAGCATGACCTGAGGCTACATGCTGTGTTTCGGCGCAGCGCCACCTACTGGTCCGGAGATATGAAAAATGGCTATTTTTGCTAATAACTTTTGAACAGTTTATCCAAAAATCAAAAAATTTATCTCGTTAGATTCAGGGCAACATGTCGAGTCGACTGATATCAAATTTTACCATATCGGCCATTGTGGCTGTCGGCCATTTTGAATTTTGTGCTAAAATGCTGTATTTTAACAACACATGAACGGATTGTTACGAAACTTGGCATGGGTCATCAGCACGATGCCCTGAAGAAGCCTGAGAAGTTTCGAAACAGCGCCACCTAGTGGTGAATTTTTTTTTCCAAATGCTTATAATTTTGGTTGTGGTCGACTTATTTTCACGAAACTCATGTCATTAGACTCCTGAATCGTTGCCGAGTCCTACGATACCAAACATGCTAGGTTTCGCCTTATGGTTTGTGTAGCGTTGTGATTTAGCGCTTAAAAAACATTTGGCTATATCTTTGAAACCGCTAGTCCGATCGAGACGAAACCACCTTCAGAAGTTTGGAAACATAGGTCGATAGTTATACGCCAATGCCCAAATGCAAAAATATTGATGTTTAGGGGTAGTAATTTCCAATCAAAGTCATGCGTCAGTCATTTTTTTCATGTTTTTTCATATAAATGTCTCTAACTCCGATGCGAATTGAGATATTTTCACCAAAATTGACACACATATCTATGGGCTCACTCTGAGGACATGTAAAAAAAATGGTGGGACTGAGCCTTTTGGTGGCGCTATAATAGAACAAAACATGAAATTCCCATAGACTTCAATACAGTTTTGTGAAATAAAATGCTATACTAAACAAATGCATTGGCTTAATATTATGAAACTCAGTATGTGCCATCAGCACCATACCCTGAAGGTACCCAAAATATTTCGCGACAGCGCCACCTTGTGGTCAAAAGTTATAACAAAATTTACAAAAAGGCTAATAACTTTTGATAACATCTGCCTTTTGAAATGCCATTGGTCTTCTTACATTCCTTGGGTCAAGCCGAGAACATAGATACCAAGTTTTTCTTATTTGGCCTATTTTCCTGTCCGCTATCTTGATTTTTATTCAAAAACTACTTTTTCGAACTCCTCCTAGACCGTTTGTCCGATTTTCACCAAAATCGAATCGTATCATCTCCAGACCGTACCGACTAAAAGTTATTGATTTCGTGTCGATTGACGAAACCGTTTTCGTATACCGCAGCAGCAAAGTTGAGGCATGATGCCAAAGGCACTATTCAGGCTTTATCTCTGCAATGCCTTGACATATTGACACCAAACTTTGTATGTGTCTTTGTCACTTCACTCTGACCGCATCACATCAGGTTTGTAACTGCGCCACCTATTGGTCGAAAGTGATAATCCATTAAATCATATTTTTATTTACTGTTTCTATGATTTTTCATGCATTTGGCCTAAAATCCTCTTTAATGTCTTTAATTGCTCATTGTTGCAGTTGGTCTGACACTTTCAGCAATGTTGGCATGTATTGTCATCTGATTGTGCTTGGCCCCAGTAATGGCTGCTTGCAGCTATATTTATTATTATTATTCTTCCGCTTCCGACTGGGAGTCTATGGCAGCCCATAGAACCGATTGCGGGAAAGTTGTTTTGGTTTGACATTCTGATAGAGGACAGTCCCAACATGAAGTACACCAATTTTGGTGTGTCTAAGTTATTCCCTCTAGCGCCACCACCTGTCCAAAGTTTCACTTTTATTTTGCTAATAACTTTTGAACCGTAAGGCCAATCAACAAAATTCCTGTTTCCTCTGATTCCTGAGCTGATGACAATTCGATTGCACCCTATGATGTAATTTTCCCTCATAAAACCATGGCCGCCATTTTGAATTTTCCTAAAAAGCTACTTTTTCGAACTCGTCCTAGACGGTTTGTCCGATTTGCACGAAAATTGAACCAGATCATCTTCAGGCAGTGCTGACCAAAAGTTATTAAAAGAAAGTTGATTCGTCAAACCGTTTTTGTTAAACGCTCGAACAAATTTTATGAAGCGCTTGCAAAAACAGTCGTAAGGCTGTATCTCCGCAACGCTTTTTTAGTTTGGAAACATAGGTCGATAGCTATACGCCAATGCCCAAATGCAAAAATATTGATGTTTAGGGGTAGTAATTTCCAATCAAAGTCATGTGTCAGTCATTTTTTTCATGTTTTTTCATATAAATGTCTCTAACTCCGACGCGAATTGAGATATTTTCACCAAAATTGACACACATATCTATGGGCTCACTCTGAGGACATGTAAAAAAAATGGTGGGACTGAGCCTTTTGGTGGCGCTATAATAGAACAAAACATGAAATTCCCATAGACTTCAATACAGTTTTGTGAAATAAAATGCTATACTAAACAAATGCATTGGCTTAATATTATGAAACTCAGTATGTGCCATCAGCACCATACCCTGAAGGTACCCAAAATATTTCGCGACAGCGCCACCTTGTGGTCAAAAGTTATAACAAAATTTACAAAAAGGCTAATAACTTTTGATAACATCTGCCTTTTGAAATGCCATTGGTCTTCTTACATTCCTTGGGTCAAGCCGAGAACATAGATACCAAGTTTTTCTTATTTGGCCTATTTTCCTGTCCGCTATCTTGATTTTTATTCAAAAACTACTTTTTCGAACTCCTCCTAGACCGTTTGTCCGATTTTCACCAAAATCGAATCGTATCATCTCCAGATCGTACCGACTAAAATTTTTGGATTTCGTGTCGATTGACGAAACCGTTTTCGTATACCGCAGCAGCAAAGTTGAGGCATGATGCCAAAGGCACTATTCAGGCTTTATCTCTGCAATGCCTTGACATATTGACACCAAACTTTGTATGTGTCTTTGTCACTTCACTCTGACCGCATCACATCAGGTTTGTAACTGCGCCACCTATTGGTCGAAAGTGATAATCCATTAAATCATATTTTTATTTACTGTTTCTATGATTTTTCAGCCATTTGGCCTAAAATCCTCTTTAATGTCTTTAATTGCTCATTGTTGCAGTTGGTCTGACACTTTCAGCAATGTTGGCATGTATTGTCATCTGATTGTGCTTGGCCCCGGTAATGGCTGCTTGCAGCTATATTTATTATTCTTCTTCTTCTTCCGCTCTTGGAGTCTATGGCAGCCCATAGAACCGATTGCGGGAAAGTTGTTTTGGTTTGACATTCTGATAGAGGACAGTCCCAACATTAAATACACCAATTTTGGTGTTTCTAAGTCATTCCCTCTAGCGCCACCACCTGTCCAAAGTTTCACTTTTATTTTGCTAATAACTTTTGAACCGTAAGGCCAATCAACATAATTCCTGTTTCCTCTGATTCCTGAGCTCATGCCAATTCGATTGCACCCTATGACTTCATTTTCCCTTATAAAAACATGGCCGCCATTTAGAATTTTCCTAAAAAGCTACTTTTTCGAACTCGTCCTAGACGGTTTGTCCGATTTGCGAATCAGATCATCTTCAGGCAATGCTGACAAAAAGTTATTAAAATCTAGTAAATTCATCAAACCGTTTTCGATAAACGCTCGAACAAATTTTACGTAGCGCTTGCAAAAACAACCGTAAGGCTGTATCTCCGCAACGCTTTATCGTATTCAGACCAAACTTGGTACATGGCCTCACAAGCATGACTTGAGGCTACATGCTGCGTTTCGACGCAGCGCCACCTACTGGTCCGGAGATATGAAAAATGGCTATTTTTGCTTATAACTTCTGAACAGTTTGTCCAAAAATCATAAAATTTGTCTCGTTAGATTCAGGGCAACATGCCGAGTCGACTGATATCCAATTTTTCCATATCGGCCATTTTGACTGTCGGCCATTTTGAATTTTGTGCTAAAATGCTGTATTTTAAGAACACATGAACGGATTGTTACGAAACTTGGTATGGGTCATCAGCACAATTTCCTGAAGGAGCGTGAGAAGTTTCGAAACAGCGCCACCTAGTGGTGATTTTTTTCTTTCAAATGCTTATAACTTTGGGTGCAGTCGACTTATTTTCACGAGACTCATCTAATTAGACTCCTGAAACCTTGCTGAGTCCTACGATACCAAACATGCTAGGTTTCGCCTTACGGTTTGTGTAGCGTTGTGATTTAGCACTTAAAAAACATTTGGCTATATCTTCGAAACCGTTTGTCCGATCGAGACGAAACCACCGTCAGAAGTTTGGAAACATAGGTCGATAGCTATACGCCAATGCCCAAATGCGAAAATATTGATGTTTAGGGGTAGTAAATTCCAATCAAAGTCATGTGTCAGTCATTTTTTACGTGTTTTTTCATATAAATGTCTATAACTCCGAAGCGAATTGAGATATTTTCACCAAAATCGACACACATATGTAGGGGCTCACTCTGAGGACACACAAAAAAAATGGTTGGACTGAGCCTCTTGGTGGCGCTATAATAGAACAAAACATGAAATTCCCATTGACTTCAATACAGTTTTGTGAAATAAAATGCTATACTAAACAAATGCATTGGTGTAATATTACAAAACTCAGAATGTGCCATCTGCACCATCCCCTGAAGGTACCCAACATATTTAGAAACAGCGCCACCTAGTGGTCAAAAGTTATAACAAAATTTCCAAAACTGCTAATAACTTTTGAATAAATTGGCCTATTGTAATGCAACTCATCTTAGTCGATTCCTTGGGTCAAGCTGAGAACATAGATACCAAGTTTACCTTATTTGGCCTAACTTCCTGTCCGCCATCTTGATTTTCATTCAAAACCTACTTTTTCGAACTCCTCCTAGACCGTTTGTCCGATTTTCACCAAAATCGAATCGTATCATCTCCAGACCGTGCCGACTAAAAGTTATGGATTTTGTGTCAATAGACGAAACCGTTTTCGTATAGCGCAGCAGCAAAGTTGAGGCATGATGCCAAAAGGACTATTCAGGCTTTATCTCTGCAATGCCTTGACATATTGACACCAAACTTTGTATGTGTCATTGTAACTTCACTCTGACCACATCACATCAGTTTTGTAACTGCGCCACCTATTGGTCGAAAGTGATAATCCATCAAATCATATTTTTAATTATTGTTTCTATGATTTTTCAGGCATTTTGCCTAAAATCCTCTTTAAATGTCTTTATTGCTCATTGTTGCAGTTGGTCTGACACTTTCAGACATGTTGGCATGTCTTGTCGTCTTATTCTGCTTGGCCCCGGTAATGGCTGCTTGCAGCTATATTTAGGGGCCAAGCACCGAAGGTGCGGAGGCACCTATTGTGTTTGTTCCGGTTCTTATTAGGGGCCAAGCACCGAAGGTGCGGAGGCACCTATTGTTTTTGTTCCCGTTCTTATTATTAGGGGCCAAGCACCGAAGGTGCGGAGGCACCTATTGTTTTTGTTCGCGTTCTTATTATTATTATTATTATTATTATTCTTCTTCCGCCATGGGAGTCTATGGCAGCCCATAGAACCGATTGCGGGAAAGTTATGAAATTTGGCACAATGATAGAGGACAGTCCAAAAAGTCACCATACCAAATTTGGTGTCTTAAAACCAATCCCTCTAGCGCCACCACCTGTCCAAAATTTCACTTTTATTTTGCTAATAACTTTTGAACCGTTTGGCCAATCAACAAAATTCTTTTTTCCTCTGATTCCCGAGCTCATGCCGATTCGATTGCACCCTATGACGTCATTTTCCGGCTTATAAATATGGCCGCCATTTTTAATGGGCTGAAAAAGCTACTTTTTCGAACTCGTCCTAGACGGTTTGTCCGATTTGCACGAAAATTGAACCAGATCATCTTCAGGCAGTGCTGACAAAAAGTTATGGAATTCAAATTGATTCGTCAAACCGTTTTCGAATAACGCTCGAACACATTTTACGTAGCGCTTGCGAAAACAGTCGTAGGGCTGTATCTCCGCAACGCTTTATCGGATTCAGACCAAAATTGGTACATGTCATCACAAGCATGACCTGAGGCTACATGCTGCGTTTCGGCGCAGCGCCACCTACTGGTCCGGAGATATGAAAAATGGCTATTTTTGCTTATAACTTCTGAACATTTTGTCCAAAAATCATAAAATTGGTCTCGTTAGATTCAGGGCAACATGCCGAGTCGACTGATATCAAACTTTACCATATCGGCCGTTTTGACTTTCGGCCATTTTGAATTTTGTGCTAAAATGCTGTATTTTAAGAACGCATGAACGGATTGTTACGAAACTCGGTATGGGTCATCAGCACGATGTTCTGAAGGAGCGTGAGAAGTTTTGAAACAGCGCCACCTAGTGGTGAATTTTATTTTTCAAATGCTTATAACTTTGGGTGTGGTCGACTTATTTTCACCAAACTCATCTCATTAGACTCCTGAATCCTTGCCGAGTCCAACGATACCAAATATGCTAGGTTTCGCCTTACGGTTTGTGTAGCGTTGTGATTTAGCCCTTAAAAAACATTAGGCGATATCTTCGAAACCGTTTGTCCGATCGAGACGAAACCACCGTCAGAAGTTTGGAAACATAGGTCGATAGCTAAACGCCAATGCCCAAATGCGAAAATATTGATGTTTAGGGGTAGTAAATTCCAAACAAAGTCATGTGTCAGTCATTTTTTACATGTTTTTTCATATAAATGTCTATAACTCCGAAGCGAATTGAGATATTTTCACCAAAATCGACACACATATGTATGAGCTCACTCTGAGGACATGTAATAAAGATGGTGGGACTCAGCCTCTTGGTGGCGCTATAATAGAACAAAACATGAAATTCCCATTGACTTCAATGCAGTTTTGTGAAATAAAATGCTATACTAAACAAATGCATTGGTGTAATATTACGAAACTCAAAATGTGCCATCAGCACCATCCCCTGAAGGTACCCAAAATATTTCGAGACAGTGCCACCTAGTGGTCAAAAGTTATAACAAAATTTACAAAACTGCTAATAACTTTTGAATAAGTTGGCCTATTGTAATGCAACTGGTCTTAATAGATTCCTTGGGTCAAGACGAGAACATAGATACCAAGGTTTCCTTATTTGGCCTAGCTTCCTGTCCGCCATCTTGATTTTCAGTCAAAACCTACTTTTTCGAACTCCTCCTAGACCGTTTGTCCGATTTTCACCAAAATCGAATCGTATCATCTCCAGACTGTGCTGACTAAAAGTTATGGATTTCGTGTCGATAGACGAAACCGTTTTCGTATAGCGTAGCAGCAAAGTTGAGGCATGATGCTAAAAGCACTATTCAGGCTTTATCTCTGCAATGCCTTGACATATTGACACCAAACTTTGTATGTGTCATTGTCACTTCACTCTGACCACATCACATCAGTTTTGTAACTGCGCCACAGATTGGTCGAAAGTGATAATCCATTAAATCATATTTCGAATGACTTTTTATATGATTTTTCAGCCATTTCGCCTAAAATCCTCTTTAAATGTATTTAATTGCTCATTGTTGCAGTTGGTCTGACACCTTCAGCCATGTTGGCATATCCTGTCGTCTGCTTGCGCTTGGCCCCGATAATTGCTGCTTGCAGCTATATTTATTATTATTATTATTATTCTTCCTTCTTCCGACTGGGAGTCTATGGCAGCCCATAGAACCGATCGCGGGAAAGTTGTAATGATTTGACATTCTAATAGAGGACAGTCCCAACATTAAATACACCAATTTTGGTGTGTCTAAGTCTTTCCCTCTAGCGCCACCAACTGTCCAAAGTTGCACTCATGTTTATGCTAATAACTTTTGAACCACAAGGGCTAGAAACAAAATTCTTTTTTCCTCTGATTCCTGAGCTCATGACGATTCGAATCCCTATGACGTCATTTTTCGTCATAAAAAATTTTCCGCCATTTCGAATTTTCCGAAAAACATACTTTTTCGAACTCCTCCTAGGCCGTTGGTCCAATTTCCACGAAAATTGAATCAGATCATCTTCAGACCATGCCGAAAAAAAGTTATGGAATTCGTGTTGATTCATCAAACCGTTCTCGAATACCGCGCAAACAAATTTTACGTAGCGCTTGTGAAAACAGTCGTAGGGCTGTATCTCCGCAACGGTTTATCATATTCAGACCAAACTTGGTACATCTCATCACAAGCATGACCTGAGGCAACATGCTGCGTTTCGGCGCAGTGCCACCTACTGGTCCGGAGATATGAAAAATGGCTATTTTTGCTTATAACTTCTGAATGGTTTGCCCAAAAATCATCAAATTGGTCTCGTTAGATTCAGGCCAACATGCTGAGTCGACTGATATCCAATTTTACCATATCGGCCATTTTGGCTGTCGGCCATTTTGAATTTTGTGCTAAAATGCTGTATTTTAAGAACGCATGAATGGATTGTTACGAAACATGGTGTGGCTCATCAGCACGGTGCCCTGAAGGAGCGTGAGAAGTTTCAAAACAGCGCCACCTTGTGGTCAAAAGTTATAACAACATTTTCAAAAAGGCTAATAACCTTTGAATACATCTGCCTATTGAAATGCCACTGGTCTTAATAGATTCCCTGGGTCACGCTGAGAACATAGATACCAAGTTTGCCATATTTGGCCGAACTTCCTGTCCGCCATCTTGATTTTCAATCAAAACCTACTTTTTCGAACTCCTCCTAGACCGTTTGTCCGATTTTCACCAAAATCGAATCGTATCATCTCCACACTGTACCGACAAAAAGTTATGGAATTCGTGTTGATTCGTCAAACCGTTCTCGAATACCGCGCAAACAAATTTTATGTTGTGCCACAGCTACAGATTTAGTGCAAAAGTACTAAATCGCCCATAACTCCCAGACCATTTGTCCTAGACTCAAGTGTCTTACACCACTGTGATCCCTGGCTCAATGCGGACAAAATGGCTATCTCCAATTTCAATGTAGGCCAGAAAAAATGTCTGCTATGTCGAATTTTGTCCGAAACCTACTTTTGCGAACTAGTCCTAGGTTTTTCGCCAGATCGGAACCAAACCAGTCTAGGACATTTCTCTGGACTCTCTAGATCAATAATTATCGAAAAAAAGTTGAACTTTTGCATTTGGGTGGCTGTAACAGGGTCATTTAGAAAAGGGGCGTGGCAAAATACACTAAAAAGCCTATAAATCCCAATTGAAAACTCAGAACTTCACCAAAATTGATGAGCATATGTGTCAGAACATGGTGAGGAAGCATGCAGAGTTTCATGGAGATCGGACCATAGGTGGCGCTATAACTGGCAAAAAGCCTTCATTCTTATTAGGGGTTCAAGCATGAAATGCTGAAACCCTATTGTAATTGTAAGGATTCGTAAAACGCATCGTGCAGGCCAAACCGTAAGGCCTAGAGACGTGAAACCTGGCCAGATGGTAGGCCTCAATTTGGGGACAACCTATCAGAGTATGACCCCGAATGGCCCATAGGTGGCGCTACAGCAACCAAAAGTTCAAAATTGCTCATAACTCTTAGACCGTTTGTCCCAGGATCAAGTGTCTTATATCGTTGGAATCCTTGGCTCAAGGCGGACAAAATGGCTATCTCCGATTTTGATTTAGGCAGGGGAAATTTTTTGCTATGTCGAATTTTGTCCAAAACCTACCTTTGCGAACTAGTCCCTGGTTTTTCGCCCGATTGGAACCAAACCAGTCTAGGACAATTCTCTGGACTCTCTAGATCAATAATTGTCGAAAAAAAGTTGAACTTTTGCATGTGGGTGGCTGTAACAGGGTCATTTAGAAAAGGGGCGTGGCAAAATACACTAAAAAGCCTATAAATCCCAAATGAAAACTCAGAACATCACGAAAATCGCTGAGCATATGTGTCATGACATGGTGAACAAGCGTGCCGAGTTTCATGCAGATCGGACCATAGGTGGCGCTATAAATGGCAAAAAGGTTCCCTTATTATTAGGGGCCAAGCACAGAATGTGCGTAGGCACCTATTGTATCTGTTGGCGTACCAAAAATAATTCTTCTTTTTCTTCCGCTCTGGGAGTCTATGGCAGCCCATAGAACCGCTTGCGGGAAAGTTATGAAATTTGGCACACTGATAGAGGGCAGACTGAACAGTCACCATAGCAAATTTGGAGTCTCCAACTCATTCCCTCTAGCGCCACCAGCTGTCCAAATTTGCACTCATGTTTATGCTAATAACTTTTGAACCACAAGGGCTAGAAACAAAATTCCCATTTCTTCTGATTCCCTAGCTCAAGACGATTCGATCGCACCCTATGACGTCATTTTCCGTCATGGAAATTTGTCCGCCATTTTGAATTTTTCGAAAAATCTACTTTTTCGAACTCCTCCTAGGCCGTTGCTCCGATTTCCACGAAAATTGAACCAGATCATCTACAGACCATGCTGACAAAAAGTTATGGAATTCAAGTTGATTCGCTTAGCAATTTTCGAAAAAACCCACAAACAAATTTTACGTAGCGCTTGCGAAACCAGACGTAAGGCTGTATCTCCGCAACGCTTTATTGGATTCAGACCAAACTTGGCACATGTCATCACAAGCATGACCTGAGGCTACATGCTGCGTTTCGGCGCAGCGCCACCTACTGGTCCGGAGATATGAAAAATGGCTATTTTTGCTTATAACTTCTGAATAGTTTGCCCAAAAATCATCAAATTGGTCTCGTTAGATTCAGGCCAACATGCTGAGTCGACTGATATCCAATTTTACCATATCGGCCATTTTGGCTGTCGGCCATTTTGAATTTTGTGCTAAAATGCTGTATTTTAAGAACGCATGAATGGATTGTTACGAAACATGGTGTGGCTCATCAGCACGGTGCCCTGAAGGAGCGTGAGAAGTTTCAAAACAGCGCCACCTTGTGGTCAAAAGTTATAACAACATTTTCAAAAAGGCTAATAACCTTTGAATACATCTGCCTATTGAAATGCCACTGGTCTTAATAGATTCCCTGGGTCACGCTGAGAACATAGATACCAAGTTTGCCATATTTGGCCGAACTTCCTGTCCGCCATCTTGATTTTCAATCAAAACCTACTTTTTCGAACTCCTCCTAGACCGTTTGTCCGATTTTCACCAAAATCGAATCGTATCATCTCCACACTGTACCGACAAAAAGTTATGGAATTCGTGTTGATTCGTCAAACCGTTCTCGAATACCGCGCAAACAAATTTTACGTTGTGCCACAGCTACAGATTTAGTGCAAAAGTACTAAATCGCCCATAACTCCCAGACCATTTGTCCTAGACTCAAGTGTCTTACACCACTGTGATCCCTGGCTCAATGCGGACAAAATGGCTATCTCCAATTTCAATGTAGGCCAGAAAAAATGTCTGCTATGTCGAATTTTGTCCGAAACCTACTTTTGCGAACTAGTCCTAGGTTTTTCGCCAGATCGGAACCAAACCAGTCTAGGACATTTCTCTGGACTCTCTAGATCAATAATTATCGAAAAAAAGTTGAACTTTTGCATTTGGGTGGCTGTAACAGGGTCATTTAGAAAAGGGGCGTGGCAAAATACACTAAAAAGCCTATAAATCCCAATTGAAAACTCAGAACTTCACCAAAATTGATGAGCATATGTGTCAGAACATGGTGAGGAAGCATGCAGAGTTTCATGGAGATCGGACCATAGGTGGCGCTATAACTGGCAAAAAGCCTTCATTCTTATTAGGGGTTCAAGCATGAAATGCTGAAACCCTATTGTAATTGTAAGGATTCGTAAAACGCATCGTGCAGGCCAAACCGTAAGGCCTAGAGACGTGAAACCTGGCCAGATGGTAGGCCTCAATTTGGGGACAACCTATCAGAGTATGACCCCGAATGGCCCATAGGTGGCGCTACAGCAACCAAAAGTTCAAAATTGCTCATAACTCTTAGACCGTTTGTCCCAGGATCAAGTGTCTTATATCGTTGGAATCCTTGGCTCAAGGCGGACAAAATGGCTATCTCCGATTTTGATTTAGGCAGGGGAAATTTTTTGCTATGTCGAATTTTGTCCAAAACCTACCTTTGCGAACTAGTCCCTGGTTTTTCGCCCGATTGGAACCAAACCAGTCTAGGACAATTCTCTGGACTCTCTAGATCAATAATTGTCGAAAAAAAGTTGAACTTTTGCATGTGGGTGGCTGTAACAGGGTCATTTAGAAAAGGGGCGTGGCAAAATACACTAAAAAGCCTATAAATCCCAAATGAAAACTCAGAACATCACGAAAATCGCTGAGCATATGTGTCATGACATGGTGAACAAGCGTGCCGAGTTTCATGCAGATCGGACCATAGGTGGCGCTATAAATGGCAAAAAGGTTCCCTTATTATTAGGGGCCAAGCACAGAATGTGCGTAGGCACCTATTGTATCTGTTGGCGTACCAAAAATAATTCTTCTTTTTCTTCCGCTCTGGGAGTCTATGGCAGCCCATAGAACCGCTTGCGGGAAAGTTATGAAATTTGGCACACTGATAGAGGGCAGACTGAACAGTCACCATAGCAAATTTGGAGTCTCCAACTCATTCCCTCTAGCGCCACCAGCTGTCCAAATTTGCACTCATGTTTATGCTAATAACTTTTGAACCACAAGGGCTAGAAACAAAATTCCCATTTCTTCTGATTCCCTAGCTCAAGACGATTCGATCGCACCCTATGACGTCATTTTCCGTCATGGAAATTTGTCCGCCATTTTGAATTTTTCGAAAAATCTACTTTTTCGAACTCCTCCTAGGCCGTTGCTCCGATTTCCACGAAAATTGAACCAGATCATCTACAGACCATGCTGACAAAAAGTTATGGAATTCAAGTTGATTCGCTTAGCAATTTTCGAAAAAACCCACAAACAAATTTTACGTAGCGCTTGCGAAACCAGACGTAAGGCTGTATCTCCGCAACGCTTTATTGGATTCAGACCAAACTTGGCACATGTCATCACAAGCATGACCTGAGGCTACATGCTGCGTTTCGGCGCAGCGCCACCTACTGGTCCGGAGATATGAAAAATGGCTATTTTTGCTTATAACTTCTGAATAGTTTGCCCAAAAATCATCAAATTGGTCTCGTTAGATTCAGGCCAACATGCTGAGTCGACTGATATCCAATTTTACCATATCGGCCATTTTGGCTGTCGGCCATTTTGAATTTTGTGCTAAAATGCTGTATTTTAAGAACGCATGAATGGATTGTTACGAAACATGGTGTGGCTCATCAGCACGGTGCCCTGAAGGAGCGTGAGAAGTTTCAAAACAGCGCCACCTTGTGGTCAAAAGTTATAACAACATTTTCAAAAAGGCTAATAACCTTTGAATACATCTGCCTATTGAAATGCCACTGGTCTTAATAGATTCCCTGGGTCACGCTGAGAACATAGATACCAAGTTTGCCATATTTGGCCGAACTTCCTGTCCGCCATCTTGATTTTCAATCAAAACCTACTTTTTCGAACTCCTCCTAGACCGTTTGTCCGATTTTCACCAAAATCGAATCGTATCATCTCCACACTGTACCGACAAAAAGTTATGGAATTCGTGTTGATTCGTCAAACCGTTCTCGAATACCGCGCAAACAAATTTTACGTTGTGCCACAGCTACAGATTTAGTGCAAAAGTACTAAATCGCCCATAACTCCCAGACCATTTGTCCTAGACTCAAGTGTCTTACACCACTGTGATCCCTGGCTCAAGGCGGACAAAATGGCTATCTCCAATTTCAATGTAGGCCAGAAAAAATGTCTGCTATGTCGAATTTTGTCCGAAACCTACTTTTGCGAACTAGTCCTAGGTTTTTCGCCAGATCGGAACCAAACCAGTCTAGGACATTTCTCTGGACTCTCTAGATCAATAATTATCGAAAAAAAGTTGAACTTTTGCATTTGGGTGGCTGTAACAGGGTCATTTAGAAAAGGGGCGTGGCAAAATACACTAAAAAGCCTATAAATCCCAATTGAAAACTCAGAACTTCACCAAAATTGATGAGCATATGTGTCAGAACATGGTGAGGAAGCATGCAGAGTTTCATGGAGATCGGACCATAGGTGGCGCTATAACTGGCAAAAAGCCTTCATTCTTATTAGGGGTTCAAGCATGAAATGCTGAAACCCTATTGTAATTGTAAGGATTCGTAAAACGCATCGTGCAGGCCAAACCGTAAGGCCTAGAGACGTGAAACCTGGCCAGATGGTAGGCCTCAATTTGGGGACAACCTATCAGAGTATGACCCCGAATGGCCCATAGGTGGCGCTACAGCAACCAAAAGTTCAAAATTGCTCATAACTCTTAGACCGTTTGTCCCAGGATCAAGTGTCTTATATCGTTGGAATCCTTGGCTCAAGGCGGACAAAATGGCTATCTCCGATTTTGATTTAGGCAGGGGAAATTTTTTGCTATGTCGAATTTTGTCCAAAACCTACCTTTGCGAACTAGTCCCTGGTTTTTCGCCCGATTGGAACCAAACCAGTCTAGGACAATTCTCTGGACTCTCTAGATCAATAATTGTCGAAAAAAAGTTGAACTTTTGCATGTGGGTGGCTGTAACAGGGTCATTTAGAAAAGGGGCGTGGCAAAATACACTAAAAAGCCTATAAATCCCAAATGAAAACTCAGAACATCACGAAAATCGCTGAGCATATGTGTCATGACATGGTGAACAAGCGTGCCGAGTTTCATGCAGATCGGACCATAGGTGGCGCTATAAATGGCAAAAAGGTTCCCTTATTATTAGGGGCCAAGCACAGAATGTGCGTAGGCACCTATTGTATCTGTTGGCGTACCAAAAATAATTCTTCTTTTTCTTCCGCTCTGGGAGTCTATGGCAGCCCATAGAACCGCTTGCGGGAAAGTTATGAAATTTGGCACACTGATAGAGGGCAGACTGAACAGTCACCATAGCAAATTTGGAGTCTCCAACTCATTCCCTCTAGCGCCACCAGCTGTCCAAATTTGCACTCATGTTTATGCTAATAACTTTTGAACCACAAGGGCTAGAAACAAAATTCCCATTTCTTCTGATTCCCTAGCTCAAGACGATTCGATCGCACCCTATGACGTCATTTTCCGTCATGGAAATTTGTCCGCCATTTTGAATTTTTCGAAAAATCTACTTTTTCGAACTCCTCCTAGGCCGTTGCTCCGATTTCCACGAAAATTGAACCAGATCATCTACAGACCATGCTGACAAAAAGTTATGGAATTCAAGTTGATTCGCTTAGCAATTTTCGAAAAAACCCACAAACAAATTTTACGTAGCGCTTGCGAAACCAGACGTAAGGCTGTATCTCCGCAACGCTTTATTGGATTCAGACCAAACTTGGCACATGTCATCACAAGCATGACCTGAGGCTACATGCTGCGTTTCGGCGCAGCGCCACCTACTGGTCCGGAGATATGAAAAATGGCTATTTTTGCTTATAACTTCTGAATAGTTTGCCCAAAAATCATCAAATTGGTCTCGTTAGATTCAGGCCAACATGCTGAGTCGACTGATATCCAATTTTACCATATCGGCCATTTTGGCTGTCGGCCATTTTGAATTTTGTGCTAAAATGCTGTATTTTAAGAACGCATGAATGGATTGTTACGAAACATGGTGTGGCTCATCAGCACGGTGCCCTGAAGGAGCGTGAGAAGTTTCAAAACAGCGCCACCTTGTGGTCAAAAGTTATAACAACATTTTCAAAAAGGCTAATAACCTTTGAATACATCTGCCTATTGAAATGCCACTGGTCTTAATAGATTCCCTGGGTCACGCTGAGAACATAGATACCAAGTTTGCCATATTTGGCCGAACTTCCTGTCCGCCATCTTGATTTTCAATCAAAACCTACTTTTTCGAACTCCTCCTAGACCGTTTGTCCGATTTTCACCAAAATCGAATCGTATCATCTCCACACTGTACCGACAAAAAGTTATGGAATTCGTGTTGATTCGTCAAACCGTTCTCGAATACCGCGCAAACAAATTTTACGTTGTGCCACAGCTACAGATTTAGTGCAAAAGTACTAAATCGCCCATAACTCCCAGACCATTTGTCCTAGACTCAAGTGTCTTACACCACTGTGATCCCTGGCTCAATGCGGACAAAATGGCTATCTCCAATTTCAATGTAGGCCAGAAAAAATGTCTGCTATGTCGAATTTTGTCCGAAACCTACTTTTGCGAACTAGTCCTAGGTTTTTCGCCAGATCGGAACCAAACCAGTCTAGGACATTTCTCTGGACTCTCTAGATCAATAATTATCGAAAAAAAGTTGAACTTTTGCATTTGGGTGGCTGTAACAGGGTCATTTAGAAAAGGGGCGTGGCAAAATACACTAAAAAGCCTATAAATCCCAATTGAAAACTCAGAACTTCACCAAAATTGATGAGCATATGTGTCAGAACATGGTGAGGAAGCATGCAGAGTTTCATGGAGATCGGACCATAGGTGGCGCTATAACTGGCAAAAAGCCTTCATTCTTATTAGGGGTTCAAGCATGAAATGCTGAAACCCTATTGTAATTGTAAGGATTCGTAAAACGCATCGTGCAGGCCAAACCGTAAGGCCTAGAGACGTGAAACCTGGCCAGATGGTAGGCCTCAATTTGGGGACAACCTATCAGAGTATGACCCCGAATGGCCCATAGGTGGCGCTACAGCAACCAAAAGTTCAAAATTGCTCATAACTCTTAGACCGTTTGTCCCAGGATCAAGTGTCTTATATCGTTGGAATCCTTGGCTCAAGGCGGACAAAATGGCTATCTCCGATTTTGATTTAGGCAGGGGAAATTTTTTGCTATGTCGAATTTTGTCCAAAACCTACCTTTGCGAACTAGTCCCTGGTTTTTCGCCCGATTGGAACCAAACCAGTCTAGGACAATTCTCTGGACTCTCTAGATCAATAATTGTCGAAAAAAAGTTGAACTTTTGCATGTGGGTGGCTGTAACAGGGTCATTTAGAAAAGGGGCGTGGCAAAATACACTAAAAAGCCTATAAATCCCAAATGAAAACTCAGAACATCACGAAAATCGCTGAGCATATGTGTCATGACATGGTGAACAAGCGTGCCGAGTTTCATGCAGATCGGACCATAGGTGGCGCTATAAATGGCAAAAAGGTTCCCTTATTATTAGGGGCCAAGCACAGAATGTGCGTAGGCACCTATTGTATCTGTTGGCGTACCAAAAATAATTCTTCTTTTTCTTCCGCTCTGGGAGTCTATGGCAGCCCATAGAACCGCTTGCGGGAAAGTTATGAAATTTGGCACACTGATAGAGGGCAGACTGAACAGTCACCATAGCAAATTTGGAGTCTCCAACTCATTCCCTCTAGCGCCACCAGCTGTCCAAATTTGCACTCATGTTTATGCTAATAACTTTTGAACCACAAGGGCTAGAAACAAAATTCCCATTTCTTCTGATTCCCTAGCTCAAGACGATTCGATCGCACCCTATGACGTCATTTTCCGTCATGGAAATTTGTCCGCCATTTTGAATTTTTCGAAAAATCTACTTTTTCGAACTCCTCCTAGGCCGTTGCTCCGATTTCCACGAAAATTGAACCAGATCATCTACAGACCATGCTGACAAAAAGTTATGGAATTCAAGTTGATTCGCTTAGCAATTTTCGAAAAAACCCACAAACAAATTTTACGTAGCGCTTGCGAAACCAGACGTAAGGCTGTATCTCCGCAACGCTTTATTGGATTCAGACCAAACTTGGCACATGTCATCACAAGCATGACCTGAGGCTACATGCTGCGTTTCGGCGCAGCGCCACCTACTGGTCCGGAGATATGAAAAATGGCTATTTTTGCTTATAACTTCTGAATAGTTTGCCCAAAAATCATCAAATTGGTCTCGTTAGATTCAGGCCAACATGCTGAGTCGACTGATATCCAATTTTACCATATCGGCCATTTTGGCTGTCGGCCATTTTGAATTTTGTGCTAAAATGCTGTATTTTAAGAACGCATGAATGGATTGTTACGAAACATGGTGTGGCTCATCAGCACGGTGCCCTGAAGGAGCGTGAGAAGTTTCAAAACAGCGCCACCTTGTGGTCAAAAGTTATAACAACATTTTCAAAAAGGCTAATAACCTTTGAATACATCTGCCTATTGAAATGCCACTGGTCTTAATAGATTCCCTGGGTCACGCTGAGAACATAGATACCAAGTTTGCCATATTTGGCCGAACTTCCTGTCCGCCATCTTGATTTTCAATCAAAACCTACTTTTTCGAACTCCTCCTAGACCGTTTGTCCGATTTTCACCAAAATCGAATCGTATCATCTCCACACTGTACCGACAAAAAGTTATGGAATTCGTGTTGATTCGTCAAACCGTTCTCGAATACCGCGCAAACAAATTTTACGTTGTGCCACAGCTACAGATTTAGTGCAAAAGTACTAAATCGCCCATAACTCCCAGACCATTTGTCCTAGACTCAAGTGTCTTACACCACTGTGATCCCTGGCTCAAGGCGGACAAAATGGCTATCTCCAATTTCAATGTAGGCCAGAAAAAATGTCTGCTATGTCGAATTTTGTCCGAAACCTACTTTTGCGAACTAGTCCTAGGTTTTTCGCCAGATCGGAACCAAACCAGTCTAGGACATTTCTCTGGACTCTCTAGATCAATAATTATCGAAAAAAAGTTGAACTTTTGCATTTGGGTGGCTGTAACAGGGTCATTTAGAAAAGGGGCGTGGCAAAATACACTAAAAAGCCTATAAATCCCAATTGAAAACTCAGAACTTCACCAAAATTGATGAGCATATGTGTCAGAACATGGTGAGGAAGCATGCAGAGTTTCATGGAGATCGGACCATAGGTGGCGCTATAACTGGCAAAAAGCCTTCATTCTTATTAGGGGTTCAAGCATGAAATGCTGAAACCCTATTGTAATTGTAAGGATTCGTAAAACGCATCGTGCAGGCCAAACCGTAAGGCCTAGAGACGTGAAACCTGGCCAGATGGTAGGCCTCAATTTGGGGACAACCTATCAGAGTATGACCCCGAATGGCCCATAGGTGGCGCTACAGCAACCAAAAGTTCAAAATTGCTCATAACTCTTAGACCGTTTGTCCCAGGATCAAGTGTCTTATATCGTTGGAATCCTTGGCTCAAGGCGGACAAAATGGCTATCTCCGATTTTGATTTAGGCAGGGGAAATTTTTTGCTATGTCGAATTTTGTCCAAAACCTACCTTTGCGAACTAGTCCCTGGTTTTTCGCCCGATTGGAACCAAACCAGTCTAGGACAATTCTCTGGACTCTCTAGATCAATAATTGTCGAAAAAAAGTTGAACTTTTGCATGTGGGTGGCTGTAACAGGGTCATTTAGAAAAGGGGCGTGGCAAAATACACTAAAAAGCCTATAAATCCCAAATGAAAACTCAGAACATCACGAAAATCGCTGAGCATATGTGTCATGACATGGTGAACAAGCGTGCCGAGTTTCATGCAGATCGGACCATAGGTGGCGCTATAAATGGCAAAAAGGTTCCCTTATTATTAGGGGCCAAGCACAGAATGTGCGTAGGCACCTATTGTATCTGTTGGCGTACCAAAAATAATTCTTCTTTTTCTTCCGCTCTGGGAGTCTATGGCAGCCCATAGAACCGCTTGCGGGAAAGTTATGAAATTTGGCACACTGATAGAGGGCAGACTGAACAGTCACCATAGCAAATTTGGAGTCTCCAACTCATTCCCTCTAGCGCCACCAGCTGTCCAAATTTGCACTCATGTTTATGCTAATAACTTTTGAACCACAAGGGCTAGAAACAAAATTCCCATTTCTTCTGATTCCCTAGCTCAAGACGATTCGATCGCACCCTATGACGTCATTTTCCGTCATGGAAATTTGTCCGCCATTTTGAATTTTTCGAAAAATCTACTTTTTCGAACTCCTCCTAGGCCGTTGCTCCGATTTCCACGAAAATTGAACCAGATCATCTACAGACCATGCTGACAAAAAGTTATGGAATTCAAGTTGATTCGCTTAGCAATTTTCGAAAAAACCCACAAACAAATTTTACGTAGCGCTTGCGAAACCAGACGTAAGGCTGTATCTCCGCAACGCTTTATTGGATTCAGACCAAACTTGGCACATGTCATCACAAGCATGACCTGAGGCTACATGCTGCGTTTCGGCGCAGCGCCACCTACTGGTCCGGAGATATGAAAAATGGCTATTTTTGCTTATAACTTCTGAATAGTTTGCCCAAAAATCATCAAATTGGTCTCGTTAGATTCAGGCCAACATGCTGAGTCGACTGATATCCAATTTTACCATATCGGCCATTTTGGCTGTCGGCCATTTTGAATTTTGTGCTAAAATGCTGTATTTTAAGAACGCATGAATGGATTGTTACGAAACATGGTGTGGCTCATCAGCACGGTGCCCTGAAGGAGCGTGAGAAGTTTCAAAACAGCGCCACCTTGTGGTCAAAAGTTATAACAACATTTTCAAAAAGGCTAATAACCTTTGAATACATCTGCCTATTGAAATGCCACTGGTCTTAATAGATTCCCTGGGTCACGCTGAGAACATAGATACCAAGTTTGCCATATTTGGCCGAACTTCCTGTCCGCCATCTTGATTTTCAATCAAAACCTACTTTTTCGAACTCCTCCTAGACCGTTTGTCCGATTTTCACCAAAATCGAATCGTATCATCTCCACACTGTACCGACAAAAAGTTATGGAATTCGTGTTGATTCGTCAAACCGTTCTCGAATACCGCGCAAACAAATTTTACGTTGTGCCACAGCTACAGATTTAGTGCAAAAGTACTAAATCGCCCATAACTCCCAGACCATTTGTCCTAGACTCAAGTGTCTTACACCACTGTGATCCCTGGCTCAAGGCGGACAAAATGGCTATCTCCAATTTCAATGTAGGCCAGAAAAAATGTCTGCTATGTCGAATTTTGTCCGAAACCTACTTTTGCGAACTAGTCCTAGGTTTTTCGCCAGATCGGAACCAAACCAGTCTAGGACATTTCTCTGGACTCTCTAGATCAATAATTATCGAAAAAAAGTTGAACTTTTGCATTTGGGTGGCTGTAACAGGGTCATTTAGAAAAGGGGCGTGGCAAAATACACTAAAAAGCCTATAAATCCCAATTGAAAACTCAGAACTTCACCAAAATTGATGAGCATATGTGTCAGAACATGGTGAGGAAGCATGCAGAGTTTCATGGAGATCGGACCATAGGTGGCGCTATAACTGGCAAAAAGCCTTCATTCTTATTAGGGGTTCAAGCATGAAATGCTGAAACCCTATTGTAATTGTAAGGATTCGTAAAACGCATCGTGCAGGCCAAACCGTAAGGCCTAGAGACGTGAAACCTGGCCAGATGGTAGGCCTCAATTTGGGGACAACCTATCAGAGTATGACCCCGAATGGCCCATAGGTGGCGCTACAGCAACCAAAAGTTCAAAATTGCTCATAACTCTTAGACCGTTTGTCCCAGGATCAAGTGTCTTATATCGTTGGAATCCTTGGCTCAAGGCGGACAAAATGGCTATCTCCGATTTTGATTTAGGCAGGGGAAATTTTTTGCTATGTCGAATTTTGTCCAAAACCTACCTTTGCGAACTAGTCCCTGGTTTTTCGCCCGATTGGAACCAAACCAGTCTAGGACAATTCTCTGGACTCTCTAGATCAATAATTGTCGAAAAAAAGTTGAACTTTTGCATGTGGGTGGCTGTAACAGGGTCATTTAGAAAAGGGGCGTGGCAAAATACACTAAAAAGCCTATAAATCCCAAATGAAAACTCAGAACATCACGAAAATCGCTGAGCATATGTGTCATGACATGGTGAACAAGCGTGCCGAGTTTCATGCAGATCGGACCATAGGTGGCGCTATAAATGGCAAAAAGGTTCCCTTATTATTAGGGGCCAAGCACAGAATGTGCGTAGGCACCTATTGTATCTGTTGGCGTACCAAAAATAATTCTTCTTTTTCTTCCGCTCTGGGAGTCTATGGCAGCCCATAGAACCGCTTGCGGGAAAGTTATGAAATTTGGCACACTGATAGAGGGCAGACTGAACAGTCACCATAGCAAATTTGGAGTCTCCAACTCATTCCCTCTAGCGCCACCAGCTGTCCAAATTTGCACTCATGTTTATGCTAATAACTTTTGAACCACAAGGGCTAGAAACAAAATTCCCATTTCTTCTGATTCCCTAGCTCAAGACGATTCGATCGCACCCTATGACGTCATTTTCCGTCATGGAAATTTGTCCGCCATTTTGAATTTTTCGAAAAATCTACTTTTTCGAACTCCTCCTAGGCCGTTGCTCCGATTTCCACGAAAATTGAACCAGATCATCTACAGACCATGCTGACAAAAAGTTATGGAATTCAAGTTGATTCGCTTAGCAATTTTCGAAAAAACCCACAAACAAATTTTACGTAGCGCTTGCGAAACCAGACGTAAGGCTGTATCTCCGCAACGCTTTATTGGATTCAGACCAAACTTGGCACATGTCATCACAAGCATGACCTGAGGCTACATGCTGCGTTTCGGCGCAGCGCCACCTACTGGTCCGGAGATATGAAAAATGGCTATTTTTGCTTATAACTTCTGAATAGTTTGCCCAAAAATCATCAAATTGGTCTCGTTAGATTCAGGCCAACATGCTGAGTCGACTGATATCCAATTTTACCATATCGGCCATTTTGGCTGTCGGCCATTTTGAATTTTGTGCTAAAATGCTGTATTTTAAGAACGCATGAATGGATTGTTACGAAACATGGTGTGGCTCATCAGCACGGTGCCCTGAAGGAGCGTGAGAAGTTTCAAAACAGCGCCACCTTGTGGTCAAAAGTTATAACAACATTTTCAAAAAGGCTAATAACCTTTGAATACATCTGCCTATTGAAATGCCACTGGTCTTAATAGATTCCCTGGGTCACGCTGAGAACATAGATACCAAGTTTGCCATATTTGGCCGAACTTCCTGTCCGCCATCTTGATTTTCAATCAAAACCTACTTTTTCGAACTCCTCCTAGACCGTTTGTCCGATTTTCACCAAAATCGAATCGTATCATCTCCACACTGTACCGACAAAAAGTTATGGAATTCGTGTTGATTCGTCAAACCGTTCTCGAATACCGCGCAAACAAATTTTACGTTGTGCCACAGCTACAGATTTAGTGCAAAAGTACTAAATCGCCCATAACTCCCAGACCATTTGTCCTAGACTCAAGTGTCTTACACCACTGTGATCCCTGGCTCAAGGCGGACAAAATGGCTATCTCCAATTTCAATGTAGGCCAGAAAAAATGTCTGCTATGTCGAATTTTGTCCGAAACCTACTTTTGCGAACTAGTCCTAGGTTTTTCGCCAGATCGGAACCAAACCAGTCTAGGACATTTCTCTGGACTCTCTAGATCAATAATTATCGAAAAAAAGTTGAACTTTTGCATTTGGGTGGCTGTAACAGGGTCATTTAGAAAAGGGGCGTGGCAAAATACACTAAAAAGCCTATAAATCCCAATTGAAAACTCAGAACTTCACCAAAATTGATGAGCATATGTGTCAGAACATGGTGAGGAAGCATGCAGAGTTTCATGGAGATCGGACCATAGGTGGCGCTATAACTGGCAAAAAGCCTTCATTCTTATTAGGGGTTCAAGCATGAAATGCTGAAACCCTATTGTAATTGTAAGGATTCGTAAAACGCATCGTGCAGGCCAAACCGTAAGGCCTAGAGACGTGAAACCTGGCCAGATGGTAGGCCTCAATTTGGGGACAACCTATCAGAGTATGACCCCGAATGGCCCATAGGTGGCGCTACAGCAACCAAAAGTTCAAAATTGCTCATAACTCTTAGACCGTTTGTCCCAGGATCAAGTGTCTTATATCGTTGGAATCCTTGGCTCAAGGCGGACAAAATGGCTATCTCCGATTTTGATTTAGGCAGGGGAAATTTTTTGCTATGTCGAATTTTGTCCAAAACCTACCTTTGCGAACTAGTCCCTGGTTTTTCGCCCGATTGGAACCAAACCAGTCTAGGACAATTCTCTGGACTCTCTAGATCAATAATTGTCGAAAAAAAGTTGAACTTTTGCATGTGGGTGGCTGTAACAGGGTCATTTAGAAAAGGGGCGTGGCAAAATACACTAAAAAGCCTATAAATCCCAAATGAAAACTCAGAACATCACGAAAATCGCTGAGCATATGTGTCATGACATGGTGAACAAGCGTGCCGAGTTTCATGCAGATCGGACCATAGGTGGCGCTATAAATGGCAAAAAGGTTCCCTTATTATTAGGGGCCAAGCACAGAATGTGCGTAGGCACCTATTGTATCTGTTGGCGTACCAAAAATAATTCTTCTTTTTCTTCCGCTCTGGGAGTCTATGGCAGCCCATAGAACCGCTTGCGGGAAAGTTATGAAATTTGGCACACTGATAGAGGGCAGACTGAACAGTCACCATAGCAAATTTGGAGTCTCCAACTCATTCCCTCTAGCGCCACCAGCTGTCCAAATTTGCACTCATGTTTATGCTAATAACTTTTGAACCACAAGGGCTAGAAACAAAATTCCCATTTCTTCTGATTCCCTAGCTCAAGACGATTCGATCGCACCCTATGACGTCATTTTCCGTCATGGAAATTTGTCCGCCATTTTGAATTTTTCGAAAAATCTACTTTTTCGAACTCCTCCTAGGCCGTTGCTCCGATTTCCACGAAAATTGAACCAGATCATCTACAGACCATGCTGACAAAAAGTTATGGAATTCAAGTTGATTCGCTTAGCAATTTTCGAAAAAACCCACAAACAAATTTTACGTAGCGCTTGCGAAACCAGACGTAAGGCTGTATCTCCGCAACGCTTTATTGGATTCAGACCAAACTTGGCACATGTCATCACAAGCATGACCTGAGGCTACATGCTGCGTTTCGGCGCAGCGCCACCTACTGGTCCGGAGATATGAAAAATGGCTATTTTTGCTTATAACTTCTGAATAGTTTGCCCAAAAATCATCAAATTGGTCTCGTTAGATTCAGGCCAACATGCTGAGTCGACTGATATCCAATTTTACCATATCGGCCATTTTGGCTGTCGGCCATTTTGAATTTTGTGCTAAAATGCTGTATTTTAAGAACGCATGAATGGATTGTTACGAAACATGGTGTGGCTCATCAGCACGGTGCCCTGAAGGAGCGTGAGAAGTTTCAAAACAGCGCCACCTTGTGGTCAAAAGTTATAACAACATTTTCAAAAAGGCTAATAACCTTTGAATACATCTGCCTATTGAAATGCCACTGGTCTTAATAGATTCCCTGGGTCACGCTGAGAACATAGATACCAAGTTTGCCATATTTGGCCGAACTTCCTGTCCGCCATCTTGATTTTCAATCAAAACCTACTTTTTCGAACTCCTCCTAGACCGTTTGTCCGATTTTCACCAAAATCGAATCGTATCATCTCCACACTGTACCGACAAAAAGTTATGGAATTCGTGTTGATTCGTCAAACCGTTCTCGAATACCGCGCAAACAAATTTTACGTTGTGCCACAGCTACAGATTTAGTGCAAAAGTACTAAATCGCCCATAACTCCCAGACCATTTGTCCTAGACTCAAGTGTCTTACACCACTGTGATCCCTGGCTCAAGGCGGACAAAATGGCTATCTCCAATTTCAATGTAGGCCAGAAAAAATGTCTGCTATGTCGAATTTTGTCCGAAACCTACTTTTGCGAACTAGTCCTAGGTTTTTCGCCAGATCGGAACCAAACCAGTCTAGGACATTTCTCTGGACTCTCTAGATCAATAATTATCGAAAAAAAGTTGAACTTTTGCATTTGGGTGGCTGTAACAGGGTCATTTAGAAAAGGGGCGTGGCAAAATACACTAAAAAGCCTATAAATCCCAATTGAAAACTCAGAACTTCACCAAAATTGATGAGCATATGTGTCAGAACATGGTGAGGAAGCATGCAGAGTTTCATGGAGATCGGACCATAGGTGGCGCTATAACTGGCAAAAAGCCTTCATTCTTATTAGGGGTTCAAGCATGAAATGCTGAAACCCTATTGTAATTGTAAGGATTCGTAAAACGCATCGTGCAGGCCAAACCGTAAGGCCTAGAGACGTGAAACCTGGCCAGATGGTAGGCCTCAATTTGGGGACAACCTATCAGAGTATGACCCCGAATGGCCCATAGGTGGCGCTACAGCAACCAAAAGTTCAAAATTGCTCATAACTCTTAGACCGTTTGTCCCAGGATCAAGTGTCTTATATCGTTGGAATCCTTGGCTCAAGGCGGACAAAATGGCTATCTCCGATTTTGATTTAGGCAGGGGAAATTTTTTGCTATGTCGAATTTTGTCCAAAACCTACCTTTGCGAACTAGTCCCTGGTTTTTCGCCCGATTGGAACCAAACCAGTCTAGGACAATTCTCTGGACTCTCTAGATCAATAATTGTCGAAAAAAAGTTGAACTTTTGCATGTGGGTGGCTGTAACAGGGTCATTTAGAAAAGGGGCGTGGCAAAATACACTAAAAAGCCTATAAATCCCAAATGAAAACTCAGAACATCACGAAAATCGCTGAGCATATGTGTCATGACATGGTGAACAAGCGTGCCGAGTTTCATGCAGATCGGACCATAGGTGGCGCTATAAATGGCAAAAAGGTTCCCTTATTATTAGGGGCCAAGCACAGAATGTGCGTAGGCACCTATTGTATCTGTTGGCGTACCAAAAATAATTCTTCTTTTTCTTCCGCTCTGGGAGTCTATGGCAGCCCATAGAACCGCTTGCGGGAAAGTTATGAAATTTGGCACACTGATAGAGGGCAGACTGAACAGTCACCATAGCAAATTTGGAGTCTCCAACTCATTCCCTCTAGCGCCACCAGCTGTCCAAATTTGCACTCATGTTTATGCTAATAACTTTTGAACCACAAGGGCTAGAAACAAAATTCCCATTTCTTCTGATTCCCTAGCTCAAGACGATTCGATCGCACCCTATGACGTCATTTTCCGTCATGGAAATTTGTCCGCCATTTTGAATTTTTCGAAAAATCTACTTTTTCGAACTCCTCCTAGGCCGTTGCTCCGATTTCCACGAAAATTGAACCAGATCATCTACAGACCATGCTGACAAAAAGTTATGGAATTCAAGTTGATTCGCTTAGCAATTTTCGAAAAAACCCACAAACAAATTTTACGTAGCGCTTGCGAAACCAGACGTAAGGCTGTATCTCCGCAACGCTTTATTGGATTCAGACCAAACTTGGCACATGTCATCACAAGCATGACCTGAGGCTACATGCTGCGTTTCGGCGCAGCGCCACCTACTGGTCCGGAGATATGAAAAATGGCTATTTTTGCTTATAACTTCTGAATAGTTTGCCCAAAAATCATCAAATTGGTCTCGTTAGATTCAGGCCAACATGCTGAGTCGACTGATATCCAATTTTACCATATCGGCCATTTTGGCTGTCGGCCATTTTGAATTTTGTGCTAAAATGCTGTATTTTAAGAACGCATGAATGGATTGTTACGAAACATGGTGTGGCTCATCAGCACGGTGCCCTGAAGGAGCGTGAGAAGTTTCAAAACAGCGCCACCTTGTGGTCAAAAGTTATAACAACATTTTCAAAAAGGCTAATAACCTTTGAATACATCTGCCTATTGAAATGCCACTGGTCTTAATAGATTCCCTGGGTCACGCTGAGAACATAGATACCAAGTTTGCCATATTTGGCCGAACTTCCTGTCCGCCATCTTGATTTTCAATCAAAACCTACTTTTTCGAACTCCTCCTAGACCGTTTGTCCGATTTTCACCAAAATCGAATCGTATCATCTCCACACTGTACCGACAAAAAGTTATGGAATTCGTGTTGATTCGTCAAACCGTTCTCGAATACCGCGCAAACAAATTTTACGTTGTGCCACAGCTACAGATTTAGTGCAAAAGTACTAAATCGCCCATAACTCCCAGACCATTTGTCCTAGACTCAAGTGTCTTACACCACTGTGATCCCTGGCTCAAGGCGGACAAAATGGCTATCTCCAATTTCAATGTAGGCCAGAAAAAATGTCTGCTATGTCGAATTTTGTCCGAAACCTACTTTTGCGAACTAGTCCTAGGTTTTTCGCCAGATCGGAACCAAACCAGTCTAGGACATTTCTCTGGACTCTCTAGATCAATAATTATCGAAAAAAAGTTGAACTTTTGCATTTGGGTGGCTGTAACAGGGTCATTTAGAAAAGGGGCGTGGCAAAATACACTAAAAAGCCTATAAATCCCAATTGAAAACTCAGAACTTCACCAAAATTGATGAGCATATGTGTCAGAACATGGTGAGGAAGCATGCAGAGTTTCATGGAGATCGGACCATAGGTGGCGCTATAACTGGCAAAAAGCCTTCATTCTTATTAGGGGTTCAAGCATGAAATGCTGAAACCCTATTGTAATTGTAAGGATTCGTAAAACGCATCGTGCAGGCCAAACCGTAAGGCCTAGAGACGTGAAACCTGGCCAGATGGTAGGCCTCAATTTGGGGACAACCTATCAGAGTATGACCCCGAATGGCCCATAGGTGGCGCTACAGCAACCAAAAGTTCAAAATTGCTCATAACTCTTAGACCGTTTGTCCCAGGATCAAGTGTCTTATATCGTTGGAATCCTTGGCTCAAGGCGGACAAAATGGCTATCTCCGATTTTGATTTAGGCAGGGGAAATTTTTTGCTATGTCGAATTTTGTCCAAAACCTACCTTTGCGAACTAGTCCCTGGTTTTTCGCCCGATTGGAACCAAACCAGTCTAGGACAATTCTCTGGACTCTCTAGATCAATAATTGTCGAAAAAAAGTTGAACTTTTGCATGTGGGTGGCTGTAACAGGGTCATTTAGAAAAGGGGCGTGGCAAAATACACTAAAAAGCCTATAAATCCCAAATGAAAACTCAGAACATCACGAAAATCGCTGAGCATATGTGTCATGACATGGTGAACAAGCGTGCCGAGTTTCATGCAGATCGGACCATAGGTGGCGCTATAAATGGCAAAAAGGTTCCCTTATTATTAGGGGCCAAGCACAGAATGTGCGTAGGCACCTATTGTATCTGTTGGCGTACCAAAAATAATTCTTCTTTTTCTTCCGCTCTGGGAGTCTATGGCAGCCCATAGAACCGCTTGCGGGAAAGTTATGAAATTTGGCACACTGATAGAGGGCAGACTGAACAGTCACCATAGCAAATTTGGAGTCTCCAACTCATTCCCTCTAGCGCCACCAGCTGTCCAAATTTGCACTCATGTTTATGCTAATAACTTTTGAACCACAAGGGCTAGAAACAAAATTCCCATTTCTTCTGATTCCCTAGCTCAAGACGATTCGATCGCACCCTATGACGTCATTTTCCGTCATGGAAATTTGTCCGCCATTTTGAATTTTTCGAAAAATCTACTTTTTCGAACTCCTCCTAGGCCGTTGCTCCGATTTCCACGAAAATTGAACCAGATCATCTACAGACCATGCTGACAAAAAGTTATGGAATTCAAGTTGATTCGCTTAGCAATTTTCGAAAAAACCCACAAACAAATTTTACGTAGCGCTTGCGAAACCAGACGTAAGGCTGTATCTCCGCAACGCTTTATTGGATTCAGACCAAACTTGGCACATGTCATCACAAGCATGACCTGAGGCTACATGCTGCGTTTCGGCGCAGCGCCACCTACTGGTCCGGAGATATGAAAAATGGCTATTTTTGCTTATAACTTCTGAATAGTTTGCCCAAAAATCATCAAATTGGTCTCGTTAGATTCAGGCCAACATGCTGAGTCGACTGATATCCAATTTTACCATATCGGCCATTTTGGCTGTCGGCCATTTTGAATTTTGTGCTAAAATGCTGTATTTTAAGAACGCATGAATGGATTGTTACGAAACATGGTGTGGCTCATCAGCACGGTGCCCTGAAGGAGCGTGAGAAGTTTCAAAACAGCGCCACCTTGTGGTCAAAAGTTATAACAACATTTTCAAAAAGGCTAATAACCTTTGAATACATCTGCCTATTGAAATGCCACTGGTCTTAATAGATTCCCTGGGTCACGCTGAGAACATAGATACCAAGTTTGCCATATTTGGCCGAACTTCCTGTCCGCCATCTTGATTTTCAATCAAAACCTACTTTTTCGAACTCCTCCTAGACCGTTTGTCCGATTTTCACCAAAATCGAATCGTATCATCTCCACACTGTACCGACAAAAAGTTATGGAATTCGTGTTGATTCGTCAAACCGTTCTCGAATACCGCGCAAACAAATTTTACGTTGTGCCACAGCTACAGATTTAGTGCAAAAGTACTAAATCGCCCATAACTCCCAGACCATTTGTCCTAGACTCAAGTGTCTTACACCACTGTGATCCCTGGCTCAAGGCGGACAAAATGGCTATCTCCAATTTCAATGTAGGCCAGAAAAAATGTCTGCTATGTCGAATTTTGTCCGAAACCTACTTTTGCGAACTAGTCCTAGGTTTTTCGCCAGATCGGAACCAAACCAGTCTAGGACATTTCTCTGGACTCTCTAGATCAATAATTATCGAAAAAAAGTTGAACTTTTGCATTTGGGTGGCTGTAACAGGGTCATTTAGAAAAGGGGCGTGGCAAAATACACTAAAAAGCCTATAAATCCCAATTGAAAACTCAGAACTTCACCAAAATTGATGAGCATATGTGTCAGAACATGGTGAGGAAGCATGCAGAGTTTCATGGAGATCGGACCATAGGTGGCGCTATAACTGGCAAAAAGCCTTCATTCTTATTAGGGGTTCAAGCATGAAATGCTGAAACCCTATTGTAATTGTAAGGATTCGTAAAACGCATCGTGCAGGCCAAACCGTAAGGCCTAGAGACGTGAAACCTGGCCAGATGGTAGGCCTCAATTTGGGGACAACCTATCAGAGTATGACCCCGAATGGCCCATAGGTGGCGCTACAGCAACCAAAAGTTCAAAATTGCTCATAACTCTTAGACCGTTTGTCCCAGGATCAAGTGTCTTATATCGTTGGAATCCTTGGCTCAAGGCGGACAAAATGGCTATCTCCGATTTTGATTTAGGCAGGGGAAATTTTTTGCTATGTCGAATTTTGTCCAAAACCTACCTTTGCGAACTAGTCCCTGGTTTTTCGCCCGATTGGAACCAAACCAGTCTAGGACAATTCTCTGGACTCTCTAGATCAATAATTGTCGAAAAAAAGTTGAACTTTTGCATGTGGGTGGCTGTAACAGGGTCATTTAGAAAAGGGGCGTGGCAAAATACACTAAAAAGCCTATAAATCCCAAATGAAAACTCAGAACATCACGAAAATCGCTGAGCATATGTGTCATGACATGGTGAACAAGCGTGCCGAGTTTCATGCAGATCGGACCATAGGTGGCGCTATAAATGGCAAAAAGGTTCCCTTATTATTAGGGGCCAAGCACAGAATGTGCGTAGGCACCTATTGTATCTGTTGGCGTACCAAAAATAATTCTTCTTTTTCTTCCGCTCTGGGAGTCTATGGCAGCCCATAGAACCGCTTGCGGGAAAGTTATGAAATTTGGCACACTGATAGAGGGCAGACTGAACAGTCACCATAGCAAATTTGGAGTCTCCAACTCATTCCCTCTAGCGCCACCAGCTGTCCAAATTTGCACTCATGTTTATGCTAATAACTTTTGAACCACAAGGGCTAGAAACAAAATTCCCATTTCTTCTGATTCCCTAGCTCAAGACGATTCGATCGCACCCTATGACGTCATTTTCCGTCATGGAAATTTGTCCGCCATTTTGAATTTTTCGAAAAATCTACTTTTTCGAACTCCTCCTAGGCCGTTGCTCCGATTTCCACGAAAATTGAACCAGATCATCTACAGACCATGCTGACAAAAAGTTAGGGAATTCAAGTTGATTCGCTTAGCAATTTTCGAAAAAACCCACAAACAAATTTTACGTAGCGCTTGCGAAACCAGACGTAAGGCTGTATCTCCGCAACGCTTTATTGGATTCAGACCAAACTTGGCACATGTCATCACAAGCATGACCTGAGGCTACATGCTGCGTTTCGGCGCAGCGCCACCTACTGGTCCGGAGATATGAAAAATGGCTATTTTTGCTTATAACTTCTGAATAGTTTGCCCAAAAATCATCAAATTGGTCTCGTTAGATTCAGGCCAACATGCTGAGTCGACTGATATCCAATTTTACCATATCGGCCATTTTGGCTGTCGGCCATTTTGAATTTTGTGCTAAAATGCTGTATTTTAAGAACGCATGAATGGATTGTTACGAAACATGGTGTGGCTCATCAGCACGGTGCCCTGAAGGAGCGTGAGAAGTTTCAAAACAGCGCCACCTTGTGGTCAAAAGTTATAACAACATTTTCAAAAAGGCTAATAACCTTTGAATACATCTGCCTATTGAAATGCCACTGGTCTTCCCTGGGTCACGCTGAGAACATAGATACCAAGTTTGCCATATTTGGCCGAACTTCCTGTCCGCCATCTTGATTTTCAATCAAAACCTACTTTTTCGAACTCCTCCTAGACCGTTTGTCCGATTTTCACCAAAATCGAATCGTATCATCTCCACACTGTACCGACAAAAAGTTATGGAATTCGTGTTGATTCGTCAAACCGTTCTCGAATACCGCGCAAACAAATTTTACGTTGTGCCACAGCTACAGATTTAGTGCAAAAGTACTAAATCGCCCATAACTCCCAGACCATTTGTCCTAGACTCAAGTGTCTTACACCACTGTGATCCCTGGCTCAAGGCGGACAAAATGGCTATCTCCAATTTCAATGTAGGCCAGAAAAAATGTCTGCTATGTCGAATTTTGTCCGAAACCTACTTTTGCGAACTAGTCCTAGGTTTTTCGCCAGATCGGAACCAAACCAGTCTAGGACATTTCTCTGGACTCTCTAGATCAATAATTATCGAAAAAAAGTTGAACTTTTGCATTTGGGTGGCTGTAACAGGGTCATTTAGAAAAGGGGCGTGGCAAAATACACTAAAAAGCCTATAAATCCCAATTGAAAACTCAGAACTTCACCAAAATTGATGAGCATATGTGTCAGAACATGGTGAGGAAGCATGCAGAGTTTCATGGAGATCGGACCATAGGTGGCGCTATAACTGGCAAAAAGCCTTCATTCTTATTAGGGGTTCAAGCATGAAATGCTGAAACCCTATTGTAATTGTAAGGATTCGTAAAACGCATCGTGCAGGCCAAACCGTAAGGCCTAGAGACGTGAAACCTGGCCAGATGGTAGGCCTCAATTTGGGGACAACCTATCAGAGTATGACCCCGAATGGCCCATAGGTGGCGCTACAGCAACCAAAAGTTCAAAATTGCTCATAACTCTTAGACCGTTTGTCCCAGGATCAAGTGTCTTATATCGTTGGAATCCTTGGCTCAAGGCGGACAAAATGGCTATCTCCGATTTTGATTTAGGCAGGGGAAATTTTTTGCTATGTCGAATTTTGTCCAAAACCTACCTTTGCGAACTAGTCCCTGGTTTTTCGCCCGATTGGAACCAAACCAGTCTAGGACAATTCTCTGGACTCTCTAGATCAATAATTGTCGAAAAAAAGTTGAACTTTTGCATGTGGGTGGCTGTAACAGGGTCATTTAGAAAAGGGGCGTGGCAAAATACACTAAAAAGCCTATAAATCCCAAATGAAAACTCAGAACATCACGAAAATCGCTGAGCATATGTGTCATGACATGGTGAACAAGCGTGCCGAGTTTCATGCAGATCGGACCATAGGTGGCGCTATAAATGGCAAAAAGGTTCCCTTATTATTAGGGGCCAAGCACAGAATGTGCGTAGGCACCTATTGTATCTGTTGGCGTACCAAAAATAATTCTTCTTTTTCTTCCGCTCTGGGAGTCTATGGCAGCCCATAGAACCGCTTGCGGGAAAGTTATGAAATTTGGCACACTGATAGAGGGCAGACTGAACAGTCACCATAGCAAATTTGGAGTCTCCAACTCATTCCCTCTAGCGCCACCAGCTGTCCAAATTTGCACTCATGTTTATGCTAATAACTTTTGAACCACAAGGGCTAGAAACAAAATTCCCATTTCTTCTGATTCCCTAGCTCAAGACGATTCGATCGCACCCTATGACGTCATTTTCCGTCATGGAAATTTGTCCGCCATTTTGAATTTTTCGAAAAATCTACTTTTTCGAACTCCTCCTAGGCCGTTGCTCCGATTTCCACGAAAATTGAACCAGATCATCTACAGACCATGCTGACAAAAAGTTATGGAATTCAAGTTGATTCGCTTAGCAATTTTCGAAAAAACCCACAAACAAATTTTACGTAGCGCTTGCGAAACCAGACGTAAGGCTGTATCTCCGCAACGCTTTATTGGATTCAGACCAAACTTGGCACATGTCATCACAAGCATGACCTGAGGCTACATGCTGCGTTTCGGCGCAGCGCCACCTACTGGTCCGGAGATATGAAAAATGGCTATTTTTGCTTATAACTTCTGAATAGTTTGCCCAAAAATCATCAAATTGGTCTCGTTAGATTCAGGCCAACATGCTGAGTCGACTGATATCCAATTTTACCATATCGGCCATTTTGGCTGTCGGCCATTTTGAATTTTGTGCTAAAATGCTGTATTTTAAGAACGCATGAATGGATTGTTACGAAACATGGTGTGGCTCATCAGCACGGTGCCCTGAAGGAGCGTGAGAAGTTTCAAAACAGCGCCACCTTGTGGTCAAAAGTTATAACAACATTTTCAAAAAGGCTAATAACCTTTGAATACATCTGCCTATTGAAATGCCACTGGTCTTAATAGATTCCCTGGGTCACGCTGAGAACATAGATACCAAGTTTGCCATATTTGGCCGAACTTCCTGTCCGCCATCTTGATTTTCAATCAAAACCTACTTTTTCGAACTCCTCCTAGACCGTTTGTCCGATTTTCACCAAAATCGAATCGTATCATCTCCACACTGTACCGACAAAAAGTTATGGAATTCGTGTTGATTCGTCAAACCGTTCTCGAATACCGCGCAAACAAATTTTACGTTGTGCCACAGCTACAGATTTAGTGCAAAAGTACTAAATCGCCCATAACTCCCAGACCATTTGTCCTAGACTCAAGTGTCTTACACCACTGTGATCCCTGGCTCAAGGCGGACAAAATGGCTATCTCCAATTTCAATGTAGGCCAGAAAAAATGTCTGCTATGTCGAATTTTGTCCGAAACCTACTTTTGCGAACTAGTCCTAGGTTTTTCGCCAGATCGGAACCAAACCAGTCTAGGACATTTCTCTGGACTCTCTAGATCAATAATTATCGAAAAAAAGTTGAACTTTTGCATTTGGGTGGCTGTAACAGGGTCATTTAGAAAAGGGGCGTGGCAAAATACACTAAAAAGCCTATAAATCCCAATTGAAAACTCAGAACTTCACCAAAATTGATGAGCATATGTGTCAGAACATGGTGAGGAAGCATGCAGAGTTTCATGGAGATCGGACCATAGGTGGCGCTATAACTGGCAAAAAGCCTTCATTCTTATTAGGGGTTCAAGCATGAAATGCTGAAACCCTATTGTAATTGTAAGGATTCGTAAAACGCATCGTGCAGGCCAAACCGTAAGGCCTAGAGACGTGAAACCTGGCCAGATGGTAGGCCTCAATTTGGGGACAACCTATCAGAGTATGACCCCGAATGGCCCATAGGTGGCGCTACAGCAACCAAAAGTTCAAAATTGCTCATAACTCTTAGACCGTTTGTCCCAGGATCAAGTGTCTTATATCGTTGGAATCCTTGGCTCAAGGCGGACAAAATGGCTATCTCCGATTTTGATTTAGGCAGGGGAAATTTTTTGCTATGTCGAATTTTGTCCAAAACCTACCTTTGCGAACTAGTCCCTGGTTTTTCGCCCGATTGGAACCAAACCAGTCTAGGACAATTCTCTGGACTCTCTAGATCAATAATTGTCGAAAAAAAGTTGAACTTTTGCATGTGGGTGGCTGTAACAGGGTCATTTAGAAAAGGGGCGTGGCAAAATACACTAAAAAGCCTATAAATCCCAATTGAAAACTCAGAACTTCACCAAAATTGATGAGCATATGTGTCAGAACATGGTGAGGAAGCATGCAGAGTTTCATGGAGATCGGACCATAGGTGGCGCTATAACTGGCAAAAAGCCTTCATTCTTATTAGGGGTTCAAGCATGAAATGCTGAAACCCTATTGTAATTGTAAGGATTCGTAAAACGCATCGTGCAGGCCAAACCGTAAGGCCTAGAGACGTGAAACCTGGCCAGATGGTAGGCCTCAATTTGGGGACAACCTATCAGAGTATGACCCCGAATGGCCCATAGGTGGCGCTACAGCAACCAAAAGTTCAAAATTGCTCATAACTCTTAGACCGTTTGTCCCAGGATCAAGTGTCTTATATCGTTGGAATCCTTGGCTCAAGGCGGACAAAATGGCTATCTCCGATTTTGATTTAGGCAGGGGAAATTTTTTGCTATGTCGAATTTTGTCCAAAACCTACCTTTGCGAACTAGTCCCTGGTTTTTCGCCCGATTGGAACCAAACCAGTCTAGGACAATTCTCTGGACTCTCTAGATCAATAATTGTCGAAAAAAAGTTGAACTTTTGCATGTGGGTGGCTGTAACAGGGTCATTTAGAAAAGGGGCGTGGCAAAATACACTAAAAAGCCTATAAATCCCAAATGAAAACTCAGAACATCACGAAAATCGCTGAGCATATGTGTCATGACATGGTGAACAAGCGTGCCGAGTTTCATGCAGATCGGACCATAGGTGGCGCTATAAATGGCAAAAAGGTTCCCTTATTATTAGGGGCCAAGCACAGAATGTGCGTAGGCACCTATTGTATCTGTTGGCGTACCAAAAATAATTCTTCTTTTTCTTCCGCTCTGGGAGTCTATGGCAGCCCATAGAACCGCTTGCGGGAAAGTTATGAAATTTGGCACACTGATAGAGGGCAGACTGAACAGTCACCATAGCAAATTTGGAGTCTCCAACTCATTCCCTCTAGCGCCACCAGCTGTCCAAATTTGCACTCATGTTTATGCTAATAACTTTTGAACCACAAGGGCTAGAAACAAAATTCCCATTTCTTCTGATTCCCTAGCTCAAGACGATTCGATCGCACCCTATGACGTCATTTTCCGTCATGGAAATTTGTCCGCCATTTTGAATTTTTCGAAAAATCTACTTTTTCGAACTCCTCCTAGGCCGTTGCTCCGATTTCCACGAAAATTGAACCAGATCATCTACAGACCATGCTGACAAAAAGTTATGGAATTCAAGTTGATTCGCTTAGCAATTTTCGAAAAAACCCACAAACAAATTTTACGTAGCGCTTGCGAAACCAGACGTAAGGCTGTATCTCCGCAACGCTTTATTGGATTCAGACCAAACTTGGCACATGTCATCACAAGCATGACCTGAGGCTACATGCTGCGTTTCGGCGCAGCGCCACCTACTGGTCCGGAGATATGAAAAATGGCTATTTTTGCTTATAACTTCTGAATAGTTTGCCCAAAAATCATCAAATTGGTCTCGTTAGATTCAGGCCAACATGCTGAGTCGACTGATATCCAATTTTACCATATCGGCCATTTTGGCTGTCGGCCATTTTGAATTTTGTGCTAAAATGCTGTATTTTAAGAACGCATGAATGGATTGTTACGAAACATGGTGTGGCTCATCAGCACGGTGCCCTGAAGGAGCGTGAGAAGTTTCAAAACAGCGCCACCTTGTGGTCAAAAGTTATAACAACATTTTCAAAAAGGCTAATAACCTTTGAATACATCTGCCTATTGAAATGCCACTGGTCTTAATAGATTCCCTGGGTCACGCTGAGAACATAGATACCAAGTTTGCCATATTTGGCCGAACTTCCTGTCCGCCATCTTGATTTTCAATCAAAACCTACTTTTTCAAACTCCTCCTAGACCGTTTGTCCGATTTTCACCAAAATCGAATCGTATCATCTCCACACTGTACCGACAAAAAGTTATGGAATTCGTGTTGATTCGTCAAACCGTTCTCGAATACCGCGCAAACAAATTTTACGTTGTGCCACAGCTACAGATTTAGTGCAAAAGTACTAAATCGCCCATAACTCCCAGACCATTTGTCCTAGACTCAAGTGTCTTACACCACTGTGATCCCTGGCTCAAGGCGGACAAAATGGCTATCTCCAATTTCAATGTAGGCCAGAAAAAATGTCTGCTATGTCGAATTTTGTCCGAAACCTACTTTTGCGAACTAGTCCTAGGTTTTTCGCCAGATCGGAACCAAACCAGTCTAGGACATTTCTCTGGACTCTCTAGATCAATAATTATCGAAAAAAAGTTGAACTTTTGCATTTGGGTGGCTGTAACAGGGTCATTTAGAAAAGGGGCGTGGCAAAATACACTAAAAAGCCTATAAATCCCAATTGAAAACTCAGAACTTCACCAAAATTGATGAGCATATGTGTCAGAACATGGTGAGGAAGCATGCAGAGTTTCATGGAGATCGGACCATAGGTGGCGCTATAACTGGCAAAAAGCCTTCATTCTTATTAGGGGTTCAAGCATGAAATGCTGAAACCCTATTGTAATTGTAAGGATTCGTAAAACGCATCGTGCAGGCCAAACCGTAAGGCCTAGAGACGTGAAACCTGGCCAGATGGTAGGCCTCAATTTGGGGACAACCTATCAGAGTATGACCCCGAATGGCCCATAGGTGGCGCTACAGCAACCAAAAGTTCAAAATTGCTCATAACTCTTAGACCGTTTGTCCCAGGATCAAGTGTCTTATATCGTTGGAATCCTTGGCTCAAGGCGGACAAAATGGCTATCTCCGATTTTGATTTAGGCAGGGGAAATTTTTTGCTATGTCGAATTTTGTCCAAAACCTACCTTTGCGAACTAGTCCCTGGTTTTTCGCCCGATTGGAACCAAACCAGTCTAGGACAATTCTCTGGACTCTCTAGATCAATAATTGTCGAAAAAAAGTTGAACTTTTGCATGTGGGTGGCTGTAACAGGGTCATTTAGAAAAGGGGCGTGGCAAAATACACTAAAAAGCCTATAAATCCCAAATGAAAACTCAGAACATCACGAAAATCGCTGAGCATATGTGTCATGACATGGTGAACAAGCGTGCCGAGTTTCATGCAGATCGGACCATAGGTGGCGCTATAAATGGCAAAAAGGTTCCCTTATTATTAGGGGCCAAGCACAGAATGTGCGTAGGCACCTATTGTATCTGTTGGCGTACCAAAAATAATTCTTCTTTTTCTTCCGCTCTGGGAGTCTATGGCAGCCCATAGAACCGCTTGCGGGAAAGTTATGAAATTTGGCACACTGATAGAGGGCAGACTGAACAGTCACCATAGCAAATTTGGAGTCTCCAACTCATTCCCTCTAGCGCCACCAGCTGTCCAAATTTGCACTCATGTTTATGCTAATAACTTTTGAACCACAAGGGCTAGAAACAAAATTCCCATTTCTTCTGATTCCCTAGCTCAAGACGATTCGATCGCACCCTATGACGTCATTTTCCGTCATGGAAATTTGTCCGCCATTTTGAATTTTTCGAAAAATCTACTTTTTCGAACTCCTCCTAGGCCGTTGCTCCGATTTCCACGAAAATTGAACCAGATCATCTACAGACCATGCTGACAAAAAGTTATGGAATTCAAGTTGATTCGCTTAGCAATTTTCGAAAAAACCCACAAACAAATTTTACGTAGCGCTTGCGAAACCAGACGTAAGGCTGTATCTCCGCAACGCTTTATTGGATTCAGACCAAACTTGGCACATGTCATCACAAGCATGACCTGAGGCTACATGCTGCGTTTCGGCGCAGCGCCACCTACTGGTCCGGAGATATGAAAAATGGCTATTTTTGCTTATAACTTCTGAATAGTTTGCCCAAAAATCATCAAATTGGTCTCGTTAGATTCAGGCCAACATGCTGAGTCGACTGATATCCAATTTTACCATATCGGCCATTTTGGCTGTCGGCCATTTTGAATTTTGTGCTAAAATGCTGTATTTTAAGAACGCATGAATGGATTGTTACGAAACATGGTGTGGCTCATCAGCACGGTGCCCTGAAGGAGCGTGAGAAGTTTCAAAACAGCGCCACCTTGTGGTCAAAAGTTATAACAACATTTTCAAAAAGGCTAATAACCTTTGAATACATCTGCCTATTGAAATGCCACTGGTCTTCCCTGGGTCACGCTGAGAACATAGATACCAAGTTTGCCATATTTGGCCGAACTTCCTGTCCGCCATCTTGATTTTCAATCAAAACCTACTTTTTCGAACTCCTCCTAGACCGTTTGTCCGATTTTCACCAAAATCGAATCGTATCATCTCCACACTGTACCGACAAAAAGTTATGGAATTCGTGTTGATTCGTCAAACCGTTCTCGAATACCGCGCAAACAAATTTTACGTTGTGCCACAGCTACAGATTTAGTGCAAAAGTACTAAATCGCCCATAACTCCCAGACCATTTGTCCTAGACTCAAGTGTCTTACACCACTGTGATCCCTGGCTCAAGGCGGACAAAATGGCTATCTCCAATTTCAATGTAGGCCAGAAAAAATGTCTGCTATGTCGAATTTTGTCCGAAACCTACTTTTGCGAACTAGTCCTAGGTTTTTCGCCAGATCGGAACCAAACCAGTCTAGGACATTTCTCTGGACTCTCTAGATCAATAATTATCGAAAAAAAGTTGAACTTTTGCATTTGGGTGGCTGTAACAGGGTCATTTAGAAAAGGGGCGTGGCAAAATACACTAAAAAGCCTATAAATCCCAATTGAAAACTCAGAACTTCACCAAAATTGATGAGCATATGTGTCAGAACATGGTGAGGAAGCATGCAGAGTTTCATGGAGATCGGACCATAGGTGGCGCTATAACTGGCAAAAAGCCTTCATTCTTATTAGGGGTTCAAGCATGAAATGCTGAAACCCTATTGTAATTGTAAGGATTCGTAAAACGCATCGTGCAGGCCAAACCGTAAGGCCTAGAGACGTGAAACCTGGCCAGATGGTAGGCCTCAATTTGGGGACAACCTATCAGAGTATGACCCCGAATGGCCCATAGGTGGCGCTACAGCAACCAAAAGTTCAAAATTGCTCATAACTCTTAGACCGTTTGTCCCAGGATCAAGTGTCTTATATCGTTGGAATCCTTGGCTCAAGGCGGACAAAATGGCTATCTCCGATTTTGATTTAGGCAGGGAAAATTTTTTGCTATGTCGAATTTTGTCCAAAACCTACCTTTGCGAACTAGTCCCTGGTTTTTCGCCCGATTGGAACCAAACCAGTCTAGGACAATTCTCTGGACTCTCTAGATCAATAATTGTCGAAAAAAAGTTGAACTTTTGCATGTGGGTGGCTGTAACAGGGTCATTTAGAAAAGGGGCGTGGCAAAATACACTAAAAAGCCTATAAATCCCAAATGAAAACTCAGAACATCACGAAAATCGCTGAGCATATGTGTCATGACATGGTGAACAAGCGTGCCGAGTTTCATGCAGATCGGACCATAGGTGGCGCTATAAATGGCAAAAAGGTTCCCTTATTATTAGGGGCCAAGCACAGAATGTGCGTAGGCACCTATTGTATCTGTTGGCGTACCAAAAATAATTCTTCTTTTTCTTCCGCTCTGGGAGTCTATGGCAGCCCATAGAACCGCTTGCGGGAAAGTTATGAAATTTGGCACACTGATAGAGGGCAGACTGAACAGTCACCATAGCAAATTTGGAGTCTCCAACTCATTCCCTCTAGCGCCACCAGCTGTCCAAATTTGCACTCATGTTTATGCTAATAACTTTTGAACCACAAGGGCTAGAAACAAAATTCCCATTTCTTCTGATTCCCTAGCTCAAGACGATTCGATCGCACCCTATGACGTCATTTTCCGTCATGGAAATTTGTCCGCCATTTTGAATTTTTCGAAAAATCTACTTTTTCGAACTCCTCCTAGGCCGTTGCTCCGATTTCCACGAAAATTGAACCAGATCATCTACAGACCATGCTGACAAAAAGTTATGGAATTCAAGTTGATTCGCTTAGCAATTTTCGAAAAAACCCACAAACAAATTTTACGTAGCGCTTGCGAAACCAGACGTAAGGCTGTATCTCCGCAACGCTTTATTGGATTCAGACCAAACTTGGCACATGTCATCACAAGCATGACCTGAGGCTACATGCTGCGTTTCGGCGCAGCGCCACCTACTGGTCCGGAGATATGAAAAATGGCTATTTTTGCTTATAACTTCTGAATAGTTTGCCCAAAAATCATCAAATTGGTCTCGTTAGATTCAGGCCAACATGCTGAGTCGACTGATATCCAATTTTACCATATCGGCCATTTTGGCTGTCGGCCATTTTGAATTTTGTGCTAAAATGCTGTATTTTAAGAACGCATGAATGGATTGTTACGAAACATGGTGTGGCTCATCAGCACGGTGCCCTGAAGGAGCGTGAGAAGTTTCAAAACAGCGCCACCTTGTGGTCAAAAGTTATAACAACATTTTCAAAAAGGCTAATAACCTTTGAATACATCTGCCTATTGAAATGCCACTGGTCTTAATAGATTCCCTGGGTCACGCTGAGAACATAGATACCAAGTTTGCCATATTTGGCCGAACTTCCTGTCCGCCATCTTGATTTTCAATCAAAACCTACTTTTTCGAACTCCTCCTAGACCGTTTGTCCGATTTTCACCAAAATCGAATCGTATCATCTCCACACTGTACCGACAAAAAGTTATGGAATTCGTGTTGATTCGTCAAACCGTTCTCGAATACCGCGCAAACAAATTTTACGTTGTGCCACAGCTACAGATTTAGTGCAAAAGTACTAAATCGCCCATAACTCCCAGACCATTTCTCCTAGACTCAAGTGTCTTACACCACTGTGATCCCTGGCTCAAGGCGGACAAAATGGCTATCTCCAATTTCAATGTAGGCCAGAAAAAATGTCTGCTATGTCGAATTTTGTCCGAAACCTACTTTTGCGAACTAGTCCTAGGTTTTTCGCCAGATCGGAACCAAACCAGTCTAGGACATTTCTCTGGACTCTCTAGATCAATAATTATCGAAAAAAAGTTGAACTTTTGCATTTGGGTGGCTGTAACAGGGTCATTTAGAAAAGGGGCGTGGCAAAATACACTAAAAAGCCTATAAATCCCAATTGAAAACTCAGAACTTCACCAAAATTGATGAGCATATGTGTCAGAACATGGTGAGGAAGCATGCAGAGTTTCATGGAGATCGGACCATAGGTGGCGCTATAACTGGCAAAAAGCCTTCATTCTTATTAGGGGTTCAAGCATGAAATGCTGAAACCCTATTGTAATTGTAAGGATTCGTAAAACGCATCGTGCAGGCCAAACCGTAAGGCCTAGAGACGTGAAACCTGGCCAGATGGTAGGCCTCAATTTGGGGACAACCTATCAGAGTATGACCCCGAATGGCCCATAGGTGGCGCTACAGCAACCAAAAGTTCAAAATTGCTCATAACTCTTAGACCGTTTGTCCCAGGATCAAGTGTCTTATATCGTTGGAATCCTTGGCTCAAGGCGGACAAAATGGCTATCTCCGATTTTGATTTAGGCAGGGGAAATTTTTTGCTATGTCGAATTTTGTCCAAAACCTACCTTTGCGAACTAGTCCCTGGTTTTTCGCCCGATTGGAACCAAACCAGTCTAGGACAATTCTCTGGACTCTCTAGATCAATAATTGTCGAAAAAAAGTTGAACTTTTGCATGTGGGTGGCTGTAACAGGGTCATTTAGAAAAGGGGCGTGGCAAAATACACTAAAAAGCCTATAAATCCCAATTGAAAACTCAGAACTTCACCAAAATTGATGAGCATATGTGTCAGAACATGGTGAGGAAGCATGCAGAGTTTCATGGAGATCGGACCATAGGTGGCGCTATAACTGGCAAAAAGCCTTCATTCTTATTAGGGGTTCAAGCATGAAATGCTGAAACCCTATTGTAATTGTAAGGATTCGTAAAACGCATCGTGCAGGCCAAACCGTAAGGCCTAGAGACGTGAAACCTGGCCAGATGGTAGGCCTCAATTTGGGGACAACCTATCAGAGTATGACCCCGAATGGCCCATAGGTGGCGCTACAGCAACCAAAAGTTCAAAATTGCTCATAACTCTTAGACCGTTTGTCCCAGGATCAAGTGTCTTATATCGTTGGAATCCTTGGCTCAAGGCGGACAAAATGGCTATCTCCGATTTTGATTTAGGCAGGGGAAATTTTTTGCTATGTCGAATTTTGTCCAAAACCTACCTTTGCGAACTAGTCCCTGGTTTTTCGCCCGATTGGAACCAAACCAGTCTAGGACAATTCTCTGGACTCTCTAGATCAATAATTGTCGAAAAAAAGTTGAACTTTTGCATGTGGGTGGCTGTAACAGGGTCATTTAGAAAAGGGGCGTGGCAAAATACACTAAAAAGCCTATAAATCCCAAATGAAAACTCAGAACATCACGAAAATCGCTGAGCATATGTGTCATGACATGGTGAACAAGCGTGCCGAGTTTCATGCAGATCGGACCATAGGTGGCGCTATAAATGGCAAAAAGGTTCCCTTATTATTAGGGGCCAAGCACAGAATGTGCGTAGGCACCTATTGTATCTGTTGGCGTACCAAAAATAATTCTTCTTTTTCTTCCGCTCTGGGAGTCTATGGCAGCCCATAGAACCGCTTGCGGGAAAGTTATGAAATTTGGCACACTGATAGAGGGCAGACTGAACAGTCACCATAGCAAATTTGGAGTCTCCAACTCATTCCCTCTAGCGCCACCAGCTGTCCAAATTTGCACTCATGTTTATGCTAATAACTTTTGAACCACAAGGGCTAGAAACAAAATTCCCATTTCTTCTGATTCCCTAGCTCAAGACGATTCGATCGCACCCTATGACGTCATTTTCCGTCATGGAAATTTGTCCGCCATTTTGAATTTTTCGAAAAATCTACTTTTTCGAACTCCTCCTAGGCCGTTGCTCCGATTTCCACGAAAATTGAACCAGATCATCTACAGACCATGCTGACAAAAAGTTATGGAATTCAAGTTGATTCGCTTAGCAATTTTCGAAAAAACCCACAAACAAATTTTACGTAGCGCTTGCGAAACCAGACGTAAGGCTGTATCTCCGCAACGCTTTATTGGATTCAGACCAAACTTGGCACATGTCATCACAAGCATGACCTGAGGCTACATGCTGCGTTTCGGCGCAGCGCCACCTACTGGTCCGGAGATATGAAAAATGGCTATTTTTGCTTATAACTTCTGAATAGTTTGCCCAAAAATCATCAAATTGGTCTCGTTAGATTCAGGCCAACATGCTGAGTCGACTGATATCCAATTTTACCATATCGGCCATTTTGGCTGTCGGCCATTTTGAATTTTGTGCTAAAATGCTGTATTTTAAGAACGCATGAATGGATTGTTACGAAACATGGTGTGGCTCATCAGCACGGTGCCCTGAAGGAGCGTGAGAAGTTTCAAAACAGCGCCACCTTGTGGTCAAAAGTTATAACAACATTTTCAAAAAGGCTAATAACCTTTGAATACATCTGCCTATTGAAATGCCACTGGTCTTAATAGATTCCCTGGGTCACGCTGAGAACATAGATACCAAGTTTGCCATATTTGGCCGAACTTCCTGTCCGCCATCTTGATTTTCAATCAAAACCTACTTTTTCAAACTCCTCCTAGACCGTTTGTCCGATTTTCACCAAAATCGAATCGTATCATCTCCACACTGTACCGACAAAAAGTTATGGAATTCGTGTTGATTCGTCAAACCGTTCTCGAATACCGCGCAAACAAATTTTACGTTGTGCCACAGCTACAGATTTAGTGCAAAAGTACTAAATCGCCCATAACTCCCAGACCATTTGTCCTAGACTCAAGTGTCTTACACCACTGTGATCCCTGGCTCAAGGCGGACAAAATGGCTATCTCCAATTTCAATGTAGGCCAGAAAAAATGTCTGCTATGTCGAATTTTGTCCGAAACCTACTTTTGCGAACTAGTCCTAGGTTTTTCGCCAGATCGGAACCAAACCAGTCTAGGACATTTCTCTGGACTCTCTAGATCAATAATTATCGAAAAAAAGTTGAACTTTTGCATTTGGGTGGCTGTAACAGGGTCATTTAGAAAAGGGGCGTGGCAAAATACACTAAAAAGCCTATAAATCCCAATTGAAAACTCAGAACTTCACCAAAATTGATGAGCATATGTGTCAGAACATGGTGAGGAAGCATGCAGAGTTTCATGGAGATCGGACCATAGGTGGCGCTATAACTGGCAAAAAGCCTTCATTCTTATTAGGGGTTCAAGCATGAAATGCTGAAACCCTATTGTAATTGTAAGGATTCGTAAAACGCATCGTGCAGGCCAAACCGTAAGGCCTAGAGACGTGAAACCTGGCCAGATGGTAGGCCTCAATTTGGGGACAACCTATCAGAGTATGACCCCGAATGGCCCATAGGTGGCGCTACAGCAACCAAAAGTTCAAAATTGCTCATAACTCTTAGACCGTTTGTCCCAGGATCAAGTGTCTTATATCGTTGGAATCCTTGGCTCAAGGCGGACAAAATGGCTATCTCCGATTTTGATTTAGGCAGGGGAAATTTTTTGCTATGTCGAATTTTGTCCAAAACCTACCTTTGCGAACTAGTCCCTGGTTTTTCGCCCGATTGGAACCAAACCAGTCTAGGACAATTCTCTGGACTCTCTAGATCAATAATTGTCGAAAAAAAGTTGAACTTTTGCATGTGGGTGGCTGTAACAGGGTCATTTAGAAAAGGGGCGTGGCAAAATACACTAAAAAGCCTATAAATCCCAAATGAAAACTCAGAACATCACGAAAATCGCTGAGCATATGTGTCATGACATGGTGAACAAGCGTGCCGAGTTTCATGCAGATCGGACCATAGGTGGCGCTATAAATGGCAAAAAGGTTCCCTTATTATTAGGGGCCAAGCACAGAATGTGCGTAGGCACCTATTGTATCTGTTGGCGTACCAAAAATAATTCTTCTTTTTCTTCCGCTCTGGGAGTCTATGGCAGCCCATAGAACCGCTTGCGGGAAAGTTATGAAATTTGGCACACTGATAGAGGGCAGACTGAACAGTCACCATAGCAAATTTGGAGTCTCCAACTCATTCCCTCTAGCGCCACCAGCTGTCCAAATTTGCACTCATGTTTATGCTAATAACTTTTGAACCACAAGGGCTAGAAACAAAATTCCCATTTCTTCTGATTCCCTAGCTCAAGACGATTCGATCGCACCCTATGACGTCATTTTCCGTCATGGAAATTTGTCCGCCATTTTGAATTTTTCGAAAAATCTACTTTTTCGAACTCCTCCTAGGCCGTTGCTCCGATTTCCACGAAAATTGAACCAGATCATCTACAGACCATGCTGACAAAAAGTTATGGAATTCAAGTTGATTCGCTTAGCAATTTTCGAAAAAACCCACAAACAAATTTTACGTAGCGCTTGCGAAACCAGACGTAAGGCTGTATCTCCGCAACGCTTTATTGGATTCAGACCAAACTTGGCACATGTCATCACAAGCATGACCTGAGGCTACATGCTGCGTTTCGGCGCAGCGCCACCTACTGGTCCGGAGATATGAAAAATGGCTATTTTTGCTTATAACTTCTGAATAGTTTGCCCAAAAATCATCAAATTGGTCTCGTTAGATTCAGGCCAACATGCTGAGTCGACTGATATCCAATTTTACCATATCGGCCATTTTGGCTGTCGGCCATTTTGAATTTTGTGCTAAAATGCTGTATTTTAAGAACGCATGAATGGATTGTTACGAAACATGGTGTGGCTCATCAGCACGGTGCCCTGAAGGAGCGTGAGAAGTTTCAAAACAGCGCCACCTTGTGGTCAAAAGTTATAACAACATTTTCAAAAAGGCTAATAACCTTTGAATACATCTGCCTATTGAAATGCCACTGGTCTTCCCTGGGTCACGCTGAGAACATAGATACCAAGTTTGCCATATTTGGCCGAACTTCCTGTCCGCCATCTTGATTTTCAATCAAAACCTACTTTTTCGAACTCCTCCTAGACCGTTTGTCCGATTTTCACCAAAATCGAATCGTATCATCTCCACACTGTACCGACAAAAAGTTATGGAATTCGTGTTGATTCGTCAAACCGTTCTCGAATACCGCGCAAACAAATTTTACGTTGTGCCACAGCTACAGATTTAGTGCAAAAGTACTAAATCGCCCATAACTCCCAGACCATTTGTCCTAGACTCAAGTGTCTTACACCACTGTGATCCCTGGCTCAAGGCGGACAAAATGGCTATCTCCAATTTCAATGTAGGCCAGAAAAAATGTCTGCTATGTCGAATTTTGTCCGAAACCTACTTTTGCGAACTAGTCCTAGGTTTTTCGCCAGATCGGAACCAAACCAGTCTAGGACATTTCTCTGGACTCTCTAGATCAATAATTATCGAAAAAAAGTTGAACTTTTGCATTTGGGTGGCTGTAACAGGGTCATTTAGAAAAGGGGCGTGGCAAAATACACTAAAAAGCCTATAAATCCCAATTGAAAACTCAGAACTTCACCAAAATTGATGAGCATATGTGTCAGAACATGGTGAGGAAGCATGCAGAGTTTCATGGAGATCGGACCATAGGTGGCGCTATAACTGGCAAAAAGCCTTCATTCTTATTAGGGGTTCAAGCATGAAATGCTGAAACCCTATTGTAATTGTAAGGATTCGTAAAACGCATCGTGCAGGCCAAACCGTAAGGCCTAGAGACGTGAAACCTGGCCAGATGGTAGGCCTCAATTTGGGGACAACCTATCAGAGTATGACCCCGAATGGCCCATAGGTGGCGCTACAGCAACCAAAAGTTCAAAATTGCTCATAACTCTTAGACCGTTTGTCCCAGGATCAAGTGTCTTATATCGTTGGAATCCTTGGCTCAAGGCGGACAAAATGGCTATCTCCGATTTTGATTTAGGCAGGGGAAATTTTTTGCTATGTCGAATTTTGTCCAAAACCTACCTTTGCGAACTAGTCCCTGGTTTTTCGCCCGATTGGAACCAAACCAGTCTAGGACAATTCTCTGGACTCTCTAGATCAATAATTGTCGAAAAAAAGTTGAACTTTTGCATGTGGGTGGCTGTAACAGGGTCATTTAGAAAAGGGGCGTGGCAAAATACACTAAAAAGCCTATAAATCCCAAATGAAAACTCAGAACATCACGAAAATCGCTGAGCATATGTGTCATGACATGGTGAACAAGCGTGCCGAGTTTCATGCAGATCGGACCATAGGTGGCGCTATAAATGGCAAAAAGGTTCCCTTATTATTAGGGGCCAAGCACAGAATGTGCGTAGGCACCTATTGTATCTGTTGGCGTACCAAAAATAATTCTTCTTTTTCTTCCGCTCTGGGAGTCTATGGCAGCCCATAGAACCGCTTGCGGGAAAGTTATGAAATTTGGCACACTGATAGAGGGCAGACTGAACAGTCACCATAGCAAATTTGGAGTCTCCAACTCATTCCCTCTAGCGCCACCAGCTGTCCAAATTTGCACTCATGTTTATGCTAATAACTTTTGAACCACAAGGGCTAGAAACAAAATTCCCATTTCTTCTGATTCCCTAGCTCAAGACGATTCGATCGCACCCTATGACGTCATTTTCCGTCATGGAAATTTGTCCGCCATTTTGAATTTTTCGAAAAATCTACTTTTTCGAACTCCTCCTAGGCCGTTGCTCCGATTTCCACGAAAATTGAACCAGATCATCTACAGACCATGCTGACAAAAAGTTATGGAATTCAAGTTGATTCGCTTAGCAATTTTCGAAAAAACCCACAAACAAATTTTACGTAGCGCTTGCGAAACCAGACGTAAGGCTGTATCTCCGCAACGCTTTATTGGATTCAGACCAAACTTGGCACATGTCATCACAAGCATGACCTGAGGCTACATGCTGCGTTTCGGCGCAGCGCCACCTACTGGTCCGGAGATATGAAAAATGGCTATTTTTGCTTATAACTTCTGAATAGTTTGCCCAAAAATCATCAAATTGGTCTCGTTAGATTCAGGCCAACATGCTGAGTCGACTGATATCCAATTTTACCATATCGGCCATTTTGGCTGTCGGCCATTTTGAATTTTGTGCTAAAATGCTGTATTTTAAGAACGCATGAATGGATTGTTACGAAACATGGTGTGGCTCATCAGCACGGTGCCCTGAAGGAGCGTGAGAAGTTTCAAAACAGCGCCACCTTGTGGTCAAAAGTTATAACAACATTTTCAAAAAGGCTAATAACCTTTGAATACATCTGCCTATTGAAATGCCACTGGTCTTAATAGATTCCCTGGGTCACGCTGAGAACATAGATACCAAGTTTGCCATATTTGGCCGAACTTCCTGTCCGCCATCTTGATTTTCAATCAAAACCTACTTTTTCGAACTCCTCCTAGACCGTTTGTCCGATTTTCACCAAAATCGAATCGTATCATCTCCACACTGTACCGACAAAAAGTTATGGAATTCGTGTTGATTCGTCAAACCGTTCTCGAATACCGCGCAAACAAATTTTACGTTGTGCCACAGCTACAGATTTAGTGCAAAAGTACTAAATCGCCCATAACTCCCAGACCATTTGTCCTAGACTCAAGTGTCTTACACCACTGTGATCCCTGGCTCAAGGCGGACAAAATGGCTATCTCCAATTTCAATGTAGGCCAGAAAAAATGTCTGCTATGTCGAATTTTGTCCGAAACCTACTTTTGCGAACTAGTCCTAGGTTTTTCGCCAGATCGGAACCAAACCAGTCTAGGACATTTCTCTGGACTCTCTAGATCAATAATTATCGAAAAAAAGTTGAACTTTTGCATTTGGGTGGCTGTAACAGGGTCATTTAGAAAAGGGGCGTGGCAAAATACACTAAAAAGCCTATAAATCCCAATTGAAAACTCAGAACTTCACCAAAATTGATGAGCATATGTGTCAGAACATGGTGAGGAAGCATGCAGAGTTTCATGGAGATCGGACCATAGGTGGCGCTATAACTGGCAAAAAGCCTTCATTCTTATTAGGGGTTCAAGCATGAAATGCTGAAACCCTATTGTAATTGTAAGGATTCGTAAAACGCATCGTGCAGGCCAAACCGTAAGGCCTAGAGACGTGAAACCTGGCCAGATGGTAGGCCTCAATTTGGGGACAACCTATCAGAGTATGACCCCGAATGGCCCATAGGTGGCGCTACAGCAACCAAAAGTTCAAAATTGCTCATAACTCTTAGACCGTTTGTCCCAGGATCAAGTGTCTTATATCGTTGGAATCCTTGGCTCAAGGCGGACAAAATGGCTATCTCCGATTTTGATTTAGGCAGGGGAAATTTTTTGCTATGTCGAATTTTGTCCAAAACCTACCTTTGCGAACTAGTCCCTGGTTTTTCGCCCGATTGGAACCAAACCAGTCTAGGACAATTCTCTGGACTCTCTAGATCAATAATTGTCGAAAAAAAGTTGAACTTTTGCATGTGGGTGGCTGTAACAGGGTCATTTAGAAAAGGGGCGTGGCAAAATACACTAAAAAGCCTATAAATCCCAAATGAAAACTCAGAACATCACGAAAATCGCTGAGCATATGTGTCATGACATGGTGAACAAGCGTGCCGAGTTTCATGCAGATCGGACCATAGGTGGCGCTATAAATGGCAAAAAGGTTCCCTTATTATTAGGGGCCAAGCACAGAATGTGCGTAGGCACCTATTGTATCTGTTGGCGTACCAAAAATAATTCTTCTTTTTCTTCCGCTCTGGGAGTCTATGGCAGCCCATAGAACCGCTTGCGGGAAAGTTATGAAATTTGGCACACTGATAGAGGGCAGACTGAACAGTCACCATAGCAAATTTGGAGTCTCCAACTCATTCCCTCTAGCGCCACCAGCTGTCCAAATTTGCACTCATGTTTATGCTAATAACTTTTGAACCACAAGGGCTAGAAACAAAATTCCCATTTCTTCTGATTCCCTAGCTCAAGACGATTCGATCGCACCCTATGACGTCATTTTCCGTCATGGAAATTTGTCCGCCATTTTGAATTTTTCGAAAAATCTACTTTTTCGAACTCCTCCTAGGCCGTTGCTCCGATTTCCACGAAAATTGAACCAGATCATCTACAGACCATGCTGACAAAAAGTTATGGAATTCAAGTTGATTCGCTTAGCAATTTTCGAAAAAACCCACAAACAAATTTTACGTAGCGCTTGCGAAACCAGACGTAAGGCTGTATCTCCGCAACGCTTTATTGGATTCAGACCAAACTTGGCACATGTCATCACAAGCATGACCTGAGGCTACATGCTGCGTTTCGGCGCAGCGCCACCTACTGGTCCGGAGATATGAAAAATGGCTATTTTTGCTTATAACTTCTGAATAGTTTGCCCAAAAATCATCAAATTGGTCTCGTTAGATTCAGGCCAACATGCTGAGTCGACTGATATCCAATTTTACCATATCGGCCATTTTGGCTGTCGGCCATTTTGAATTTTGTGCTAAAATGCTGTATTTTAAGAACGCATGAATGGATTGTTACGAAACATGGTGTGGCTCATCAGCACGGTGCCCTGAAGGAGCGTGAGAAGTTTCAAAACAGCGCCACCTTGTGGTCAAAAGTTATAACAACATTTTCAAAAAGGCTAATAACCTTTGAATACATCTGCCTATTGAAATGCCACTGGTCTTAATAGATTCCCTGGGTCACGCTGAGAACATAGATACCAAGTTTGCCATATTTGGCCGAACTTCCTGTCCGCCATCTTGATTTTCAATCAAAACCTACTTTTTCGAACTCCTCCTAGACCGTTTGTCCGATTTTCACCAAAATCGAATCGTATCATCTCCACACTGTACCGACAAAAAGTTATGGAATTCGTGTTGATTCGTCAAACCGTTCTCGAATACCGCGCAAACAAATTTTACGTTGTGCCACAGCTACAGATTTAGTGCAAAAGTACTAAATCGCCCATAACTCCCAGACCATTTGTCCTAGACTCAAGTGTCTTACACCACTGTGATCCCTGGCTCAAGGCGGACAAAATGGCTATCTCCAATTTCAATGTAGGCCAGAAAAAATGTCTGCTATGTCGAATTTTGTCCGAAACCTACTTTTGCGAACTAGTCCTAGGTTTTTCGCCAGATCGGAACCAAACCAGTCTAGGACATTTCTCTGGACTCTCTAGATCAATAATTATCGAAAAAAAGTTGAACTTTTGCATTTGGGTGGCTGTAACAGGGTCATTTAGAAAAGGGGCGTGGCAAAATACACTAAAAAGCCTATAAATCCCAATTGAAAACTCAGAACTTCACCAAAATTGATGAGCATATGTGTCAGAACATGGTGAGGAAGCATGCAGAGTTTCATGGAGATCGGACCATAGGTGGCGCTATAACTGGCAAAAAGCCTTCATTCTTATTAGGGGTTCAAGCATGAAATGCTGAAACCCTATTGTAATTGTAAGGATTCGTAAAACGCATCGTGCAGGCCAAACCGTAAGGCCTAGAGACGTGAAACCTGGCCAGATGGTAGGCCTCAATTTGGGGACAACCTATCAGAGTATGACCCCGAATGGCCCATAGGTGGCGCTACAGCAACCAAAAGTTCAAAATTGCTCATAACTCTTAGACCGTTTGTCCCAGGATCAAGTGTCTTATATCGTTGGAATCCTTGGCTCAAGGCGGACAAAATGGCTATCTCCGATTTTGATTTAGGCAGGGGAAATTTTTTGCTATGTCGAATTTTGTCCAAAACCTACCTTTGCGAACTAGTCCCTGGTTTTTCGCCCGATTGGAACCAAACCAGTCTAGGACAATTCTCTGGACTCTCTAGATCAATAATTGTCGAAAAAAAGTTGAACTTTTGCATGTGGGTGGCTGTAACAGGGTCATTTAGAAAAGGGGCGTGGCAAAATACACTAAAAAGCCTATAAATCCCAAATGAAAACTCAGAACATCACGAAAATCGCTGAGCATATGTGTCATGACATGGTGAACAAGCGTGCCGAGTTTCATGCAGATCGGACCATAGGTGGCGCTATAAATGGCAAAAAGGTTCCCTTATTATTAGGGGCCAAGCACAGAATGTGCGTAGGCACCTATTGTATCTGTTGGCGTACCAAAAATAATTAGGGGTTCAAGCACGAAGTGCTGAAACCCTATTGTAATTGCCCTGATTTTTATTAGGGGTTCAAGCACGAAGTGCTGAAACCCTATTGTTATTGTAAGGATTTTTATTATTATTATTATTTTCCCCTAAAACGCATCGTGCAGACCAAACCGTAAGAGCTGGAACCTTGAAAGTTGGCCAAATGGTAGTTCTCAATTTGGGGAGAACGTATCAAAGTATGACCTCGATTGGCCCATAGGTGGCGCTATAGCGACCAAAAGCGCGAAACTGCTCAGAACTCCTAGAACGTATGTCGTAGACTCAAGTGTCTTATATCATTGGAAAGCTGGACGCCTGACGAACAAAACGTATATCTCCGATTTCATTTCCGCCATGATAGATTTTCCGCCATTTTGAATTTTGTCAAAAACCTACTTTTGCGAACTAGTCCCTGGTTTTTCGCCCGATCGGAACCAAACCAGTGCAGAAATGTTCTCTAGAAACTGAAGATCAATAATTATCGAAAAAAAGTCGAAATTTCGATTCACGGTCGCTAAGGGGCGCCAAAACGTATGTTATGGGAGGGGCCTATTTTACTAAAATGGCTATAACTCCAGAAGTAAATGAGGTATCTTCACCAAACTCGGTAAACATATGTATGAGCTCAATATGAGGTAACAGTAAAAAAATCGCGGCGATTGACCACATGGTGGCGCTATAATATATAAAAAACATAAAACAGGCTTTAACCACCTGACCGTTAGTCCGATTGACTTGAAAATTGGTATGCAGTGTCTTGGTCCAAGGTGTCATGTATGTGTATGAGGACATTGGCGTATCTAAAAAAACATGGCCGCCATCGGCCAATGAAGTTTGAGCACCTATTAGACAAGGTTAACGGAGGCCGATCGGAACGAAACTCGGTGGGCATGTTCTACTCATGGCCCTAGAGGTCTGTAAGAATTTTAAAAGAAATCGGCCACTAGTTGGCGCTAACGAGTTTTATGGCTCTGTAATCACGTGGTGTTACACTTATTGTCACAAAATGCATACCATTTGATAGATCTCCTCTTGTTGAACAACTTTGCCTCAAGAACCATTGCTGTCAATCAAACCGTTCATTAAATATTCGTAATTATGTTAAAAACGTACTTTTGCGAACTAGTCCCTGGTTTTTCGCCCGATCGGAACCAAACCAGTCTAGGACAATTCTATGGACTCTCTAGGTCAATAATTATCAAAAAAAAGTTGAACTTTTGCATTTTTCGCATGGCTATAACAGGGTCATTTAGAAAATGGGCGTGGTAAAATGCACTCAAAAGCCTATAAATCCTAAATGAAAACTCAGAACTTCACAAAAATTGATGAGCATATGTGTCATAACCTGCTAAAGAAGCATGAAAAATTTTATGAAGATCGGACCATAGTTGGCGCTATAACTGTTAAAACGCTTTAAAACCATATATTTCCTATGGTAAATTGCCTGTATTTGCTGTAAATGATGTCTTCTATCTTTTATCATATAATGTTCATATCATAATGTTCAAAACCAGTGCAGCACAATTCTCTGAACTCTCTAGATCAATAATTATCAGAAAAAAAATTTAACTTCTTCAAAAGGTGATTTTATATGAATATAATGACATATTAAGCCAATAAGTGGTATTTTACTGCCCCCTGCTGTCATTTCATCATACTACTCCCTAATATTGTTATAAAATTCATATTTAGACTTTATAAAATCATTATTTTAACATTTACAATCACATTTTGTCAAAACTCATCTATTGAGTATTACTATTGACAATTGTGTTACACTGAGATATGGAAATGGACGAAAGTAAATGAATGAAATGAAACGAAAGTAACGGCATTTAAGCCACGCCCCCGAATACAAATTCATTCATAACTCGAAAACGGAAAGTCGTTGCGCGCTCAAATTTTGATGGTGAGGACCTCTCGGGGCTCTTGATCGAAACGTGTCGTCGCGGGCCTCGGGAGCGTGCCCCCCGCGCATCGCGAATCCGCGGGACCCCCGATTTTGAACGGCCATTACTCCCGACCCAGACCACCCCGAACATTGTGTGAGAGCTCGTTGGAAAGGGCGCGTCCTTGGCTAGCTTCGATTCAAATGTGGTGTTATTTGCCCTGGGCATTCCAGAGATAATAGCCCGAACAGATATGCCTTATAACAGTCATAACTCCCAGCCCCAATCGCCCAAAAACACCTTGATGGTCTCATTCAACAGGGCTCCTCAAGCACTATCTATGCTCTGAGTTTCAGAATTTTTCGCCTTTTGGTTCCTGAGATATAAGTAAAAAAACAAATTCCCATTCATTCATTCAAACACTTCAACTGTAAAATGTAAGCTATAATACCACTGTTGTCCACTAGAGGGAGCAGCAGGATTACGCATGATCTTTTAATTCGCTTCAGTATTGGGAAATAAACAAATGCTTTAAGAAGCAATCTTTTTTATTATGATGTTTTTTTTTTTATTATGATATTTGTATATATTTTATTTTTTTATTATGATTATGAACGGTTTGATTGACATTAGTGATTCTTGAGGCAAAGTTGTTCAAGATGAGGAGATGAAGATATTTTCACAATATCACATCCTAAAAACATTGAAAACATATTTGTCTTTGTGTGTGTGTGTGTGTGGATGTGTTTGTGTTTGTGTGTGTGTCTGTGTGTGTAAGCATGCTTAATGGAAAGAACATGGAGAAACTGCTTTGTTTTACTGGTGGATAAAAAAAGTCTTTCAAATGAAAGTGAGTCAATTAGTGGTCTTCTCCTGCCCTCTGCAGGACATTCTACTTAATAAAATATTTTCATCTGTGCTTTTGCATTAGTTTTTGGATTATATAAAATTACTTGCATGAAAATCACCTATTATAACACAATCATGTTTTGTCAAAGTTTATCACTTCATTTTTACTAAGCTCTCAGTTTGAACAATTCTGCCTCTCAGTGATTAATTTGAAATCTGAAAATGGTGTTATACAGAGGAGATTTGCAATTATCATTTTGTTACCTATCTTTTATTTTAAATATCTACATCTACAACAAAATGTGTGTGCATGTGTGTGTTCAAGCATGGTTAGTGTATTAAGTATTATTGTTTAAGTATTATTGTTTTCATTTACATTTTAACCACCAGAAGAAGAACACTCATTGGTTCATTCTGCTCACTAAAATATTATTTTTCATTTTTTTCCCATTTGAAATATTGTTTAAACTTAATAAAATCATTAAAATAACATTTCAAATCATATTTTGTCTGTTTATAAATCCCACAGACTCACATTGGCTGCAATACTAATGTTTTTGTAAAACACAGACCTGATAGTCTAATCTGTGTGTATTGTGCATATATTATTGATATTATTACTATTGCAAATCATGTTATTGTAACTCATATCTTAATAGAATATTATTTGTAATTTTAATTCTTTATTTCTTAATTGTTTTTTTATGATTACTACAGATATTATCACCAAAGATATCAACTACACCTTCACTTTTAGTATTGACACGCTGCACACACAGCACAATCACACACTCACTAATGCATTCAAATAAATGTAATCTTACTGTGCTACTTTATTTGTACATGATTAGAATGAACAGAAATCTAAGACTATTTTTCTTCTTTTGTTAAAGCCATTTCAGACTCCAAGTAAGCATTATATTACTAATCATCTATTTTAAAGGTGCCATACAATTGAAAACTGTATTTATCTTGGCATAGTTGAATGATAAGAGTTCTGGACATGGAACTGACATACCGTGAGCCTCAAACACCATTGTTTCCTCCTTCATGTGTAAATCTCCTGTTTGCAAAAGACCGCTGAAAAATGAGTGAATCCCACCATAACACCGACTGTGACGTTGGAGTCAGGATCATTAATATTTATACCCCCCAAATTTGCATTTTCCAGTCCATGTTCTAGGCCAGGCAGTGTTAATGTGGACCTGCACAGCCGAATCATCAGAAGATCTGCAGGTATTGTGAAGAAGCAAGCAAGGACAATAGTGAAAATGGCAGATCATGGATATAAATGTTATGTCTGAGGCTGTGCTGTGGATTTGAGAACTTTTCATTCCCTTCCCACAAAAGAGAACTGTCAACAGGCATGGTTGATGTTTACAACAGGATACCTCACCATTTTAATTCAAAGCTGTTAGTTTGCTCTTAACGGAGGCCGATCAGAACGAAACTCGGTGGGCATGTTCGACTCGTGGCCCTAGAAGTCTGTAAGAATTTTGAAAAATCAGCCACTAGTTGACGCTAACAGGTTTTACGGCTATGTAATCACGTGATGCATATCATTTGATAGATCTCCTCATACTGAACAACTTTGCCTCAAGAACTACTGCTGTCAATCAATTTGTTCATTAAATACTTGCGATTATGTTAAAAACCTACTTTTGCAAACTAGTCCTAGGTTTTTCGCCGGATCGGAAATATACCAGTGCAGTACAATTCTCTGGAAGCTCTAGATTATTAATTATATAAAAAACTTTAACTTTACCCATTGGGTAGCCATAACAGGATCATTTAGAAAATGGGTATGGCAAAAAACACTCAAAAGCCTGTAAATCCTAAACAAAAACTCAGACAACTCACTAAACTGCCTTATGTGCTTAAAGACCCTAAATGCTTGAACCCCGCTAAATGCTGCTTGCAGCTTTAATTATTATTATTATTCTTCCCTAAAACGCATCGTGCAGCCAAAACCGTAAGGCCTAGAGACGTGATACTTGGTCAAATGGTAGTAGTATTGCTCGCTACTCAGATACACGGACTTAGCCAAATCGGCCCATAGGTGGCGCTACAGCAACCAAAAGCGCGAAACTGCTCAGAACTCCTAGACCGTATGTCGTAGACTCAAGTGTCTTATATCATTGGGAAGCGGGATGCCTGACGAACAAAACGTATATCTCCGATTTCATTTCCGCCATGATAGATTTTCCGCCATTTTGAATTTTGCCAAAAACCTACTTTTGCGAACTAGTCCTAGGTTTTTCGCCCGATCGGAACCAAACCAGTACAGAAATGTTCTCTGGAGTCTGACAATCAATAATTATCGAAAAAAAGTTGAAATTTCGATTCACGGACGCTAAGGGGCGCCAAAACGTACGTTGTGGGAGGGGCCTATTTTACTAAAATGGCTATAACTCCAGAAGTAAATGAGGTATCTTCACCAAACTCGGTACACATGTGTAAGAGGTCAATCTGAGGTCACAGTAAAAAAATCGCGGTGATTGGCCACATGGTGGCGCTATAACTTGAATAAAACATAAAACAGGCTTTAACCACCTGACCGTTAGTCCGATTGACTTGAAAATTGGTATGCAGTGTCTTGGCCCAAGGTGTCATGTATGTCTATGAGGACATTGGTGTATCTCAAAAAACATGGCCGCCATCGGCCAATGAAGTTTGAGCACCTATTAGACAAGGTTAACGGAGGCCGATCGGAACGAAACTCGATGGGCATGTTCAACTCATAGCCCTAGAGGTCTGTAAGAATTTTGAAAGAAATCGGCCACTAGTTGGCGCTAACGAGTTTTACGGCTCTGTAATCACGTGGTGTTACACTTATTGTCACAAAATGCATATCATTTGATAGATCTGCTCATGCTAAACAACATTGCCTCAAGAACCATAGCTGTCAATCAAATCGTTCATTAATTATTCGCGAATATGTTAAAAACCTACTTTTGCGAACTAGTCCCTGGTTTTTCGCCCGATCGGAACCAGACCAGTCTAGGACAATTCTCTGGACTCTCTAGATCAATAATTATCGAAAAAAAGTTGAACTTTTGAATTTTTCGTATGGCTATAATTGGGTCATAAAGAAAATGGGCGTGGCAAAATGCACTCAAAAGCTTATAAATCCTAAACAAAAACTCAGAACTTCACGAAAATTGGTGAGCATATGTGCCATAATATTCTAAACAAGCATGCCAAATTTCATGTTGATCGGACCATAGGTGGCGCTATAACTGTTAAAAAGGTTTGAAAACCATATATTTCCTATGGTAAATTGCCTGTATTGGCTGTAAATGGACTTTTCCATCTATTATTTCAGTGGTTAAAAGCTTTCTAAATAAAACTTAATGTCTTAAATGCTTATGTGCTTAAAGGCCTTAAATGCTTGAACCCCGATAAATGCTGCTTGCAGCTTTAATTCTTCTTTTTCTTCCGCTCTGGGAGTCTATGGCAGCCCATAGAACCGCTTGCGGGAAAGTTATGAAATTTGGCACACTGATAGAGGGCAGACTGAACAGTCACCATAGCAAATTTGGAGTCTCCAACTCATTCCCTCTAGCGCCACCAGCTGTCCAAATTTGCACTCATGTTTATGCTAATAACTTTTGAACCACAAGGGCTAGAAACAAAATTCCCATTTCTTCTGATTCCCTAGCTCAAGACGATTCGATCGCACCATATGACGTCATTTTCCGTCATGGAAATTTGTCCGCCATTTTGAATTTTTCGAAAAATCTACTTTTTCGAACTCCTCCTAGGCCGTTGCTCCGATTTCCACGAAAATTGAACCAGATCATCTACAGACCATGCTGACAAAAAGTTATGGAATTCAAGTTGATTCGCTTAGCAATTTTCGAAAAAACCCACAAACAAATTTTACGTAGCGCTTGCGAAACCAGACGTAAGGCTGTATCTCCGCAACGCTTTATTGGATTCAGACCAAACTTGGCACATGTCATCACAAGCATGACCTGAGGCTACATGCTGCGTTTCGGCGCAGCGCCACCTACTGGTCCGGAGATATGAAAAATGGCTATTTTTGCTTATAACTTCTGAATAGTTTGCCCAAAAATCATCAAATTGGTCTCGTTAGATTCAGGCCAACATGCTGAGTCGACTGATATCCAATTTTACCATATCGGCCATTTTGGCTGTCGGCCATTTTGAATTTTGTGCTAAAATGCTGTATTTTAAGAACGCATGAATGGATTGTTACGAAACATGGTGTGGCTCATCAGCACGGTGCCCTGAAGGAGCGTGAGAAGTTTCAAAACAGCGCCACCTTGTGGTCAAAAGTTATAACAACATTTTCAAAAAGGCTAATAACCTTTGAATACATCTGCCTATTGAAATGCCACTGGTCTTAATAGATTCCCTGGGTCACGCTGAGAACATAGATACCAAGTTTGCCATATTTGGCCGAACTTCCTGTCCGCCATCTTGATTTTCAATCAAAACCTACTTTTTCGAACTCCTCCTAGACCGTTTGTCCGATTTTCACCAAAATCGAATCGTATCATCTCCACACTGTACCGACAAAAAGTTATGGAATTCGTGTTGATTCGTCAAACCGTTCTCGAATACCGCGCAAACAAATTTTACGTTGTGCCACAGCTACAGATTTAGTGCAAAAGTACTAAATCGCCCATAACTCCCAGACCATTTGTCCTAGACTCAAGTGTCTTACACCACTGTGATCCCTGGCTCAAGGCGGACAAAATGGCTATCTCCAATTTCAATGTAGGCCAAAAAAAATGTCTGCTATGTCGAATTTTGTCCGAAACCTACTTTTGCGAACTAGTCCTAGGTTTTTCGCCAGATCGGAACCAAACCAGTCTAGGACATTTCTCTGGACTCTCTAGATCAATAATTATCGAAAAAAAGTTGAACTTTTGCATTTGGGTGGCTGTAACAGGGTCATTTAGAAAAGGGGCGTGGCAAAATACACTAAAAAGCCTATAAATCCCAATTGAAAACTCAGAACTTCACCAAAATTGATGAGCATATGTGTCAGAACATGGTGAGGAAGCATGCAGAGTTTCATGGAGATCGGACCATAGGTGGCGCTATAACTGGCAAAAAGCCTTCATTCTTATTAGGGGTTCAAGCATGAAATGCTGAAACCCTATTGTAATTGTAAGGATTCGTAAAACGCATCGTGCAGGCCAAACCGTAAGGCCTAGAGACGTGAAACCTGGCCAGATGGTAGGCCTCAATTTGGGGACAACCTATCAGAGTATGACCCCGAATGGCCCATAGGTGGCGCTACAGCAACCAAAAGTTCAAAATTGCTCATAACTCTTAGACCGTTTGTCCCAGGATCAAGTGTCTTATATCGTTGGAATCCTTGGCTCAAGGCGGACAAAATGGCTATCTCCGATTTTGATTTAGGCAGGGGAAATTTTTTGCTATGTCGAATTTTGTCCAAAACCTACCTTTGCGAACTAGTCCCTGGTTTTTCGCCCGATTGGAACCAAACCAGTCTAGGACAATTCTCTGGACTCTCTAGATCAATAATTGTCGAAAAAAAGTTGAACTTTTGCATGTGGGTGGCTGTAACAGGGTCATTTAGAAAAGGGGCGTGGCAAAATACACTAAAAAGCCTATAAATCCCAAATGAAAACTCAGAACATCACGAAAATCGCTGAGCATATGTGTCATGACATGGTGAACAAGCGTGCCGAGTTTCATGCAGATCGGACCATAGGTGGCGCTATAAATGGCAAAAAGGTTCCCTTATTATTAGGGGCCAAGCACAGAATGTGCGTAGGCACCTATTGTATCTGTTGGCGTACCAAAAATAATTCTTCTTTTTCTTCCGCTCTGGGAGTCTATGGCAGCCCATAGAACCGCTTGCGGGAAAGTTATGAAATTTGGCACACTGATAGAGGGCAGACTGAACAGTCACCATAGCAAATTTGGAGTCTCCAACTCATTCCCTCTAGCGCCACCAGCTGTCCAAATTTGCACTCATGTTTATGCTAATAACTTTTGAACCACAAGGGCTAGAAACAAAATTCCCATTTCTTCTGATTCCCTAGCTCAAGACGATTCGATCGCACCCTATGACGTCATTTTCCGTCATGGAAATTTGTCCGCCATTTTGAATTTTTCGAAAAATCTACTTTTTCGAACTCCTCCTAGGCCGTTGCTCCGATTTCCACGAAAATTGAACCAGATCATCTACAGACCATGCTGACAAAAAGTTATGGAATTCAAGTTGATTCGCTTAGCAATTTTCGAAAAAACCCACAAACAAATTTTACGTAGCGCTTGCGAAACCAGACGTAAGGCTGTATCTCCGCAACGCTTTATTGGATTCAGACCAAACTTGGCACATGTCATCACAAGCATGACCTGAGGCTACATGCTGCGTTTCGGCGCAGCGCCACCTACTGGTCCGGAGATATGAAAAATGGCTATTTTTGCTTATAACTTCTGAATAGTTTGCCCAAAAATCATCAAATTGGTCTCGTTAGATTCAGGCCAACATGCTGAGTCGACTGATATCCAATTTTACCATATCGGCCATTTTGGCTGTCGGCCATTTTGAATTTTGTGCTAAAATGCTGTATTTTAAGAACGCATGAATGGATTGTTACGAAACATGGTGTGGCTCATCAGCACGGTGCCCTGAAGGAGCGTGAGAAGTTTCAAAACAGCGCCACCTTGTGGTCAAAAGTTATAACAACATTTTCAAAAAGGCTAATAACCTTTGAATACATCTGCCTATTGAAATGCCACTGGTCTTAATAGATTCCCTGGGTCACGCTGAGAACATAGATACCAAGTTTGCCATATTTGGCCGAACTTCCTGTCCGCCATCTTGATTTTCAATCAAAACCTACTTTTTCGAACTCCTCCTAGACCGTTTGTCCGATTTTCACCAAAATCGAATCGTATCATCTCCACACTGTACCGACAAAAAGTTATGGAATTCGTGTTGATTCGTCAAACCGTTCTCGAATACCGCGCAAACAAATTTTACGTTGTGCCACAGCTACAGATTTAGTGCAAAAGTACTAAATCGCCCATAACTCCCAGACCATTTGTCCTAGACTCAAGTGTCTTACACCACTGTGATCCCTGGCTCAAGGCGGACAAAATGGCTATCTCCAATTTCAATGTAGGCCAGAAAAAATGTCTGCTATGTCGAATTTTGTCCGAAACCTACTTTTGCGAACTAGTCCTAGGTTTTTCGCCAGATCGGAACCAAACCAGTCTAGGACATTTCTCTGGACTCTCTAGATCAATAATTATCGAAAAAAAGTTGAACTTTTGCATTTGGGTGGCTGTAACAGGGTCATTTAGAAAAGGGGCGTGGCAAAATACACTAAAAAGCCTATAAATCCCAATTGAAAACTCAGAACTTCACCAAAATTGATGAGCATATGTGTCAGAACATGGTGAGGAAGCATGCAGAGTTTCATGGAGATCGGACCATAGGTGGCGCTATAACTGGCAAAAAGCCTTCATTCTTATTAGGGGTTCAAGCATGAAATGCTGAAACCCTATTGTAATTGTAAGGATTCGTAAAACGCATCGTGCAGGCCAAACCGTAAGGCCTAGAGACGTGAAACCTGGCCAGATGGTAGGCCTCAATTTGGGGACAACCTATCAGAGTATGACCCCGAATGGCCCATAGGTGGCGCTACAGCAACCAAAAGTTCAAAATTGCTCATAACTCTTAGACCGTTTGTCCCAGGATCAAGTGTCTTATATCGTTGGAATCCTTGGCTCAAGGCGGACAAAATGGCTATCTCCGATTTTGATTTAGGCAGGGGAAATTTTTTGCTATGTCGAATTTTGTCCAAAACCTACCTTTGCGAACTAGTCCCTGGTTTTTCGCCCGATTGGAACCAAACCAGTCTAGGACAATTCTCTGGACTCTCTAGATCAATAATTGTCGAAAAAAAGTTGAACTTTTGCATGTGGGTGGCTGTAACAGGGTCATTTAGAAAAGGGGCGTGGCAAAATACACTAAAAAGCCTATAAATCCCAAATGAAAACTCAGAACATCACGAAAATCGCTGAGCATATGTGTCATGACATGGTGAACAAGCGTGCCGAGTTTCATGCAGATCGGACCATAGGTGGCGCTATAAATGGCAAAAAGGTTCCCTTATTATTAGGGGCCAAGCACAGAATGTGCGTAGGCACCTATTGTATCTGTTGGCGTACCAAAAATAATTCTTCTTTTTCTTCCGCTCTGGGAGTCTATGGCAGCCCATAGAACCGCTTGCGGGAAAGTTATGAAATTTGGCACACTGATAGAGGGCAGACTGAACAGTCACCATAGCAAATTTGGAGTCTCCAACTCATTCCCTCTAGCGCCACCAGCTGTCCAAATTTGCACTCATGTTTATGCTAATAACTTTTGAACCACAAGGGCTAGAAACAAAATTCCCATTTCTTCTGATTCCCTAGCTCAAGACGATTCGATCGCACCCTATGACGTCATTTTCCGTCATGGAAATTTGTCCGCCATTTTGAATTTTTCGAAAAATCTACTTTTTCGAACTCCTCCTAGGCCGTTGCTCCGATTTCCACGAAAATTGAACCAGATCATCTACAGACCATGCTGACAAAAAGTTATGGAATTCAAGTTGATTCGCTTAGCAATTTTCGAAAAAACCCACAAACAAATTTTACGTAGCGCTTGCGAAACCAGACGTAAGGCTGTATCTCCGCAACGCTTTATTGGATTCAGACCAAACTTGGCACATGTCATCACAAGCATGACCTGAGGCTACATGCTGCGTTTCGGCGCAGCGCCACCTACTGGTCCGGAGATATGAAAAATGGCTATTTTTGCTTATAACTTCTGAATAGTTTGCCCAAAAATCATCAAATTGGTCTCGTTAGATTCAGGCCAACATGCTGAGTCGACTGATATCCAATTTTACCATATCGGCCATTTTGGCTGTCGGCCATTTTGAATTTTGTGCTAAAATGCTGTATTTTAAGAACGCATGAATGGATTGTTACGAAACATGGTGTGGCTCATCAGCACGGTGCCCTGAAGGAGCGTGAGAAGTTTCAAAACAGCGCCACCTTGTGGTCAAAAGTTATAACAACATTTTCAAAAAGGCTAATAACCTTTGAATACATCTGCCTATTGAAATGCCACTGGTCTTAATAGATTCCCTGGGTCACGCTGAGAACATAGATACCAAGTTTGCCATATTTGGCCGAACTTCCTGTCCGCCATCTTGATTTTCAATCAAAACCTACTTTTTCGAACTCCTCCTAGACCGTTTGTCCGATTTTCACCAAAATCGAATCGTATCATCTCCACACTGTACCGACAAAAAGTTATGGAATTCGTGTTGATTCGTCAAACCGTTCTCGAATACCGCGCAAACAAATTTTACGTTGTGCCACAGCTACAGATTTAGTGCAAAAGTACTAAATCGCCCATAACTCCCAGACCATTTGTCCTAGACTCAAGTGTCTTACACCACTGTGATCCCTGGCTCAAGGCGGACAAAATGGCTATCTCCAATTTCAATGTAGGCCAGAAAAAATGTCTGCTATGTCGAATTTTGTCCGAAACCTACTTTTGCGAACTAGTCCTAGGTTTTTCGCCAGATCGGAACCAAACCAGTCTAGGACATTTCTCTGGACTCTCTAGATCAATAATTATCGAAAAAAAGTTGAACTTTTGCATTTGGGTGGCTGTAACAGGGTCATTTAGAAAAGGGGCGTGGCAAAATACACTAAAAAGCCTATAAATCCCAATTGAAAACTCAGAACTTCACCAAAATTGATGAGCATATGTGTCAGAACATGGTGAGGAAGCATGCAGAGTTTCATGGAGATCGGACCATAGGTGGCGCTATAACTGGCAAAAAGCCTTCATTCTTATTAGGGGTTCAAGCATGAAATGCTGAAACCCTATTGTAATTGTAAGGATTCGTAAAACGCATCGTGCAGGCCAAACCGTAAGGCCTAGAGACGTGAAACCTGGCCAGATGGTAGGCCTCAATTTGGGGACAACCTATCAGAGTATGACCCCGAATGGCCCATAGGTGGCGCTACAGCAACCAAAAGTTCAAAATTGCTCATAACTCTTAGACCGTTTGTCCCAGGATCAAGTGTCTTATATCGTTGGAATCCTTGGCTCAAGGCGGACAAAATGGCTATCTCCGATTTTGATTTAGGCAGGGGAAATTTTTTGCTATGTCGAATTTTGTCCAAAACCTACCTTTGCGAACTAGTCCCTGGTTTTTCGCCCGATTGGAACCAAACCAGTCTAGGACAATTCTCTGGACTCTCTAGATCAATAATTGTCGAAAAAAAGTTGAACTTTTGCATGTGGGTGGCTGTAACAGGGTCATTTAGAAAAGGGGCGTGGCAAAATACACTAAAAAGCCTATAAATCCCAAATGAAAACTCAGAACATCACGAAAATCGCTGAGCATATGTGTCATGACATGGTGAACAAGCGTGCCGAGTTTCATGCAGATCGGACCATAGGTGGCGCTATAAATGGCAAAAAGGTTCCCTTATTATTAGGGGCCAAGCACAGAATGTGCGTAGGCACCTATTGTATCTGTTGGCGTACCAAAAATAATTCTTCTTTTTCTTCCGCTCTGGGAGTCTATGGCAGCCCATAGAACCGCTTGCGGGAAAGTTATGAAATTTGGCACACTGATAGAGGGCAGACTGAACAGTCACCATAGCAAATTTGGAGTCTCCAACTCATTCCCTCTAGCGCCACCAGCTGTCCAAATTTGCACTCATGTTTATGCTAATAACTTTTGAACCACAAGGGCTAGAAACAAAATTCCCATTTCTTCTGATTCCCTAGCTCAAGACGATTCGATCGCACCCTATGACGTCATTTTCCGTCATGGAAATTTGTCCGCCATTTTGAATTTTTCGAAAAATCTACTTTTTCGAACTCCTCCTAGGCCGTTGCTCCGATTTCCACGAAAATTGAACCAGATCATCTACAGACCATGCTGACAAAAAGTTATGGAATTCAAGTTGATTCGCTTAGCAATTTTCGAAAAAACCCACAAACAAATTTTACGTAGCGCTTGCGAAACCAGACGTAAGGCTGTATCTCCGCAACGCTTTATTGGATTCAGACCAAACTTGGCACATGTCATCACAAGCATGACCTGAGGCTACATGCTGCGTTTCGGCGCAGCGCCACCTACTGGTCCGGAGATATGAAAAATGGCTATTTTTGCTTATAACTTCTGAATAGTTTGCCCAAAAATCATCAAATTGGTCTCGTTAGATTCAGGCCAACATGCTGAGTCGACTGATATCCAATTTTACCATATCGGCCATTTTGGCTGTCGGCCATTTTGAATTTTGTGCTAAAATGCTGTATTTTAAGAACGCATGAATGGATTGTTACGAAACATGGTGTGGCTCATCAGCACGGTGCCCTGAAGGAGCGTGAGAAGTTTCAAAACAGCGCCACCTTGTGGTCAAAAGTTATAACAACATTTTCAAAAAGGCTAATAACCTTTGAATACATCTGCCTATTGAAATGCCACTGGTCTTAATAGATTCCCTGGGTCACGCTGAGAACATAGATACCAAGTTTGCCATATTTGGCCGAACTTCCTGTCCGCCATCTTGATTTTCAATCAAAACCTACTTTTTCGAACTCCTCCTAGACCGTTTGTCCGATTTTCACCAAAATCGAATCGTATCATCTCCACACTGTACCGACAAAAAGTTATGGAATTCGTGTTGATTCGTCAAACCGTTCTCGAATACCGCGCAAACAAATTTTACGTTGTGCCACAGCTACAGATTTAGTGCAAAAGTACTAAATCGCCCATAACTCCCAGACCATTTGTCCTAGACTCAAGTGTCTTACACCACTGTGATCCCTGGCTCAAGGCGGACAAAATGGCTATCTCCAATTTCAATGTAGGCCAAAAAAAATGTCTGCTATGTCGAATTTTGTCCGAAACCTACTTTTGCGAACTAGTCCTAGGTTTTTCGCCAGATCGGAACCAAACCAGTCTAGGACATTTCTCTGGACTCTCTAGATCAATAATTATCGAAAAAAAGTTGAACTTTTGCATTTGGGTGGCTGTAACAGGGTCATTTAGAAAAGGGGCGTGGCAAAATACACTAAAAAGCCTATAAATCCCAATTGAAAACTCAGAACTTCACCAAAATTGATGAGCATATGTGTCAGAACATGGTGAGGAAGCATGCAGAGTTTCATGGAGATCGGACCATAGGTGGCGCTATAACTGGCAAAAAGCCTTCATTCTTATTAGGGGTTCAAGCATGAAATGCTGAAACCCTATTGTAATTGTAAGGATTCGTAAAACGCATCGTGCAGGCCAAACCGTAAGGCCTAGAGACGTGAAACCTGGCCAGATGGTAGGCCTCAATTTGGGGACAACCTATCAGAGTATGACCCCGAATGGCCCATAGGTGGCGCTACAGCAACCAAAAGTTCAAAATTGCTCATAACTCTTAGACCGTTTGTCCCAGGATCAAGTGTCTTATATCGTTGGAATCCTTGGCTCAAGGCGGACAAAATGGCTATCTCCGATTTTGATTTAGGCAGGGGAAATTTTTTGCTATGTCGAATTTTGTCCAAAACCTACCTTTGCGAACTAGTCCCTGGTTTTTCGCCCGATTGGAACCAAACCAGTCTAGGACAATTCTCTGGACTCTCTAGATCAATAATTGTCGAAAAAAAGTTGAACTTTTGCATGTGGGTGGCTGTAACAGGGTCATTTAGAAAAGGGGCGTGGCAAAATACACTAAAAAGCCTATAAATCCCAAATGAAAACTCAGAACATCACGAAAATCGCTGAGCATATGTGTCATGACATGGTGAACAAGCGTGCCGAGTTTCATGCAGATCGGACCATAGGTGGCGCTATAAATGGCAAAAAGGTTCCCTTATTATTAGGGGCCAAGCACAGAATGTGCGTAGGCACCTATTGTATCTGTTGGCGTACCAAAAATAATTCTTCTTTTTCTTCCGCTCTGGGAGTCTATGGCAGCCCATAGAACCGCTTGCGGGAAAGTTATGAAATTTGGCACACTGATAGAGGGCAGACTGAACAGTCACCATAGCAAATTTGGAGTCTCCAACTCATTCCCTCTAGCGCCACCAGCTGTCCAAATTTGCACTCATGTTTATGCTAATAACTTTTGAACCACAAGGGCTAGAAACAAAATTCCCATTTCTTCTGATTCCCTAGCTCAAGACGATTCGATCGCACCCTATGACGTCATTTTCCGTCATGGAAATTTGTCCGCCATTTTGAATTTTTCGAAAAATCTACTTTTTCGAACTCCTCCTAGGCCGTTGCTCCGATTTCCACGAAAATTGAACCAGATCATCTACAGACCATGCTGACAAAAAGTTATGGAATTCAAGTTGATTCGCTTAGCAATTTTCGAAAAAACCCACAAACAAATTTTACGTAGCGCTTGCGAAACCAGACGTAAGGCTGTATCTCCGCAACGCTTTATTGGATTCAGACCAAACTTGGCACATGTCATCACAAGCATGACCTGAGGCTACATGCTGCGTTTCGGCGCAGCGCCACCTACTGGTCCGGAGATATGAAAAATGGCTATTTTTGCTTATAACTTCTGAATAGTTTGCCCAAAAATCATCAAATTGGTCTCGTTAGATTCAGGCCAACATGCTGAGTCGACTGATATCCAATTTTACCATATCGGCCATTTTGGCTGTCGGCCATTTTGAATTTTGTGCTAAAATGCTGTATTTTAAGAACGCATGAATGGATTGTTACGAAACATGGTGTGGCTCATCAGCACGGTGCCCTGAAGGAGCGTGAGAAGTTTCAAAACAGCGCCACCTTGTGGTCAAAAGTTATAACAACATTTTCAAAAAGGCTAATAACCTTTGAATACATCTGCCTATTGAAATGCCACTGGTCTTAATAGATTCCCTGGGTCACGCTGAGAACATAGATACCAAGTTTGCCATATTTGGCCGAACTTCCTGTCCGCCATCTTGATTTTCAATCAAAACCTACTTTTTCGAACTCCTCCTAGACCGTTTGTCCGATTTTCACCAAAATCGAATCGTATCATCTCCACACTGTACCGACAAAAAGTTATGGAATTCGTGTTGATTCGTCAAACCGTTCTCGAATACCGCGCAAACAAATTTTACGTTGTGCCACAGCTACAGATTTAGTGCAAAAGTACTAAATCGCCCATAACTCCCAGACCATTTGTCCTAGACTCAAGTGTCTTACACCACTGTGATCCCTGGCTCAAGGCGGACAAAATGGCTATCTCCAATTTCAATGTAGGCCAGAAAAAATGTCTGCTATGTCGAATTTTGTCCGAAACCTACTTTTGCGAACTAGTCCTAGGTTTTTCGCCAGATCGGAACCAAACCAGTCTAGGACATTTCTCTGGACTCTCTAGATCAATAATTATCGAAAAAAAGTTGAACTTTTGCATTTGGGTGGCTGTAACAGGGTCATTTAGAAAAGGGGCGTGGCAAAATACACTAAAAAGCCTATAAATCCCAATTGAAAACTCAGAACTTCACCAAAATTGATGAGCATATGTGTCAGAACATGGTGAGGAAGCATGCAGAGTTTCATGGAGATCGGACCATAGGTGGCGCTATAACTGGCAAAAAGCCTTCATTCTTATTAGGGGTTCAAGCATGAAATGCTGAAACCCTATTGTAATTGTAAGGATTCGTAAAACGCATCGTGCAGGCCAAACCGTAAGGCCTAGAGACGTGAAACCTGGCCAGATGGTAGGCCTCAATTTGGGGACAACCTATCAGAGTATGACCCCGAATGGCCCATAGGTGGCGCTACAGCAACCAAAAGTTCAAAATTGCTCATAACTCTTAGACCGTTTGTCCCAGGATCAAGTGTCTTATATCGTTGGAATCCTTGGCTCAAGGCGGACAAAATGGCTATCTCCGATTTTGATTTAGGCAGGGGAAATTTTTTGCTATGTCGAATTTTGTCCAAAACCTACCTTTGCGAACTAGTCCCTGGTTTTTCGCCCGATTGGAACCAAACCAGTCTAGGACAATTCTCTGGACTCTCTAGATCAATAATTGTCGAAAAAAAGTTGAACTTTTGCATGTGGGTGGCTGTAACAGGGTCATTTAGAAAAGGGGCGTGGCAAAATACACTAAAAAGCCTATAAATCCCAAATGAAAACTCAGAACATCACGAAAATCGCTGAGCATATGTGTCATGACATGGTGAACAAGCGTGCCGAGTTTCATGCAGATCGGACCATAGGTGGCGCTATAAATGGCAAAAAGGTTCCCTTATTATTAGGGGCCAAGCACAGAATGTGCGTAGGCACCTATTGTATCTGTTGGCGTACCAAAAATAATTCTTCTTTTTCTTCCGCTCTGGGAGTCTATGGCAGCCCATAGAACCGCTTGCGGGAAAGTTATGAAATTTGGCACACTGATAGAGGGCAGACTGAACAGTCACCATAGCAAATTTGGAGTCTCCAACTCATTCCCTCTAGCGCCACCAGCTGTCCAAATTTGCACTCATGTTTATGCTAATAACTTTTGAACCACAAGGGCTAGAAACAAAATTCCCATTTCTTCTGATTCCCTAGCTCAAGACGATTCGATCGCACCCTATGACGTCATTTTCCGTCATGGAAATTTGTCCGCCATTTTGAATTTTTCGAAAAATCTACTTTTTCGAACTCCTCCTAGGCCGTTGCTCCGATTTCCACGAAAATTGAACCAGATCATCTACAGACCATGCTGACAAAAAGTTATGGAATTCAAGTTGATTCGCTTAGCAATTTTCGAAAAAACCCACAAACAAATTTTACGTAGCGCTTGCGAAACCAGACGTAAGGCTGTATCTCCGCAACGCTTTATTGGATTCAGACCAAACTTGGCACATGTCATCACAAGCATGACCTGAGGCTACATGCTGCGTTTCGGCGCAGCGCCACCTACTGGTCCGGAGATATGAAAAATGGCTATTTTTGCTTATAACTTCTGAATAGTTTGCCCAAAAATCATCAAATTGGTCTCGTTAGATTCAGGCCAACATGCTGAGTCGACTGATATCCAATTTTACCATATCGGCCATTTTGGCTGTCGGCCATTTTGAATTTTGTGCTAAAATGCTGTATTTTAAGAACGCATGAATGGATTGTTACGAAACATGGTGTGGCTCATCAGCACGGTGCCCTGAAGGAGCGTGAGAAGTTTCAAAACAGCGCCACCTTGTGGTCAAAAGTTATAACAACATTTTCAAAAAGGCTAATAACCTTTGAATACATCTGCCTATTGAAATGCCACTGGTCTTAATAGATTCCCTGGGTCACGCTGAGAACATAGATACCAAGTTTGCCATATTTGGCCGAACTTCCTGTCCGCCATCTTGATTTTCAATCAAAACCTACTTTTTCGAACTCCTCCTAGACCGTTTGTCCGATTTTCACCAAAATCGAATCGTATCATCTCCACACTGTACCGACAAAAAGTTATGGAATTCGTGTTGATTCGTCAAACCGTTCTCGAATACCGCGCAAACAAATTTTACGTTGTGCCACAGCTACAGATTTAGTGCAAAAGTACTAAATCGCCCATAACTCCCAGACCATTTGTCCTAGACTCAAGTGTCTTACACCACTGTGATCCCTGGCTCAAGGCGGACAAAATGGCTATCTCCAATTTCAATGTAGGCCAGAAAAAATGTCTGCTATGTCGAATTTTGTCCAAAACCTACTTTTGCGAACTAGTCCTAGGTTTTTCGCCAGATCGGAACCAAACCAGTCTAGGACATTTCTCTGGACTCTCTAGATCAATAATTATCGAAAAAAAGTTGAACTTTTGCATTTGGGTGGCTGTAACAGGGTCATTTAGAAAAGGGGCGTGGCAAAATACACTAAAAAGCCTATAAATCCCAATTGAAAACTCAGAACTTCACCAAAATTGATGAGCATATGTGTCAGAACATGGTGAGGAAGCATGCAGAGTTTCATGGAGATCGGACCATAGGTGGCGCTATAACTGGCAAAAAGCCTTCATTCTTATTAGGGGTTCAAGCATGAAATGCTGAAACCCTATTGTAATTGTAAGGATTCGTAAAACGCATCGTGCAGGCCAAACCGTAAGGCCTAGAGACGTGAAACCTGGCCAGATGGTAGGCCTCAATTTGGGGACAACCTATCAGAGTATGACCCCGAATGGCCCATAGGTGGCGCTACAGCAACCAAAAGTTCAAAATTGCTCATAACTCTTAGACCGTTTGTCCCAGGATCAAGTGTCTTATATCGTTGGAATCCTTGGCTCAAGGCGGACAAAATGGCTATCTCCGATTTTGATTTAGGCAGGGGAAATTTTTTGCTATGTCGAATTTTGTCCAAAACCTACCTTTGCGAACTAGTCCCTGGTTTTTCGCCCGATTGGAACCAAACCAGTCTAGGACAATTCTCTGGACTCTCTAGATCAATAATTGTCGAAAAAAAGTTGAACTTTTGCATGTGGGTGGCTGTAACAGGGTCATTTAGAAAAGGGGCGTGGCAAAATACACTAAAAAGCCTATAAATCCCAAATGAAAACTCAGAACATCACGAAAATCGCTGAGCATATGTGTCATGACATGGTGAACAAGCGTGCCGAGTTTCATGCAGATCGGACCATAGGTGGCGCTATAAATGGCAAAAAGGTTCCCTTATTATTAGGGGCCAAGCACAGAATGTGCGTAGGCACCTATTGTATCTGTTGGCGTACCAAAAATAATTCTTCTTTTTCTTCCGCTCTGGGAGTCTATGGCAGCCCATAGAACCGCTTGCGGGAAAGTTATGAAATTTGGCACACTGATAGAGGGCAGACTGAACAGTCACCATAGCAAATTTGGAGTCTCCAACTCATTCCCTCTAGCGCCACCAGCTGTCCAAATTTGCACTCATGTTTATGCTAATAACTTTTGAACCACAAGGGCTAGAAACAAAATTCCCATTTCTTCTGATTCCCTAGCTCAAGACGATTCGATCGCACCCTATGACGTCATTTTCCGTCATGGAAATTTGTCCGCCATTTTGAATTTTTCGAAAAATCTACTTTTTCGAACTCCTCCTAGGCCGTTGCTCCGATTTCCACGAAAATTGAACCAGATCATCTACAGACCATGCTGACAAAAAGTTATGGAATTCAAGTTGATTCGCTTAGCAATTTTCGAAAAAACCCACAAACAAATTTTACGTAGCGCTTGCGAAACCAGACGTAAGGCTGTATCTCCGCAACGCTTTATTGGATTCAGACCAAACTTGGCACATGTCATCACAAGCATGACCTGAGGCTACATGCTGCGTTTCGGCGCAGCGCCACCTACTGGTCCGGAGATATGAAAAATGGCTATTTTTGCTTATAACTTCTGAATAGTTTGCCCAAAAATCATCAAATTGGTCTCGTTAGATTCAGGCCAACATGCTGAGTCGACTGATATCCAATTTTACCATATCGGCCATTTTGGCTGTCGGCCATTTTGAATTTTGTGCTAAAATGCTGTATTTTAAGAACGCATGAATGGATTGTTACGAAACATGGTGTGGCTCATCAGCACGGTGCCCTGAAGGAGCGTGAGAAGTTTCAAAACAGCGCCACCTTGTGGTCAAAAGTTATAACAACATTTTCAAAAAGGCTAATAACCTTTGAATACATCTGCCTATTGAAATGCCACTGGTCTTAATAGATTCCCTGGGTCACGCTGAGAACATAGATACCAAGTTTGCCATATTTGGCCGAACTTCCTGTCCGCCATCTTGATTTTCAATCAAAACCTACTTTTTCGAACTCCTCCTAGACCGTTTGTCCGATTTTCACCAAAATCGAATCGTATCATCTCCACACTGTACCGACAAAAAGTTATGGAATTCGTGTTGATTCGTCAAACCGTTCTCGAATACCGCGCAAACAAATTTTACGTTGTGCCACAGCTACAGATTTAGTGCAAAAGTACTAAATCGCCCATAACTCCCAGACCATTTGTCCTAGACTCAAGTGTCTTACACCACTGTGATCCCTGGCTCAAGGCGGACAAAATGGCTATCTCCAATTTCAATGTAGGCCAGAAAAAATGTCTGCTATGTCGAATTTTGTCCGAAACCTACTTTTGCGAACTAGTCCTAGGTTTTTCGCCAGATCGGAACCAAACCAGTCTAGGACATTTCTCTGGACTCTCTAGATCAATAATTATCGAAAAAAAGTTGAACTTTTGCATTTGGGTGGCTGTAACAGGGTCATTTAGAAAAGGGGCGTGGCAAAATACACTAAAAAGCCTATAAATCCCAATTGAAAACTCAGAACTTCACCAAAATTGATGAGCATATGTGTCAGAACATGGTGAGGAAGCATGCAGAGTTTCATGGAGATCGGACCATAGGTGGCGCTATAACTGGCAAAAAGCCTTCATTCTTATTAGGGGTTCAAGCATGAAATGCTGAAACCCTATTGTAATTGTAAGGATTCGTAAAACGCATCGTGCAGGCCAAACCGTAAGGCCTAGAGACGTGAAACCTGGCCAGATGGTAGGCCTCAATTTGGGGACAACCTATCAGAGTATGACCCCGAATGGCCCATAGGTGGCGCTACAGCAACCAAAAGTTCAAAATTGCTCATAACTCTTAGACCGTTTGTCCCAGGATCAAGTGTCTTATATCGTTGGAATCCTTGGCTCAAGGCGGACAAAATGGCTATCTCCGATTTTGATTTAGGCAGGGGAAATTTTTTGCTATGTCGAATTTTGTCCAAAACCTACCTTTGCGAACTAGTCCCTGGTTTTTCGCCCGATTGGAACCAAACCAGTCTAGGACAATTCTCTGGACTCTCTAGATCAATAATTGTCGAAAAAAAGTTGAACTTTTGCATGTGGGTGGCTGTAACAGGGTCATTTAGAAAAGGGGCGTGGCAAAATACACTAAAAAGCCTATAAATCCCAAATGAAAACTCAGAACATCACGAAAATCGCTGAGCATATGTGTCATGACATGGTGAACAAGCGTGCCGAGTTTCATGCAGATCGGACCATAGGTGGCGCTATAAATGGCAAAAAGGTTCCCTTATTATTAGGGGCCAAGCACAGAATGTGCGTAGGCACCTATTGTATCTGTTGGCGTACCAAAAATAATTCTTCTTTTTCTTCCGCTCTGGGAGTCTATGGCAGCCCATAGAACCGCTTGCGGGAAAGTTATGAAATTTGGCACACTGATAGAGGGCAGACTGAACAGTCACCATAGCAAATTTGGAGTCTCCAACTCATTCCCTCTAGCGCCACCAGCTGTCCAAATTTGCACTCATGTTTATGCTAATAACTTTTGAACCACAAGGGCTAGAAACAAAATTCCCATTTCTTCTGATTCCCTAGCTCAAGACGATTCGATCGCACCCTATGACGTCATTTTCCGTCATGGAAATTTGTCCGCCATTTTGAATTTTTCGAAAAATCTACTTTTTCGAACTCCTCCTAGGCCGTTGCTCCGATTTCCACGAAAATTGAACCAGATCATCTACAGACCATGCTGACAAAAAGTTATGGAATTCAAGTTGATTCGCTTAGCAATTTTCGAAAAAACCCACAAACAAATTTTACGTAGCGCTTGCGAAACCAGACGTAAGGCTGTATCTCCGCAACGCTTTATTGGATTCAGACCAAACTTGGCACATGTCATCACAAGCATGACCTGAGGCTACATGCTGCGTTTCGGCGCAGCGCCACCTACTGGTCCGGAGATATGAAAAATGGCTATTTTTGCTTATAACTTCTGAATAGTTTGCCCAAAAATCATCAAATTGGTCTCGTTAGATTCAGGCCAACATGCTGAGTCGACTGATATCCAATTTTACCATATCGGCCATTTTGGCTGTCGGCCATTTTGAATTTTGTGCTAAAATGCTGTATTTTAAGAACGCATGAATGGATTGTTACGAAACATGGTGTGGCTCATCAGCACGGTGCCCTGAAGGAGCGTGAGAAGTTTCAAAACAGCGCCACCTTGTGGTCAAAAGTTATAACAACATTTTCAAAAAGGCTAATAACCTTTGAATACATCTGCCTATTGAAATGCCACTGGTCTTAATAGATTCCCTGGGTCACGCTGAGAACATAGATACCAAGTTTGCCATATTTGGCCGAACTTCCTGTCCGCCATCTTGATTTTCAATCAAAACCTACTTTTTCGAACTCCTCCTAGACCGTTTGTCCGATTTTCACCAAAATCGAATCGTATCATCTCCACACTGTACCGACAAAAAGTTATGGAATTCGTGTTGATTCGTCAAACCGTTCTCGAATACCGCGCAAACAAATTTTACGTTGTGCCACAGCTACAGATTTAGTGCAAAAGTACTAAATCGCCCATAACTCCCAGACCATTTGTCCTAGACTCAAGTGTCTTACACCACTGTGATCCCTGGCTCAAGGCGGACAAAATGGCTATCTCCAATTTCAATGTAGGCCAGAAAAAATGTCTGCTATGTCGAATTTTGTCCGAAACCTACTTTTGCGAACTAGTCCTAGGTTTTTCGCCAGATCGGAACCAAACCAGTCTAGGACATTTCTCTGGACTCTCTAGATCAATAATTATCGAAAAAAAGTTGAACTTTTGCATTTGGGTGGCTGTAACAGGGTCATTTAGAAAAGGGGCGTGGCAAAATACACTAAAAAGCCTATAAATCCCAATTGAAAACTCAGAACTTCACCAAAATTGATGAGCATATGTGTCAGAACATGGTGAGGAAGCATGCAGAGTTTCATGGAGATCGGACCATAGGTGGCGCTATAACTGGCAAAAAGCCTTCATTCTTATTAGGGGTTCAAGCATGAAATGCTGAAACCCTATTGTAATTGTAAGGATTCGTAAAACGCATCGTGCAGGCCAAACCGTAAGGCCTAGAGACGTGAAACCTGGCCAGATGGTAGGCCTCAATTTGGGGACAACCTATCAGAGTATGACCCCGAATGGCCCATAGGTGGCGCTACAGCAACCAAAAGTTCAAAATTGCTCATAACTCTTAGACCGTTTGTCCCAGGATCAAGTGTCTTATATCGTTGGAATCCTTGGCTCAAGGCGGACAAAATGGCTATCTCCGATTTTGATTTAGGCAGGGGAAATTTTTTGCTATGTCGAATTTTGTCCAAAACCTACCTTTGCGAACTAGTCCCTGGTTTTTCGCCCGATTGGAACCAAACCAGTCTAGGACAATTCTCTGGACTCTCTAGATCAATAATTGTCGAAAAAAAGTTGAACTTTTGCATGTGGGTGGCTGTAACAGGGTCATTTAGAAAAGGGGCGTGGCAAAATACACTAAAAAGCCTATAAATCCCAAATGAAAACTCAGAACATCACGAAAATCGCTGAGCATATGTGTCATGACATGGTGAACAAGCGTGCCGAGTTTCATGCAGATCGGACCATAGGTGGCGCTATAAATGGCAAAAAGGTTCCCTTATTATTAGGGGCCAAGCACAGAATGTGCGTAGGCACCTATTGTATCTGTTGGCGTACCAAAAATAATTCTTCTTTTTCTTCCGCTCTGGGAGTCTATGGCAGCCCATAGAACCGCTTGCGGGAAAGTTATGAAATTTGGCACACTGATAGAGGGCAGACTGAACAGTCACCATAGCAAATTTGGAGTCTCCAACTCATTCCCTCTAGCGCCACCAGCTGTCCAAATTTGCACTCATGTTTATGCTAATAACTTTTGAACCACAAGGGCTAGAAACAAAATTCCCATTTCTTCTGATTCCCTAGCTCAAGACGATTCGATCGCACCCTATGACGTCATTTTCCGTCATGGAAATTTGTCCGCCATTTTGAATTTTTCGAAAAATCTACTTTTTCGAACTCCTCCTAGGCCGTTGCTCCGATTTCCACGAAAATTGAACCAGATCATCTACAGACCATGCTGACAAAAAGTTATGGAATTCAAGTTGATTCGCTTAGCAATTTTCGAAAAAACCCACAAACAAATTTTACGTAGCGCTTGCGAAACCAGACGTAAGGCTGTATCTCCGCAACGCTTTATTGGATTCAGACCAAACTTGGCACATGTCATCACAAGCATGACCTGAGGCTACATGCTGCGTTTCGGCGCAGCGCCACCTACTGGTCCGGAGATATGAAAAATGGCTATTTTTGCTTATAACTTCTGAATAGTTTGCCCAAAAATCATCAAATTGGTCTCGTTAGATTCAGGCCAACATGCTGAGTCGACTGATATCCAATTTTACCATATCGGCCATTTTGGCTGTCGGCCATTTTGAATTTTGTGCTAAAATGCTGTATTTTAAGAACGCATGAATGGATTGTTACGAAACATGGTGTGGCTCATCAGCACGGTGCCCTGAAGGAGCGTGAGAAGTTTCAAAACAGCGCCACCTTGTGGTCAAAAGTTATAACAACATTTTCAAAAAGGCTAATAACCTTTGAATACATCTGCCTATTGAAATGCCACTGGTCTTAATAGATTCCCTGGGTCACGCTGAGAACATAGATACCAAGTTTGCCATATTTGGCCGAACTTCCTGTCCGCCATCTTGATTTTCAATCAAAACCTACTTTTTCGAACTCCTCCTAGACCGTTTGTCCGATTTTCACCAAAATCGAATCGTATCATCTCCACACTGTACCGACAAAAAGTTATGGAATTCGTGTTGATTCGTCAAACCGTTCTCGAATACCGCGCAAACAAATTTTACGTTGTGCCACAGCTACAGATTTAGTGCAAAAGTACTAAATCGCCCATAACTCCCAGACCATTTGTCCTAGACTCAAGTGTCTTACACCACTGTGATCCCTGGCTCAAGGCGGACAAAATGGCTATCTCCAATTTCAATGTAGGCCAGAAAAAATGTCTGCTATGTCGAATTTTGTCCGAAACCTACTTTTGCGAACTAGTCCTAGGTTTTTCGCCAGATCGGAACCAAACCAGTCTAGGACATTTCTCTGGACTCTCTAGATCAATAATTATCGAAAAAAAGTTGAACTTTTGCATTTGGGTGGCTGTAACAGGGTCATTTAGAAAAGGGGCGTGGCAAAATACACTAAAAAGCCTATAAATCCCAATTGAAAACTCAGAACTTCACCAAAATTGATGAGCATATGTGTCAGAACATGGTGAGGAAGCATGCAGAGTTTCATGGAGATCGGACCATAGGTGGCGCTATAACTGGCAAAAAGCCTTCATTCTTATTAGGGGTTCAAGCATGAAATGCTGAAACCCTATTGTAATTGTAAGGATTCGTAAAACGCATCGTGCAGGCCAAACCGTAAGGCCTAGAGACGTGAAACCTGGCCAGATGGTAGGCCTCAATTTGGGGACAACCTATCAGAGTATGACCCCGAATGGCCCATAGGTGGCGCTACAGCAACCAAAAGTTCAAAATTGCTCATAACTCTTAGACCGTTTGTCCCAGGATCAAGTGTCTTATATCGTTGGAATCCTTGGCTCAAGGCGGACAAAATGGCTATCTCCGATTTTGATTTAGGCAGGGGAAATTTTTTGCTATGTCGAATTTTGTCCAAAACCTACCTTTGCGAACTAGTCCCTGGTTTTTCGCCCGATTGGAACCAAACCAGTCTAGGACAATTCTCTGGACTCTCTAGATCAATAATTGTCGAAAAAAAGTTGAACTTTTGCATGTGGGTGGCTGTAACAGGGTCATTTAGAAAAGGGGCGTGGCAAAATACACTAAAAAGCCTATAAATCCCAAATGAAAACTCAGAACATCACGAAAATCGCTGAGCATATGTGTCATGACATGGTGAACAAGCGTGCCGAGTTTCATGCAGATCGGACCATAGGTGGCGCTATAAATGGCAAAAAGGTTCCCTTATTATTAGGGGCCAAGCACAGAATGTGCGTAGGCACCTATTGTATCTGTTGGCGTACCAAAAATAATTCTTCTTTTTCTTCCGCTCTGGGAGTCTATGGCAGCCCATAGAACCGCTTGCGGGAAAGTTATGAAATTTGGCACACTGATAGAGGGCAGACTGAACAGTCACCATAGCAAATTTGGAGTCTCCAACTCATTCCCTCTAGCGCCACCAGCTGTCCAAATTTGCACTCATGTTTATGCTAATAACTTTTGAACCACAAGGGCTAGAAACAAAATTCCCATTTCTTCTGATTCCCTAGCTCAAGACGATTCGATCGCACCCTATGACGTCATTTTCCGTCATGGAAATTTGTCCGCCATTTTGAATTTTTCGAAAAATCTACTTTTTCGAACTCCTCCTAGGCCGTTGCTCCGATTTCCACGAAAATTGAACCAGATCATCTACAGACCATGCTGACAAAAAGTTATGGAATTCAAGTTGATTCGCTTAGCAATTTTCGAAAAAACCCACAAACAAATTTTACGTAGCGCTTGCGAAACCAGACGTAAGGCTGTATCTCCGCAACGCTTTATTGGATTCAGACCAAACTTGGCACATGTCATCACAAGCATGACCTGAGGCTACATGCTGCGTTTCGGCGCAGCGCCACCTACTGGTCCGGAGATATGAAAAATGGCTATTTTTGCTTATAACTTCTGAATAGTTTGCCCAAAAATCATCAAATTGGTCTCGTTAGATTCAGGCCAACATGCTGAGTCGACTGATATCCAATTTTACCATATCGGCCATTTTGGCTGTCGGCCATTTTGAATTTTGTGCTAAAATGCTGTATTTTAAGAACGCATGAATGGATTGTTACGAAACATGGTGTGGCTCATCAGCACGGTGCCCTGAAGGAGCGTGAGAAGTTTCAAAACAGCGCCACCTTGTGGTCAAAAGTTATAACAACATTTTCAAAAAGGCTAATAACCTTTGAATACATCTGCCTATTGAAATGCCACTGGTCTTAATAGATTCCCTGGGTCACGCTGAGAACATAGATACCAAGTTTGCCATATTTGGCCGAACTTCCTGTCCGCCATCTTGATTTTCAATCAAAACCTACTTTTTCGAACTCCTCCTAGACCGTTTGTCCGATTTTCACCAAAATCGAATCGTATCATCTCCACACTGTACCGACAAAAAGTTATGGAATTCGTGTTGATTCGTCAAACCGTTCTCGAATACCGCGCAAACAAATTTTACGTTGTGCCACAGCTACAGATTTAGTGCAAAAGTACTAAATCGCCCATAACTCCCAGACCATTTGTCCTAGACTCAAGTGTCTTACACCACTGTGATCCCTGGCTCAAGGCGGACAAAATGGCTATCTCCAATTTCAATGTAGGCCAGAAAAAATGTCTGCTATGTCGAATTTTGTCCGAAACCTACTTTTGCGAACTAGTCCTAGGTTTTTCGCCAGATCGGAACCAAACCAGTCTAGGACATTTCTCTGGACTCTCTAGATCAATAATTATCGAAAAAAAGTTGAACTTTTGCATTTGGGTGGCTGTAACAGGGTCATTTAGAAAAGGGGCGTGGCAAAATACACTAAAAAGCCTATAAATCCCAATTGAAAACTCAGAACTTCACCAAAATTGATGAGCATATGTGTCAGAACATGGTGAGGAAGCATGCAGAGTTTCATGGAGATCGGACCATAGGTGGCGCTATAACTGGCAAAAAGCCTTCATTCTTATTAGGGGTTCAAGCATGAAATGCTGAAACCCTATTGTAATTGTAAGGATTCGTAAAACGCATCGTGCAGGCCAAACCGTAAGGCCTAGAGACGTGAAACCTGGCCAGATGGTAGGCCTCAATTTGGGGACAACCTATCAGAGTATGACCCCGAATGGCCCATAGGTGGCGCTACAGCAACCAAAAGTTCAAAATTGCTCATAACTCTTAGACCGTTTGTCCCAGGATCAAGTGTCTTATATCGTTGGAATCCTTGGCTCAAGGCGGACAAAATGGCTATCTCCGATTTTGATTTAGGCAGGGGAAATTTTTTGCTATGTCGAATTTTGTCCAAAACCTACCTTTGCGAACTAGTCCCTGGTTTTTCGCCCGATTGGAACCAAACCAGTCTAGGACAATTCTCTGGACTCTCTAGATCAATAATTGTCGAAAAAAAGTTGAACTTTTGCATGTGGGTGGCTGTAACAGGGTCATTTAGAAAAGGGGCGTGGCAAAATACACTAAAAAGCCTATAAATCCCAAATGAAAACTCAGAACATCACGAAAATCGCTGAGCATATGTGTCATGACATGGTGAACAAGCGTGCCGAGTTTCATGCAGATCGGACCATAGGTGGCGCTATAAATGGCAAAAAGGTTCCCTTATTATTAGGGGCCAAGCACAGAATGTGCGTAGGCACCTATTGTATCTGTTGGCGTACCAAAAATAATTCTTCTTTTTCTTCCGCTCTGGGAGTCTATGGCAGCCCATAGAACCGCTTGCGGGAAAGTTATGAAATTTGGCACACTGATAGAGGGCAGACTGAACAGTCACCATAGCAAATTTGGAGTCTCCAACTCATTCCCTCTAGCGCCACCAGCTGTCCAAATTTGCACTCATGTTTATGCTAATAACTTTTGAACCACAAGGGCTAGAAACAAAATTCCCATTTCTTCTGATTCCCTAGCTCAAGACGATTCGATCGCACCCTATGACGTCATTTTCCGTCATGGAAATTTGTCCGCCATTTTGAATTTTTCGAAAAATCTACTTTTTCGAACTCCTCCTAGGCCGTTGCTCCGATTTCCACGAAAATTGAACCAGATCATCTACAGACCATGCTGACAAAAAGTTATGGAATTCAAGTTGATTCGCTTAGCAATTTTCGAAAAAACCCACAAACAAATTTTACGTAGCGCTTGCGAAACCAGACGTAAGGCTGTATCTCCGCAACGCTTTATTGGATTCAGACCAAACTTGGCACATGTCATCACAAGCATGACCTGAGGCTACATGCTGCGTTTCGGCGCAGCGCCACCTACTGGTCCGGAGATATGAAAAATGGCTATTTTTGCTTATAACTTCTGAATAGTTTGCCCAAAAATCATCAAATTGGTCTCGTTAGATTCAGGCCAACATGCTGAGTCGACTGATATCCAATTTTACCATATCGGCCATTTTGGCTGTCGGCCATTTTGAATTTTGTGCTAAAATGCTGTATTTTAAGAACGCATGAATGGATTGTTACGAAACATGGTGTGGCTCATCAGCACGGTGCCCTGAAGGAGCGTGAGAAGTTTCAAAACAGCGCCACCTTGTGGTCAAAAGTTATAACAACATTTTCAAAAAGGCTAATAACCTTTGAATACATCTGCCTATTGAAATGCCACTGGTCTTAATAGATTCCCTGGGTCACGCTGAGAACATAGATACCAAGTTTGCCATATTTGGCCGAACTTCCTGTCCGCCATCTTGATTTTCAATCAAAACCTACTTTTTCGAACTCCTCCTAGACCGTTTGTCCGATTTTCACCAAAATCGAATCGTATCATCTCCACACTGTACCGACAAAAAGTTATGGAATTCGTGTTGATTCGTCAAACCGTTCTCGAATACCGCGCAAACAAATTTTACGTTGTGCCACAGCTACAGATTTAGTGCAAAAGTACTAAATCGCCCATAACTCCCAGACCATTTGTCCTAGACTCAAGTGTCTTACACCACTGTGATCCCTGGCTCAAGGCGGACAAAATGGCTATCTCCAATTTCAATGTAGGCCAAAAAAAATGTCTGCTATGTCGAATTTTGTCCGAAACCTACTTTTGCGAACTAGTCCTAGGTTTTTCGCCAGATCGGAACCAAACCAGTCTAGGACATTTCTCTGGACTCTCTAGATCAATAATTATCGAAAAAAAGTTGAACTTTTGCATTTGGGTGGCTGTAACAGGGTCATTTAGAAAAGGGGCGTGGCAAAATACACTAAAAAGCCTATAAATCCCAATTGAAAACTCAGAACTTCACCAAAATTGATGAGCATATGTGTCAGAACATGGTGAGGAAGCATGCAGAGTTTCATGGAGATCGGACCATAGGTGGCGCTATAACTGGCAAAAAGCCTTCATTCTTATTAGGGGTTCAAGCATGAAATGCTGAAACCCTATTGTAATTGTAAGGATTCGTAAAACGCATCGTGCAGGCCAAACCGTAAGGCCTAGAGACGTGAAACCTGGCCAGATGGTAGGCCTCAATTTGGGGACAACCTATCAGAGTATGACCCCGAATGGCCCATAGGTGGCGCTACAGCAACCAAAAGTTCAAAATTGCTCATAACTCTTAGACCGTTTGTCCCAGGATCAAGTGTCTTATATCGTTGGAATCCTTGGCTCAAGGCGGACAAAATGGCTATCTCCGATTTTGATTTAGGCAGGGGAAATTTTTTGCTATGTCGAATTTTGTCCAAAACCTACCTTTGCGAACTAGTCCCTGGTTTTTCGCCCGATTGGAACCAAACCAGTCTAGGACAATTCTCTGGACTCTCTAGATCAATAATTGTCGAAAAAAAGTTGAACTTTTGCATGTGGGTGGCTGTAACAGGGTCATTTAGAAAAGGGGCGTGGCAAAATACACTAAAAAGCCTATAAATCCCAAATGAAAACTCAGAACATCACGAAAATCGCTGAGCATATGTGTCATGACATGGTGAACAAGCGTGCCGAGTTTCATGCAGATCGGACCATAGGTGGCGCTATAAATGGCAAAAAGGTTCCCTTATTATTAGGGGCCAAGCACAGAATGTGCGTAGGCACCTATTGTATCTGTTGGCGTACCAAAAATAATTCTTCTTTTTCTTCCGCTCTGGGAGTCTATGGCAGCCCATAGAACCGCTTGCGGGAAAGTTATGAAATTTGGCACACTGATAGAGGGCAGACTGAACAGTCACCATAGCAAATTTGGAGTCTCCAACTCATTCCCTCTAGCGCCACCAGCTGTCCAAATTTGCACTCATGTTTATGCTAATAACTTTTGAACCACAAGGGCTAGAAACAAAATTCCCATTTCTTCTGATTCCCTAGCTCAAGACGATTCGATCGCACCCTATGACGTCATTTTCCGTCATGGAAATTTGTCCGCCATTTTGAATTTTTCGAAAAATCTACTTTTTCGAACTCCTCCTAGGCCGTTGCTCCGATTTCCACGAAAATTGAACCAGATCATCTACAGACCATGCTGACAAAAAGTTATGGAATTCAAGTTGATTCGCTTAGCAATTTTCGAAAAAACCCACAAACAAATTTTACGTAGCGCTTGCGAAACCAGACGTAAGGCTGTATCTCCGCAACGCTTTATTGGATTCAGACCAAACTTGGCACATGTCATCACAAGCATGACCTGAGGCTACATGCTGCGTTTCGGCGCAGCGCCACCTACTGGTCCGGAGATATGAAAAATGGCTATTTTTGCTTATAACTTCTGAATAGTTTGCCCAAAAATCATCAAATTGGTCTCGTTAGATTCAGGCCAACATGCTGAGTCGACTGATATCCAATTTTACCATATCGGCCATTTTGGCTGTCGGCCATTTTGAATTTTGTGCTAAAATGCTGTATTTTAAGAACGCATGAATGGATTGTTACGAAACATGGTGTGGCTCATCAGCACGGTGCCCTGAAGGAGCGTGAGAAGTTTCAAAACAGCGCCACCTTGTGGTCAAAAGTTATAACAACATTTTCAAAAAGGCTAATAACCTTTGAATACATCTGCCTATTGAAATGCCACTGGTCTTAATAGATTCCCTGGGTCACGCTGAGAACATAGATACCAAGTTTGCCATATTTGGCCGAACTTCCTGTCCGCCATCTTGATTTTCAATCAAAACCTACTTTTTCGAACTCCTCCTAGACCGTTTGTCCGATTTTCACCAAAATCGAATCGTATCATCTCCACACTGTACCGACAAAAAGTTATGGAATTCGTGTTGATTCGTCAAACCGTTCTCGAATACCGCGCAAACAAATTTTACGTTGTGCCACAGCTACAGATTTAGTGCAAAAGTACTAAATCGCCCATAACTCCCAGACCATTTGTCCTAGACTCAAGTGTCTTACACCACTGTGATCCCTGGCTCAAGGCGGACAAAATGGCTATCTCCAATTTCAATGTAGGCCAGAAAAAATGTCTGCTATGTCGAATTTTGTCCGAAACCTACTTTTGCGAACTAGTCCTAGGTTTTTCGCCAGATCGGAACCAAACCAGTCTAGGACATTTCTCTGGACTCTCTAGATCAATAATTATCGAAAAAAAGTTGAACTTTTGCATTTGGGTGGCTGTAACAGGGTCATTTAGAAAAGGGGCGTGGCAAAATACACTAAAAAGCCTATAAATCCCAATTGAAAACTCAGAACTTCACCAAAATTGATGAGCATATGTGTCAGAACATGGTGAGGAAGCATGCAGAGTTTCATGGAGATCGGACCATAGGTGGCGCTATAACTGGCAAAAAGCCTTCATTCTTATTAGGGGTTCAAGCATGAAATGCTGAAACCCTATTGTAATTGTAAGGATTCGTAAAACGCATCGTGCAGGCCAAACCGTAAGGCCTAGAGACGTGAAACCTGGCCAGATGGTAGGCCTCAATTTGGGGACAACCTATCAGAGTATGACCCCGAATGGCCCATAGGTGGCGCTACAGCAACCAAAAGTTCAAAATTGCTCATAACTCTTAGACCGTTTGTCCCAGGATCAAGTGTCTTATATCGTTGGAATCCTTGGCTCAAGGCGGACAAAATGGCTATCTCCGATTTTGATTTAGGCAGGGGAAATTTTTTGCTATGTCGAATTTTGTCCAAAACCTACCTTTGCGAACTAGTCCCTGGTTTTTCGCCCGATTGGAACCAAACCAGTCTAGGACAATTCTCTGGACTCTCTAGATCAATAATTGTCGAAAAAAAGTTGAACTTTTGCATGTGGGTGGCTGTAACAGGGTCATTTAGAAAAGGGGCGTGGCAAAATACACTAAAAAGCCTATAAATCCCAAATGAAAACTCAGAACATCACGAAAATCGCTGAGCATATGTGTCATGACATGGTGAACAAGCGTGCCGAGTTTCATGCAGATCGGACCATAGGTGGCGCTATAAATGGCAAAAAGGTTCCCTTATTATTAGGGGCCAAGCACAGAATGTGCGTAGGCACCTATTGTATCTGTTGGCGTACCAAAAATAATTCTTCTTTTTCTTCCGCTCTGGGAGTCTATGGCAGCCCATAGAACCGCTTGCGGGAAAGTTATGAAATTTGGCACACTGATAGAGGGCAGACTGAACAGTCACCATAGCAAATTTGGAGTATCCAACTCATTCCCTCTAGCGCCACCAGCTGTCCAAATTTGCACTCATGTTTATGCTAATAACTTTTGAACCACAAGGGCTAGAAACAAAATTCCCATTTCTTCTGATTCCCTAGCTCAAGACGATTCGATCGCACCCTATGACGTCATTTTCCGTCATGGAAATTTGTCCGCCATTTTGAATTTTTCGAAAAATCTACTTTTTCGAACTCCTCCTAGGCCGTTGCTCCGATTTCCACGAAAATTGAACCAGATCATCTACAGACCATGCTGACAAAAAGTTATGGAATTCAAGTTGATTCGCTTAGCAATTTTCGAAAAAACCCACAAACAAATTTTACGTAGCGCTTGCGAAACCAGACGTAAGGCTGTATCTCCGCAACGCTTTATTGGATTCAGACCAAACTTGGCACATGTCATCACAAGCATGACCTGAGGCTACATGCTGCGTTTCGGCGCAGCGCCACCTACTGGTCCGGAGATATGAAAAATGGCTATTTTTGCTTATAACTTCTGAATAGTTTGCCCAAAAATCATCAAATTGGTCTCGTTAGATTCAGGCCAACATGCTGAGTCGACTGATATCCAATTTTACCATATCGGCCATTTTGGCTGTCGGCCATTTTGAATTTTGTGCTAAAATGCTGTATTTTAAGAACGCATGAATGGATTGTTACGAAACATGGTGTGGCTCATCAGCACGGTGCCCTGAAGGAGCGTGAGAAGTTTCAAAACAGCGCCACCTTGTGGTCAAAAGTTATAACAACATTTTCAAAAAGGCTAATAACCTTTGAATACATCTGCCTATTGAAATGCCACTGGTCTTAATAGATTCCCTGGGTCACGCTGAGAACATAGATACCAAGTTTGCCATATTTGGCCGAACTTCCTGTCCGCCATCTTGATTTTCAATCAAAACCTACTTTTTCGAACTCCTCCTAGACCGTTTGTCCGATTTTCACCAAAATCGAATCGTATCATCTCCACACTGTACCGACAAAAAGTTATGGAATTCGTGTTGATTCGTCAAACCGTTCTCGAATACCGCGCAAACAAATTTTACGTTGTGCCACAGCTACAGATTTAGTGCAAAAGTACTAAATCGCCCATAACTCCCAGACCATTTGTCCTAGACTCAAGTGTCTTACACCACTGTGATCCCTGGCTCAAGGCGGACAAAATGGCTATCTCCAATTTCAATGTAGGCCAGAAAAAATGTCTGCTATGTCGAATTTTGTCCGAAACCTACTTTTGCGAACTAGTCCTAGGTTTTTCGCCAGATCGGAACCAAACCAGTCTAGGACATTTCTCTGGACTCTCTAGATCAATAATTATCGAAAAAAAGTTGAACTTTTGCATTTGGGTGGCTGTAACAGGGTCATTTAGAAAAGGGGCGTGGCAAAATACACTAAAAAGCCTATAAATCCCAATTGAAAACTCAGAACTTCACCAAAATTGATGAGCATATGTGTCAGAACATGGTGAGGAAGCATGCAGAGTTTCATGGAGATCGGACCATAGGTGGCGCTATAACTGGCAAAAAGCCTTCATTCTTATTAGGGGTTCAAGCATGAAATGCTGAAACCCTATTGTAATTGTAAGGATTCGTAAAACGCATCGTGCAGGCCAAACCGTAAGGCCTAGAGACGTGAAACCTGGCCAGATGGTAGGCCTCAATTTGGGGACAACCTATCAGAGTATGACCCCGAATGGCCCATAGGTGGCGCTACAGCAACCAAAAGTTCAAAATTGCTCATAACTCTTAGACCGTTTGTCCCAGGATCAAGTGTCTTATATCGTTGGAATCCTTGGCTCAAGGCGGACAAAATGGCTATCTCCGATTTTGATTTAGGCAGGGGAAATTTTTTGCTATGTCGAATTTTGTCCAAAACCTACCTTTGCGAACTAGTCCCTGGTTTTTCGCCCGATTGGAACCAAACCAGTCTAGGACAATTCTCTGGACTCTCTAGATCAATAATTGTCGAAAAAAAGTTGAACTTTTGCATGTGGGTGGCTGTAACAGGGTCATTTAGAAAAGGGGCGTGGCAAAATACACTAAAAAGCCTATAAATCCCAAATGAAAACTCAGAACATCACGAAAATCGCTGAGCATATGTGTCATGACATGGTGAACAAGCGTGCCGAGTTTCATGCAGATCGGACCATAGGTGGCGCTATAAATGGCAAAAAGGTTCCCTTATTATTAGGGGCCAAGCACAGAATGTGCGTAGGCACCTATTGTATCTGTTGGCGTACCAAAAATAATTCTTCTTTTTCTTCCGCTCTGGGAGTCTATGGCAGCCCATAGAACCGCTTGCGGGAAAGTTATGAAATTTGGCACACTGATAGAGGGCAGACTGAACAGTCACCATAGCAAATTTGGAGTCTCCAACTCATTCCCTCTAGCGCCACCAGCTGTCCAAATTTGCACTCATGTTTATGCTAATAACTTTTGAACCACAAGGGCTAGAAACAAAATTCCCATTTCTTCTGATTCCCTAGCTCAAGACGATTCGATCGCACCCTATGACGTCATTTTCCGTCATGGAAATTTGTCCGCCATTTTGAATTTTTCGAAAAATCTACTTTTTCGAACTCCTCCTAGGCCGTTGCTCCGATTTCCACGAAAATTGAACCAGATCATCTACAGACCATGCTGACAAAAAGTTATGGAATTCAAGTTGATTCGCTTAGCAATTTTCGAAAAAACCCACAAACAAATTTTACGTAGCGCTTGCGAAACCAGACGTAAGGCTGTATCTCCGCAACGCTTTATTGGATTCAGACCAAACTTGGCACATGTCATCACAAGCATGACCTGAGGCTACATGCTGCGTTTCGGCGCAGCGCCACCTACTGGTCCGGAGATATGAAAAATGGCTATTTTTGCTTATAACTTCTGAATAGTTTGCCCAAAAATCATCAAATTGGTCTCGTTAGATTCAGGCCAACATGCTGAGTCGACTGATATCCAATTTTACCATATCGGCCATTTTGGCTGTCGGCCATTTTGAATTTTGTGCTAAAATGCTGTATTTTAAGAACGCATGAATGGATTGTTACGAAACATGGTGTGGCTCATCAGCACGGTGCCCTGAAGGAGCGTGAGAAGTTTCAAAACAGCGCCACCTTGTGGTCAAAAGTTATAACAACATTTTCAAAAAGGCTAATAACCTTTGAATACATCTGCCTATTGAAATGCCACTGGTCTTAATAGATTCCCTGGGTCACGCTGAGAACATAGATACCAAGTTTGCCATATTTGGCCGAACTTCCTGTCCGCCATCTTGATTTTCAATCAAAACCTACTTTTTCGAACTCCTCCTAGACCGTTTGTCCGATTTTCACCAAAATCGAATCGTATCATCTCCACACTGTACCGACAAAAAGTTATGGAATTCGTGTTGATTCGTCAAACCGTTCTCGAATACCGCGCAAACAAATTTTACGTTGTGCCACAGCTACAGATTTAGTGCAAAAGTACTAAATCGCCCATAACTCCCAGACCATTTGTCCTAGACTCAAGTGTCTTACACCACTGTGATCCCTGGCTCAAGGCGGACAAAATGGCTATCTCCAATTTCAATGTAGGCCAGAAAAAATGTCTGCTATGTCGAATTTTGTCCGAAACCTACTTTTGCGAACTAGTCCTAGGTTTTTCGCCAGATCGGAACCAAACCAGTCTAGGACATTTCTCTGGACTCTCTAGATCAATAATTATCGAAAAAAAGTTGAACTTTTGCATTTGGGTGGCTGTAACAGGGTCATTTAGAAAAGGGGCGTGGCAAAATACACTAAAAAGCCTATAAATCCCAATTGAAAACTCAGAACTTCACCAAAATTGATGAGCATATGTGTCAGAACATGGTGAGGAAGCATGCAGAGTTTCATGGAGATCGGACCATAGGTGGCGCTATAACTGGCAAAAAGCCTTCATTCTTATTAGGGGTTCAAGCATGAAATGCTGAAACCCTATTGTAATTGTAAGGATTCGTAAAACGCATCGTGCAGGCCAAACCGTAAGGCCTAGAGACGTGAAACCTGGCCAGATGGTAGGCCTCAATTTGGGGACAACCTATCAGAGTATGACCCCGAATGGCCCATAGGTGGCGCTACAGCAACCAAAAGTTCAAAATTGCTCATAACTCTTAGACCGTTTGTCCCAGGATCAAGTGTCTTATATCGTTGGAATCCTTGGCTCAAGGCGGACAAAATGGCTATCTCCGATTTTGATTTAGGCAGGGGAAATTTTTTGCTATGTCGAATTTTGTCCAAAACCTACCTTTGCGAACTAGTCCCTGGTTTTTCGCCCGATTGGAACCAAACCAGTCTAGGACAATTCTCTGGACTCTCTAGATCAATAATTGTCGAAAAAAAGTTGAACTTTTGCATGTGGGTGGCTGTAACAGGGTCATTTAGAAAAGGGGCGTGGCAAAATACACTAAAAAGCCTATAAATCCCAAATGAAAACTCAGAACATCACGAAAATCGCTGAGCATATGTGTCATGACATGGTGAACAAGCGTGCCGAGTTTCATGCAGATCGGACCATAGGTGGCGCTATAAATGGCAAAAAGGTTCCCTTATTATTAGGGGCCAAGCACAGAATGTGCGTAGGCACCTATTGTATCTGTTGGCGTACCAAAAATAATTCTTCTTTTTCTTCCGCTCTGGGAGTCTATGGCAGCCCATAGAACCGCTTGCGGGAAAGTTATGAAATTTGGCACACTGATAGAGGGCAGACTGAACAGTCACCATAGCAAATTTGGAGTCTCCAACTCATTCCCTCTAGCGCCACCAGCTGTCCAAATTTGCACTCATGTTTATGCTAATAACTTTTGAACCACAAGGGCTAGAAACAAAATTCCCATTTCTTCTGATTCCCTAGCTCAAGACGATTCGATCGCACCCTATGACGTCATTTTCCGTCATGGAAATTTGTCCGCCATTTTGAATTTTTCGAAAAATCTACTTTTTCGAACTCCTCCTAGGCCGTTGCTCCGATTTCCACGAAAATTGAACCAGATCATCTACAGACCATGCTGACAAAAAGTTATGGAATTCAAGTTGATTCGCTTAGCAATTTTCGAAAAAACCCACAAACAAATTTTACGTAGCGCTTGCGAAACCAGACGTAAGGCTGTATCTCCGCAACGCTTTATTGGATTCAGACCAAACTTGGCACATGTCATCACAAGCATGACCTGAGGCTACATGCTGCGTTTCGGCGCAGCGCCACCTACTGGTCCGGAGATATGAAAAATGGCTATTTTTGCTTATAACTTCTGAATAGTTTGCCCAAAAATCATCAAATTGGTCTCGTTAGATTCAGGCCAACATGCTGAGTCGACTGATATCCAATTTTACCATATCGGCCATTTTGGCTGTCGGCCATTTTGAATTTTGTGCTAAAATGCTGTATTTTAAGAACGCATGAATGGATTGTTACGAAACATGGTGTGGCTCATCAGCACGGTGCCCTGAAGGAGCGTGAGAAGTTTCAAAACAGCGCCACCTTGTGGTCAAAAGTTATAACAACATTTTCAAAAAGGCTAATAACCTTTGAATACATCTGCCTATTGAAATGCCACTGGTCTTAATAGATTCCCTGGGTCACGCTGAGAACATAGATACCAAGTTTGCCATATTTGGCCGAACTTCCTGTCCGCCATCTTGATTTTCAATCAAAACCTACTTTTTCGAACTCCTCCTAGACCGTTTGTCCGATTTTCACCAAAATCGAATCGTATCATCTCCACACTGTACCGACAAAAAGTTATGGAATTCGTGTTGATTCGTCAAACCGTTCTCGAATACCGCGCAAACAAATTTTACGTTGTGCCACAGCTACAGATTTAGTGCAAAAGTACTAAATCGCCCATAACTCCCAGACCATTTGTCCTAGACTCAAGTGTCTTACACCACTGTGATCCCTGGCTCAAGGCGGACAAAATGGCTATCTCCAATTTCAATGTAGGCCAGAAAAAATGTCTGCTATGTCGAATTTTGTCCGAAACCTACTTTTGCGAACTAGTCCTAGGTTTTTCGCCAGATCGGAACCAAACCAGTCTAGGACATTTCTCTGGACTCTCTAGATCAATAATTATCGAAAAAAAGTTGAACTTTTGCATTTGGGTGGCTGTAACAGGGTCATTTAGAAAAGGGGCGTGGCAAAATACACTAAAAAGCCTATAAATCCCAATTGAAAACTCAGAACTTCACCAAAATTGATGAGCATATGTGTCAGAACATGGTGAGGAAGCATGCAGAGTTTCATGGAGATCGGACCATAGGTGGCGCTATAACTGGCAAAAAGCCTTCATTCTTATTAGGGGTTCAAGCATGAAATGCTGAAACCCTATTGTAATTGTAAGGATTCGTAAAACGCATCGTGCAGGCCAAACCGTAAGGCCTAGAGACGTGAAACCTGGCCAGATGGTAGGCCTCAATTTGGGGACAACCTATCAGAGTATGACCCCGAATGGCCCATAGGTGGCGCTACAGCAACCAAAAGTTCAAAATTGCTCATAACTCTTAGACCGTTTGTCCCAGGATCAAGTGTCTTATATCGTTGGAATCCTTGGCTCAAGGCGGACAAAATGGCTATCTCCGATTTTGATTTAGGCAGGGGAAATTTTTTGCTATGTCGAATTTTGTCCAAAACCTACCTTTGCGAACTAGTCCCTGGTTTTTCGCCCGATTGGAACCAAACCAGTCTAGGACAATTCTCTGGACTCTCTAGATCAATAATTGTCGAAAAAAAGTTGAACTTTTGCATGTGGGTGGCTGTAACAGGGTCATTTAGAAAAGGGGCGTGGCAAAATACACTAAAAAGCCTATAAATCCCAAATGAAAACTCAGAACATCACGAAAATCGCTGAGCATATGTGTCATGACATGGTGAACAAGCGTGCCGAGTTTCATGCAGATCGGACCATAGGTGGCGCTATAAATGGCAAAAAGGTTCCCTTATTATTAGGGGCCAAGCACAGAATGTGCGTAGGCACCTATTGTATCTGTTGGCGTACCAAAAATAATTCTTCTTTTTCTTCCGCTCTGGGAGTCTATGGCAGCCCATAGAACCGCTTGCGGGAAAGTTATGAAATTTGGCACACTGATAGAGGGCAGACTGAACAGTCACCATAGCAAATTTGGAGTCTCCAACTCATTCCCTCTAGCGCCACCAGCTGTCCAAATTTGCACTCATGTTTATGCTAATAACTTTTGAACCACAAGGGCTAGAAACAAAATTCCCATTTCTTCTGATTCCCTAGCTCAAGACGATTCGATCGCACCCTATGACGTCATTTTCCGTCATGGAAATTTGTCCGCCATTTTGAATTTTTCGAAAAATCTACTTTTTCGAACTCCTCCTAGGCCGTTGCTCCGATTTCCACGAAAATTGAACCAGATCATCTACAGACCATGCTGACAAAAAGTTATGGAATTCAAGTTGATTCGCTTAGCAATTTTCGAAAAAACCCACAAACAAATTTTACGTAGCGCTTGCGAAACCAGACGTAAGGCTGTATCTCCGCAACGCTTTATTGGATTCAGACCAAACTTGGCACATGTCATCACAAGCATGACCTGAGGCTACATGCTGCGTTTCGGCGCAGCGCCACCTACTGGTCCGGAGATATGAAAAATGGCTATTTTTGCTTATAACTTCTGAATAGTTTGCCCAAAAATCATCAAATTGGTCTCGTTAGATTCAGGCCAACATGCTGAGTCGACTGATATCCAATTTTACCATATCGGCCATTTTGGCTGTCGGCCATTTTGAATTTTGTGCTAAAATGCTGTATTTTAAGAACGCATGAATGGATTGTTACGAAACATGGTGTGGCTCATCAGCACGGTGCCCTGAAGGAGCGTGAGAAGTTTCAAAACAGCGCCACCTTGTGGTCAAAAGTTATAACAACATTTTCAAAAAGGCTAATAACCTTTGAATACATCTGCCTATTGAAATGCCACTGGTCTTAATAGATTCCCTGGGTCACGCTGAGAACATAGATACCAAGTTTGCCATATTTGGCCGAACTTCCTGTCCGCCATCTTGATTTTCAATCAAAACCTACTTTTTCGAACTCCTCCTAGACCGTTTGTCCGATTTTCACCAAAATCGAATCGTATCATCTCCACACTGTACCGACAAAAAGTTATGGAATTCGTGTTGATTCGTCAAACCGTTCTCGAATACCGCGCAAACAAATTTTACGTTGTGCCACAGCTACAGATTTAGTGCAAAAGTACTAAATCGCCCATAACTCCCAGACCATTTGTCCTAGACTCAAGTGTCTTACACCACTGTGATCCCTGGCTCAAGGCGGACAAAATGGCTATCTCCAATTTCAATGTAGGCCAGAAAAAATGTCTGCTATGTCGAATTTTGTCCGAAACCTACTTTTGCGAACTAGTCCTAGGTTTTTCGCCAGATCGGAACCAAACCAGTCTAGGACATTTCTCTGGACTCTCTAGATCAATAATTATCGAAAAAAAGTTGAACTTTTGCATTTGGGTGGCTGTAACAGGGTCATTTAGAAAAGGGGCGTGGCAAAATACACTAAAAAGCCTATAAATCCCAATTGAAAACTCAGAACTTCACCAAAATTGATGAGCATATGTGTCAGAACATGGTGAGGAAGCATGCAGAGTTTCATGGAGATCGGACCATAGGTGGCGCTATAACTGGCAAAAAGCCTTCATTCTTATTAGGGGTTCAAGCATGAAATGCTGAAACCCTATTGTAATTGTAAGGATTCGTAAAACGCATCGTGCAGGCCAAACCGTAAGGCCTAGAGACGTGAAACCTGGCCAGATGGTAGGCCTCAATTTGGGGACAACCTATCAGAGTATGACCCCGAATGGCCCATAGGTGGCGCTACAGCAACCAAAAGTTCAAAATTGCTCATAACTCTTAGACCGTTTGTCCCAGGATCAAGTGTCTTATATCGTTGGAATCCTTGGCTCAAGGCGGACAAAATGGCTATCTCCGATTTTGATTTAGGCAGGGGAAATTTTTTGCTATGTCGAATTTTGTCCAAAACCTACCTTTGCGAACTAGTCCCTGGTTTTTCGCCCGATTGGAACCAAACCAGTCTAGGACAATTCTCTGGACTCTCTAGATCAATAATTGTCGAAAAAAAGTTGAACTTTTGCATGTGGGTGGCTGTAACAGGGTCATTTAGAAAAGGGGCGTGGCAAAATACACTAAAAAGCCTATAAATCCCAAATGAAAACTCAGAACATCACGAAAATCGCTGAGCATATGTGTCATGACATGGTGAACAAGCGTGCCGAGTTTCATGCAGATCGGACCATAGGTGGCGCTATAAATGGCAAAAAGGTTCCCTTATTATTAGGGGCCAAGCACAGAATGTGCGTAGGCACCTATTGTATCTGTTGGCGTACCAAAAATAATTCTTCTTTTTCTTCCGCTCTGGGAGTCTATGGCAGCCCATAGAACCGCTTGCGGGAAAGTTATGAAATTTGGCACACTGATAGAGGGCAGACTGAACAGTCACCATAGCAAATTTGGAGTCTCCAACTCATTCCCTCTAGCGCCACCAGCTGTCCAAATTTGCACTCATGTTTATGCTAATAACTTTTGAACCACAAGGGCTAGAAACAAAATTCCCATTTCTTCTGATTCCCTAGCTCAAGACGATTCGATCGCACCCTATGACGTCATTTTCCGTCATGGAAATTTGTCCGCCATTTTGAATTTTTCGAAAAATCTACTTTTTCGAACTCCTCCTAGGCCGTTGCTCCGATTTCCACGAAAATTGAACCAGATCATCTACAGACCATGCTGACAAAAAGTTATGGAATTCAAGTTGATTCGCTTAGCAATTTTCGAAAAAACCCACAAACAAATTTTACGTAGCGCTTGCGAAACCAGACGTAAGGCTGTATCTCCGCAACGCTTTATTGGATTCAGACCAAACTTGGCACATGTCATCACAAGCATGACCTGAGGCTACATGCTGCGTTTCGGCGCAGCGCCACCTACTGGTCCGGAGATATGAAAAATGGCTATTTTTGCTTATAACTTCTGAATAGTTTGCCCAAAAATCATCAAATTGGTCTCGTTAGATTCAGGCCAACATGCTGAGTCGACTGATATCCAATTTTACCATATCGGCCATTTTGGCTGTCGGCCATTTTGAATTTTGTGCTAAAATGCTGTATTTTAAGAACGCATGAATGGATTGTTACGAAACATGGTGTGGCTCATCAGCACGGTGCCCTGAAGGAGCGTGAGAAGTTTCAAAACAGCGCCACCTTGTGGTCAAAAGTTATAACAACATTTTCAAAAAGGCTAATAACCTTTGAATACATCTGCCTATTGAAATGCCACTGGTCTTAATAGATTCCCTGGGTCACGCTGAGAACATAGATACCAAGTTTGCCATATTTGGCCGAACTTCCTGTCCGCCATCTTGATTTTCAATCAAAACCTACTTTTTCGAACTCCTCCTAGACCGTTTGTCCGATTTTCACCAAAATCGAATCGTATCATCTCCACACTGTACCGACAAAAAGTTATGGAATTCGTGTTGATTCGTCAAACCGTTCTCGAATACCGCGCAAACAAATTTTACGTTGTGCCACAGCTACAGATTTAGTGCAAAAGTACTAAATCGCCCATAACTCCCAGACCATTTGTCCTAGACTCAAGTGTCTTACACCACTGTGATCCCTGGCTCAAGGCGGACAAAATGGCTATCTCCAATTTCAATGTAGGCCAGAAAAAATGTCTGCTATGTCGAATTTTGTCCGAAACCTACTTTTGCGAACTAGTCCTAGGTTTTTCGCCAGATCGGAACCAAACCAGTCTAGGACATTTCTCTGGACTCTCTAGATCAATAATTATCGAAAAAAAGTTGAACTTTTGCATTTGGGTGGCTGTAACAGGGTCATTTAGAAAAGGGGCGTGGCAAAATACACTAAAAAGCCTATAAATCCCAATTGAAAACTCAGAACTTCACCAAAATTGATGAGCATATGTGTCAGAACATGGTGAGGAAGCATGCAGAGTTTCATGGAGATCGGACCATAGGTGGCGCTATAACTGGCAAAAAGCCTTCATTCTTATTAGGGGTTCAAGCATGAAATGCTGAAACCCTATTGTAATTGTAAGGATTCGTAAAACGCATCGTGCAGGCCAAACCGTAAGGCCTAGAGACGTGAAACCTGGCCAGATGGTAGGCCTCAATTTGGGGACAACCTATCAGAGTATGACCCCGAATGGCCCATAGGTGGCGCTACAGCAACCAAAAGTTCAAAATTGCTCATAACTCTTAGACCGTTTGTCCCAGGATCAAGTGTCTTATATCGTTGGAATCCTTGGCTCAAGGCGGACAAAATGGCTATCTCCGATTTTGATTTAGGCAGGGGAAATTTTTTGCTATGTCGAATTTTGTCCAAAACCTACCTTTGCGAACTAGTCCCTGGTTTTTCGCCCGATTGGAACCAAACCAGTCTAGGACAATTCTCTGGACTCTCTAGATCAATAATTGTCGAAAAAAAGTTGAACTTTTGCATGTGGGTGGCTGTAACAGGGTCATTTAGAAAAGGGGCGTGGCAAAATACACTAAAAAGCCTATAAATCCCAAATGAAAACTCAGAACATCACGAAAATCGCTGAGCATATGTGTCATGACATGGTGAACAAGCGTGCCGAGTTTCATGCAGATCGGACCATAGGTGGCGCTATAAATGGCAAAAAGGTTCCCTTATTATTAGGGGCCAAGCACAGAATGTGCGTAGGCACCTATTGTATCTGTTGGCGTACCAAAAATAATTCTTCTTTTTCTTCCGCTCTGGGAGTCTATGGCAGCCCATAGAACCGCTTGCGGGAAAGTTATGAAATTTGGCACACTGATAGAGGGCAGACTGAACAGTCACCATAGCAAATTTGGAGTCTCCAACTCATTCCCTCTAGCGCCACCAGCTGTCCAAATTTGCACTCATGTTTATGCTAATAACTTTTGAACCACAAGGGCTAGAAACAAAATTCCCATTTCTTCTGATTCCCTAGCTCAAGACGATTCGATCGCACCCTATGACGTCATTTTCCGTCATGGAAATTTGTCCGCCATTTTGAATTTTTCGAAAAATCTACTTTTTCGAACTCCTCCTAGGCCGTTGCTCCGATTTCCACGAAAATTGAACCAGATCATCTACAGACCATGCTGACAAAAAGTTATGGAATTCAAGTTGATTCGCTTAGCAATTTTCGAAAAAACCCACAAACAAATTTTACGTAGCGCTTGCGAAACCAGACGTAAGGCTGTATCTCCGCAACGCTTTATTGGATTCAGACCAAACTTGGCACATGTCATCACAAGCATGACCTGAGGCTACATGCTGCGTTTCGGCGCAGCGCCACCTACTGGTCCGGAGATATGAAAAATGGCTATTTTTGCTTATAACTTCTGAATAGTTTGCCCAAAAATCATCAAATTGGTCTCGTTAGATTCAGGCCAACATGCTGAGTCGACTGATATCCAATTTTACCATATCGGCCATTTTGGCTGTCGGCCATTTTGAATTTTGTGCTAAAATGCTGTATTTTAAGAACGCATGAATGGATTGTTACGAAACATGGTGTGGCTCATCAGCACGGTGCCCTGAAGGAGCGTGAGAAGTTTCAAAACAGCGCCACCTTGTGGTCAAAAGTTATAACAACATTTTCAAAAAGGCTAATAACCTTTGAATACATCTGCCTATTGAAATGCCACTGGTCTTAATAGATTCCCTGGGTCACGCTGAGAACATAGATACCAAGTTTGCCATATTTGGCCGAACTTCCTGTCCGCCATCTTGATTTTCAATCAAAACCTACTTTTTCGAACTCCTCCTAGACCGTTTGTCCGATTTTCACCAAAATCGAATCGTATCATCTCCACACTGTACCGACAAAAAGTTATGGAATTCGTGTTGATTCGTCAAACCGTTCTCGAATACCGCGCAAACAAATTTTACGTTGTGCCACAGCTACAGATTTAGTGCAAAAGTACTAAATCGCCCATAACTCCCAGACCATTTGTCCTAGACTCAAGTGTCTTACACCACTGTGATCCCTGGCTCAAGGCGGACAAAATGGCTATCTCCAATTTCAATGTAGGCCAGAAAAAATGTCTGCTATGTCGAATTTTGTCCGAAACCTACTTTTGCGAACTAGTCCTAGGTTTTTCGCCAGATCGGAACCAAACCAGTCTAGGACATTTCTCTGGACTCTCTAGATCAATAATTATCGAAAAAAAGTTGAACTTTTGCATTTGGGTGGCTGTAACAGGGTCATTTAGAAAAGGGGCGTGGCAAAATACACTAAAAAGCCTATAAATCCCAATTGAAAACTCAGAACTTCACCAAAATTGATGAGCATATGTGTCAGAACATGGTGAGGAAGCATGCAGAGTTTCATGGAGATCGGACCATAGGTGGCGCTATAACTGGCAAAAAGCCTTCATTCTTATTAGGGGTTCAAGCATGAAATGCTGAAACCCTATTGTAATTGTAAGGATTCGTAAAACGCATCGTGCAGGCCAAACCGTAAGGCCTAGAGACGTGAAACCTGGCCAGATGGTAGGCCTCAATTTGGGGACAACCTATCAGAGTATGACCCCGAATGGCCCATAGGTGGCGCTACAGCAACCAAAAGTTCAAAATTGCTCATAACTCTTAGACCGTTTGTCCCAGGATCAAGTGTCTTATATCGTTGGAATCCTTGGCTCAAGGCGGACAAAATGGCTATCTCCGATTTTGATTTAGGCAGGGGAAATTTTTTGCTATGTCGAATTTTGTCCAAAACCTACCTTTGCGAACTAGTCCCTGGTTTTTCGCCCGATTGGAACCAAACCAGTCTAGGACAATTCTCTGGACTCTCTAGATCAATAATTGTCGAAAAAAAGTTGAACTTTTGCATGTGGGTGGCTGTAACAGGGTCATTTAGAAAAGGGGCGTGGCAAAATACACTAAAAAGCCTATAAATCCCAAATGAAAACTCAGAACATCACGAAAATCGCTGAGCATATGTGTCATGACATGGTGAACAAGCGTGCCGAGTTTCATGCAGATCGGACCATAGGTGGCGCTATAAATGGCAAAAAGGTTCCCTTATTATTAGGGGCCAAGCACAGAATGTGCGTAGGCACCTATTGTATCTGTTGGCGTACCAAAAATAATTCTTCTTTTTCTTCCGCTCTGGGAGTCTATGGCAGCCCATAGAACCGCTTGCGGGAAAGTTATGAAATTTGGCACACTGATAGAGGGCAGACTGAACAGTCACCATAGCAAATTTGGAGTCTCCAACTCATTCCCTCTAGCGCCACCAGCTGTCCAAATTTGCACTCATGTTTATGCTAATAACTTTTGAACCACAAGGGCTAGAAACAAAATTCCCATTTCTTCTGATTCCCTAGCTCAAGACGATTCGATCGCACCCTATGACGTCATTTTCCGTCATGGAAATTTGTCCGCCATTTTGAATTTTTCGAAAAATCTACTTTTTCGAACTCCTCCTAGGCCGTTGCTCCGATTTCCACGAAAATTGAACCAGATCATCTACAGACCATGCTGACAAAAAGTTATGGAATTCAAGTTGATTCGCTTAGCAATTTTCGAAAAAACCCACAAACAAATTTTACGTAGCGCTTGCGAAACCAGACGTAAGGCTGTATCTCCGCAACGCTTTATTGGATTCAGACCAAACTTGGCACATGTCATCACAAGCATGACCTGAGGCTACATGCTGCGTTTCGGCGCAGCGCCACCTACTGGTCCGGAGATATGAAAAATGGCTATTTTTGCTTATAACTTCTGAATAGTTTGCCCAAAAATCATCAAATTGGTCTCGTTAGATTCAGGCCAACATGCTGAGTCGACTGATATCCAATTTTACCATATCGGCCATTTTGGCTGTCGGCCATTTTGAATTTTGTGCTAAAATGCTGTATTTTAAGAACGCATGAATGGATTGTTACGAAACATGGTGTGGCTCATCAGCACGGTGCCCTGAAGGAGCGTGAGAAGTTTCAAAACAGCGCCACCTTGTGGTCAAAAGTTATAACAACATTTTCAAAAAGGCTAATAACCTTTGAATACATCTGCCTATTGAAATGCCACTGGTCTTAATAGATTCCCTGGGTCACGCTGAGAACATAGATACCAAGTTTGCCATATTTGGCCGAACTTCCTGTCCGCCATCTTGATTTTCAATCAAAACCTACTTTTTCGAACTCCTCCTAGACCGTTTGTCCGATTTTCACCAAAATCGAATCGTATCATCTCCACACTGTACCGACAAAAAGTTATGGAATTCGTGTTGATTCGTCAAACCGTTCTCGAATACCGCGCAAACAAATTTTACGTTGTGCCACAGCTACAGATTTAGTGCAAAAGTACTAAATCGCCCATAACTCCCAGACCATTTGTCCTAGACTCAAGTGTCTTACACCACTGTGATCCCTGGCTCAAGGCGGACAAAATGGCTATCTCCAATTTCAATGTAGGCCAGAAAAAATGTCTGCTATGTCGAATTTTGTCCGAAACCTACTTTTGCGAACTAGTCCTAGGTTTTTCGCCAGATCGGAACCAAACCAGTCTAGGACATTTCTCTGGACTCTCTAGATCAATAATTATCGAAAAAAAGTTGAACTTTTGCATTTGGGTGGCTGTAACAGGGTCATTTAGAAAAGGGGCGTGGCAAAATACACTAAAAAGCCTATAAATCCCAATTGAAAACTCAGAACTTCACCAAAATTGATGAGCATATGTGTCAGAACATGGTGAGGAAGCATGCAGAGTTTCATGGAGATCGGACCATAGGTGGCGCTATAACTGGCAAAAAGCCTTCATTCTTATTAGGGGTTCAAGCATGAAATGCTGAAACCCTATTGTAATTGTAAGGATTCGTAAAACGCATCGTGCAGGCCAAACCGTAAGGCCTAGAGACGTGAAACCTGGCCAGATGGTAGGCCTCAATTTGGGGACAACCTATCAGAGTATGACCCCGAATGGCCCATAGGTGGCGCTACAGCAACCAAAAGTTCAAAATTGCTCATAACTCTTAGACCGTTTGTCCCAGGATCAAGTGTCTTATATCGTTGGAATCCTTGGCTCAAGGCGGACAAAATGGCTATCTCCGATTTTGATTTAGGCAGGGGAAATTTTTTGCTATGTCGAATTTTGTCCAAAACCTACCTTTGCGAACTAGTCCCTGGTTTTTCGCCCGATTGGAACCAAACCAGTCTAGGACAATTCTCTGGACTCTCTAGATCAATAATTGTCGAAAAAAAGTTGAACTTTTGCATGTGGGTGGCTGTAACAGGGTCATTTAGAAAAGGGGCGTGGCAAAATACACTAAAAAGCCTATAAATCCCAAATGAAAACTCAGAACATCACGAAAATCGCTGAGCATATGTGTCATGACATGGTGAACAAGCGTGCCGAGTTTCATGCAGATCGGACCATAGGTGGCGCTATAAATGGCAAAAAGGTTCCCTTATTATTAGGGGCCAAGCACAGAATGTGCGTAGGCACCTATTGTATCTGTTGGCGTACCAAAAATAATTCTTCTTTTTCTTCCGCTCTGGGAGTCTATGGCAGCCCATAGAACCGCTTGCGGGAAAGTTATGAAATTTGGCACACTGATAGAGGGCAGACTGAACAGTCACCATAGCAAATTTGGAGTATCCAACTCATTCCCTCTAGCGCCACCAGCTGTCCAAATTTGCACTCATGTTTATGCTAATAACTTTTGAACCACAAGGGCTAGAAACAAAATTCCCATTTCTTCTGATTCCCTAGCTCAAGACGATTCGATCGCACCCTATGACGTCATTTTCCGTCATGGAAATTTGTCCGCCATTTTGAATTTTTCGAAAAATCTACTTTTTCGAACTCCTCCTAGGCCGTTGCTCCGATTTCCACGAAAATTGAACCAGATCATCTACAGACCATGCTGACAAAAAGTTATGGAATTCAAGTTGATTCGCTTAGCAATTTTCGAAAAAACCCACAAACAAATTTTACGTAGCGCTTGCGAAACCAGACGTAAGGCTGTATCTCCGCAACGCTTTATTGGATTCAGACCAAACTTGGCACATGTCATCACAAGCATGACCTGAGGCTACATGCTGCGTTTCGGCGCAGCGCCACCTACTGGTCCGGAGATATGAAAAATGGCTATTTTTGCTTATAACTTCTGAATAGTTTGCCCAAAAATCATCAAATTGGTCTCGTTAGATTCAGGCCAACATGCTGAGTCGACTGATATCCAATTTTACCATATCGGCCATTTTGGCTGTCGGCCATTTTGAATTTTGTGCTAAAATGCTGTATTTTAAGAACGCATGAATGGATTGTTACGAAACATGGTGTGGCTCATCAGCACGGTGCCCTGAAGGAGCGTGAGAAGTTTCAAAACAGCGCCACCTTGTGGTCAAAAGTTATAACAACATTTTCAAAAAGGCTAATAACCTTTGAATACATCTGCCTATTGAAATGCCACTGGTCTTAATAGATTCCCTGGGTCACGCTGAGAACATAGATACCAAGTTTGCCATATTTGGCCGAACTTCCTGTCCGCCATCTTGATTTTCAATCAAAACCTACTTTTTCGAACTCCTCCTAGACCGTTTGTCCGATTTTCACCAAAATCGAATCGTATCATCTCCACACTGTACCGACAAAAAGTTATGGAATTCGTGTTGATTCGTCAAACCGTTCTCGAATACCGCGCAAACAAATTTTACGTTGTGCCACAGCTACAGATTTAGTGCAAAAGTACTAAATCGCCCATAACTCCCAGACCATTTGTCCTAGACTCAAGTGTCTTACACCACTGTGATCCCTGGCTCAAGGCGGACAAAATGGCTATCTCCAATTTCAATGTAGGCCAGAAAAAATGTCTGCTATGTCGAATTTTGTCCGAAACCTACTTTTGCGAACTAGTCCTAGGTTTTTCGCCAGATCGGAACCAAACCAGTCTAGGACATTTCTCTGGACTCTCTAGATCAATAATTATCGAAAAAAAGTTGAACTTTTGCATTTGGGTGGCTGTAACAGGGTCATTTAGAAAAGGGGCGTGGCAAAATACACTAAAAAGCCTATAAATCCCAATTGAAAACTCAGAACTTCACCAAAATTGATGAGCATATGTGTCAGAACATGGTGAGGAAGCATGCAGAGTTTCATGGAGATCGGACCATAGGTGGCGCTATAACTGGCAAAAAGCCTTCATTCTTATTAGGGGTTCAAGCATGAAATGCTGAAACCCTATTGTAATTGTAAGGATTCGTAAAACGCATCGTGCAGGCCAAACCGTAAGGCCTAGAGACGTGAAACCTGGCCAGATGGTAGGCCTCAATTTGGGGACAACCTATCAGAGTATGACCCCGAATGGCCCATAGGTGGCGCTACAGCAACCAAAAGTTCAAAATTGCTCATAACTCTTAGACCGTTTGTCCCAGGATCAAGTGTCTTATATCGTTGGAATCCTTGGCTCAAGGCGGACAAAATGGCTATCTCCGATTTTGATTTAGGCAGGGGAAATTTTTTGCTATGTCGAATTTTGTCCAAAACCTACCTTTGCGAACTAGTCCCTGGTTTTTCGCCCGATTGGAACCAAACCAGTCTAGGACAATTCTCTGGACTCTCTAGATCAATAATTGTCGAAAAAAAGTTGAACTTTTGCATGTGGGTGGCTGTAACAGGGTCATTTAGAAAAGGGGCGTGGCAAAATACACTAAAAAGCCTATAAATCCCAAATGAAAACTCAGAACATCACGAAAATCGCTGAGCATATGTGTCATGACATGGTGAACAAGCGTGCCGAGTTTCATGCAGATCGGACCATAGGTGGCGCTATAAATGGCAAAAAGGTTCCCTTATTATTAGGGGCCAAGCACAGAATGTGCGTAGGCACCTATTGTATCTGTTGGCGTACCAAAAATAATTCTTCTTTTTCTTCCGCTCTGGGAGTCTATGGCAGCCCATAGAACCGCTTGCGGGAAAGTTATGAAATTTGGCACACTGATAGAGGGCAGACTGAACAGTCACCATAGCAAATTTGGAGTCTCCAACTCATTCCCTCTAGCGCCACCAGCTGTCCAAATTTGCACTCATGTTTATGCTAATAACTTTTGAACCACAAGGGCTAGAAACAAAATTCCCATTTCTTCTGATTCCCTAGCTCAAGACGATTCGATCGCACCCTATGACGTCATTTTCCGTCATGGAAATTTGTCCGCCATTTTGAATTTTTCGAAAAATCTACTTTTTCGAACTCCTCCTAGGCCGTTGCTCCGATTTCCACGAAAATTGAACCAGATCATCTACAGACCATGCTGACAAAAAGTTATGGAATTCAAGTTGATTCGCTTAGCAATTTTCGAAAAAACCCACAAACAAATTTTACGTAGCGCTTGCGAAACCAGACGTAAGGCTGTATCTCCGCAACGCTTTATTGGATTCAGACCAAACTTGGCACATGTCATCACAAGCATGACCTGAGGCTACATGCTGCGTTTCGGCGCAGCGCCACCTACTGGTCCGGAGATATGAAAAATGGCTATTTTTGCTTATAACTTCTGAATAGTTTGCCCAAAAATCATCAAATTGGTCTCGTTAGATTCAGGCCAACATGCTGAGTCGACTGATATCCAATTTTACCATATCGGCCATTTTGGCTGTCGGCCATTTTGAATTTTGTGCTAAAATGCTGTATTTTAAGAACGCATGAATGGATTGTTACGAAACATGGTGTGGCTCATCAGCACGGTGCCCTGAAGGAGCGTGAGAAGTTTCAAAACAGCGCCACCTTGTGGTCAAAAGTTATAACAACATTTTCAAAAAGGCTAATAACCTTTGAATACATCTGCCTATTGAAATGCCACTGGTCTTAATAGATTCCCTGGGTCACGCTGAGAACATAGATACCAAGTTTGCCATATTTGGCCGAACTTCCTGTCCGCCATCTTGATTTTCAATCAAAACCTACTTTTTCGAACTCCTCCTAGACCGTTTGTCCGATTTTCACCAAAATCGAATCGTATCATCTCCACACTGTACCGACAAAAAGTTATGGAATTCGTGTTGATTCGTCAAACCGTTCTCGAATACCGCGCAAACAAATTTTACGTTGTGCCACAGCTACAGATTTAGTGCAAAAGTACTAAATCGCCCATAACTCCCAGACCATTTGTCCTAGACTCAAGTGTCTTACACCACTGTGATCCCTGGCTCAAGGCGGACAAAATGGCTATCTCCAATTTCAATGTAGGCCAGAAAAAATGTCTGCTATGTCGAATTTTGTCCGAAACCTACTTTTGCGAACTAGTCCTAGGTTTTTCGCCAGATCGGAACCAAACCAGTCTAGGACATTTCTCTGGACTCTCTAGATCAATAATTATCGAAAAAAAGTTGAACTTTTGCATTTGGGTGGCTGTAACAGGGTCATTTAGAAAAGGGGCGTGGCAAAATACACTAAAAAGCCTATAAATCCCAATTGAAAACTCAGAACTTCACCAAAATTGATGAGCATATGTGTCAGAACATGGTGAGGAAGCATGCAGAGTTTCATGGAGATCGGACCATAGGTGGCGCTATAACTGGCAAAAAGCCTTCATTCTTATTAGGGGTTCAAGCATGAAATGCTGAAACCCTATTGTAATTGTAAGGATTCGTAAAACGCATCGTGCAGGCCAAACCGTAAGGCCTAGAGACGTGAAACCTGGCCAGATGGTAGGCCTCAATTTGGGGACAACCTATCAGAGTATGACCCCGAATGGCCCATAGGTGGCGCTACAGCAACCAAAAGTTCAAAATTGCTCATAACTCTTAGACCGTTTGTCCCAGGATCAAGTGTCTTATATCGTTGGAATCCTTGGCTCAAGGCGGACAAAATGGCTATCTCCGATTTTGATTTAGGCAGGGGAAATTTTTTGCTATGTCGAATTTTGTCCAAAACCTACCTTTGCGAACTAGTCCCTGGTTTTTCGCCCGATTGGAACCAAACCAGTCTAGGACAATTCTCTGGACTCTCTAGATCAATAATTGTCGAAAAAAAGTTGAACTTTTGCATGTGGGTGGCTGTAACAGGGTCATTTAGAAAAGGGGCGTGGCAAAATACACTAAAAAGCCTATAAATCCCAAATGAAAACTCAGAACATCACGAAAATCGCTGAGCATATGTGTCATGACATGGTGAACAAGCGTGCCGAGTTTCATGCAGATCGGACCATAGGTGGCGCTATAAATGGCAAAAAGGTTCCCTTATTATTAGGGGCCAAGCACAGAATGTGCGTAGGCACCTATTGTATCTGTTGGCGTACCAAAAATAATTCTTCTTTTTCTTCCGCTCTGGGAGTCTATGGCAGCCCATAGAACCGCTTGCGGGAAAGTTATGAAATTTGGCACACTGATAGAGGGCAGACTGAACAGTCACCATAGCAAATTTGGAGTATCCAACTCATTCCCTCTAGCGCCACCAGCTGTCCAAATTTGCACTCATGTTTATGCTAATAACTTTTGAACCACAAGGGCTAGAAACAAAATTCCCATTTCTTCTGATTCCCTAGCTCAAGACGATTCGATCGCACCCTATGACGTCATTTTCCGTCATGGAAATTTGTCCGCCATTTTGAATTTTTCGAAAAATCTACTTTTTCGAACTCCTCCTAGGCCGTTGCTCCGATTTCCACGAAAATTGAACCAGATCATCTACAGACCATGCTGACAAAAAGTTATGGAATTCAAGTTGATTCGCTTAGCAATTTTCGAAAAAACCCACAAACAAATTTTACGTAGCGCTTGCGAAACCAGACGTAAGGCTGTATCTCCGCAACGCTTTATTGGATTCAGACCAAACTTGGCACATGTCATCACAAGCATGACCTGAGGCTACATGCTGCGTTTCGGCGCAGCGCCACCTACTGGTCCGGAGATATGAAAAATGGCTATTTTTGCTTATAACTTCTGAATAGTTTGCCCAAAAATCATCAAATTGGTCTCGTTAGATTCAGGCCAACATGCTGAGTCGACTGATATCCAATTTTACCATATCGGCCATTTTGGCTGTCGGCCATTTTGAATTTTGTGCTAAAATGCTGTATTTTAAGAACGCATGAATGGATTGTTACGAAACATGGTGTGGCTCATCAGCACGGTGCCCTGAAGGAGCGTGAGAAGTTTCAAAACAGCGCCACCTTGTGGTCAAAAGTTATAACAACATTTTCAAAAAGGCTAATAACCTTTGAATACATCTGCCTATTGAAATGCCACTGGTCTTAATAGATTCCCTGGGTCACGCTGAGAACATAGATACCAAGTTTGCCATATTTGGCCGAACTTCCTGTCCGCCATCTTGATTTTCAATCAAAACCTACTTTTTCGAACTCCTCCTAGACCGTTTGTCCGATTTTCACCAAAATCGAATCGTATCATCTCCACACTGTACCGACAAAAAGTTATGGAATTCGTGTTGATTCGTCAAACCGTTCTCGAATACCGCGCAAACAAATTTTACGTTGTGCCACAGCTACAGATTTAGTGCAAAAGTACTAAATCGCCCATAACTCCCAGACCATTTGTCCTAGACTCAAGTGTCTTACACCACTGTGATCCCTGGCTCAAGGCGGACAAAATGGCTATCTCCAATTTCAATGTAGGCCAGAAAAAATGTCTGCTATGTCGAATTTTGTCCGAAACCTACTTTTGCGAACTAGTCCTAGGTTTTTCGCCAGATCGGAACCAAACCAGTCTAGGACATTTCTCTGGACTCTCTAGATCAATAATTATCGAAAAAAAGTTGAACTTTTGCATTTGGGTGGCTGTAACAGGGTCATTTAGAAAAGGGGCGTGGCAAAATACACTAAAAAGCCTATAAATCCCAATTGAAAACTCAGAACTTCACCAAAATTGATGAGCATATGTGTCAGAACATGGTGAGGAAGCATGCAGAGTTTCATGGAGATCGGACCATAGGTGGCGCTATAACTGGCAAAAAGCCTTCATTCTTATTAGGGGTTCAAGCATGAAATGCTGAAACCCTATTGTAATTGTAAGGATTCGTAAAACGCATCGTGCAGGCCAAACCGTAAGGCCTAGAGACGTGAAACCTGGCCAGATGGTAGGCCTCAATTTGGGGACAACCTATCAGAGTATGACCCCGAATGGCCCATAGGTGGCGCTACAGCAACCAAAAGTTCAAAATTGCTCATAACTCTTAGACCGTTTGTCCCAGGATCAAGTGTCTTATATCGTTGGAATCCTTGGCTCAAGGCGGACAAAATGGCTATCTCCGATTTTGATTTAGGCAGGGGAAATTTTTTGCTATGTCGAATTTTGTCCAAAACCTACCTTTGCGAACTAGTCCCTGGTTTTTCGCCCGATTGGAACCAAACCAGTCTAGGACAATTCTCTGGACTCTCTAGATCAATAATTGTCGAAAAAAAGTTGAACTTTTGCATGTGGGTGGCTGTAACAGGGTCATTTAGAAAAGGGGCGTGGCAAAATACACTAAAAAGCCTATAAATCCCAAATGAAAACTCAGAACATCACGAAAATCGCTGAGCATATGTGTCATGACATGGTGAACAAGCGTGCCGAGTTTCATGCAGATCGGACCATAGGTGGCGCTATAAATGGCAAAAAGGTTCCCTTATTATTAGGGGCCAAGCACAGAATGTGCGTAGGCACCTATTGTATCTGTTGGCGTACCAAAAATAATTCTTCTTTTTCTTCCGCTCTGGGAGTCTATGGCAGCCCATAGAACCGCTTGCGGGAAAGTTATGAAATTTGGCACACTGATAGAGGGCAGACTGAACAGTCACCATAGCAAATTTGGAGTCTCCAACTCATTCCCTCTAGCGCCACCAGCTGTCCAAATTTGCACTCATGTTTATGCTAATAACTTTTGAACCACAAGGGCTAGAAACAAAATTCCCATTTCTTCTGATTCCCTAGCTCAAGACGATTCGATCGCACCCTATGACGTCATTTTCCGTCATGGAAATTTGTCCGCCATTTTGAATTTTTCGAAAAATCTACTTTTTCGAACTCCTCCTAGGCCGTTGCTCCGATTTCCACGAAAATTGAACCAGATCATCTACAGACCATGCTGACAAAAAGTTATGGAATTCAAGTTGATTCGCTTAGCAATTTTCGAAAAAACCCACAAACAAATTTTACGTAGCGCTTGCGAAACCAGACGTAAGGCTGTATCTCCGCAACGCTTTATTGGATTCAGACCAAACTTGGCACATGTCATCACAAGCATGACCTGAGGCTACATGCTGCGTTTCGGCGCAGCGCCACCTACTGGTCCGGAGATATGAAAAATGGCTATTTTTGCTTATAACTTCTGAATAGTTTGCCCAAAAATCATCAAATTGGTCTCGTTAGATTCAGGCCAACATGCTGAGTCGACTGATATCCAATTTTACCATATCGGCCATTTTGGCTGTCGGCCATTTTGAATTTTGTGCTAAAATGCTGTATTTTAAGAACGCATGAATGGATTGTTACGAAACATGGTGTGGCTCATCAGCACGGTGCCCTGAAGGAGCGTGAGAAGTTTCAAAACAGCGCCACCTTGTGGTCAAAAGTTATAACAACATTTTCAAAAAGGCTAATAACCTTTGAATACATCTGCCTATTGAAATGCCACTGGTCTTAATAGATTCCCTGGGTCACGCTGAGAACATAGATACCAAGTTTGCCATATTTGGCCGAACTTCCTGTCCGCCATCTTGATTTTCAATCAAAACCTACTTTTTCGAACTCCTCCTAGACCGTTTGTCCGATTTTCACCAAAATCGAATCGTATCATCTCCACACTGTACCGACAAAAAGTTATGGAATTCGTGTTGATTCGTCAAACCGTTCTCGAATACCGCGCAAACAAATTTTACGTTGTGCCACAGCTACAGATTTAGTGCAAAAGTACTAAATCGCCCATAACTCCCAGACCATTTGTCCTAGACTCAAGTGTCTTACACCACTGTGATCCCTGGCTCAAGGCGGACAAAATGGCTATCTCCAATTTCAATGTAGGCCAGAAAAAATGTCTGCTATGTCGAATTTTGTCCGAAACCTACTTTTGCGAACTAGTCCTAGGTTTTTCGCCAGATCGGAACCAAACCAGTCTAGGACATTTCTCTGGACTCTCTAGATCAATAATTATCGAAAAAAAGTTGAACTTTTGCATTTGGGTGGCTGTAACAGGGTCATTTAGAAAAGGGGCGTGGCAAAATACACTAAAAAGCCTATAAATCCCAATTGAAAACTCAGAACTTCACCAAAATTGATGAGCATATGTGTCAGAACATGGTGAGGAAGCATGCAGAGTTTCATGGAGATCGGACCATAGGTGGCGCTATAACTGGCAAAAAGCCTTCATTCTTATTAGGGGTTCAAGCATGAAATGCTGAAACCCTATTGTAATTGTAAGGATTCGTAAAACGCATCGTGCAGGCCAAACCGTAAGGCCTAGAGACGTGAAACCTGGCCAGATGGTAGGCCTCAATTTGGGGACAACCTATCAGAGTATGACCCCGAATGGCCCATAGGTGGCGCTACAGCAACCAAAAGTTCAAAATTGCTCATAACTCTTAGACCGTTTGTCCCAGGATCAAGTGTCTTATATCGTTGGAATCCTTGGCTCAAGGCGGACAAAATGGCTATCTCCGATTTTGATTTAGGCAGGGGAAATTTTTTGCTATGTCGAATTTTGTCCAAAACCTACCTTTGCGAACTAGTCCCTGGTTTTTCGCCCGATTGGAACCAAACCAGTCTAGGACAATTCTCTGGACTCTCTAGATCAATAATTGTCGAAAAAAAGTTGAACTTTTGCATGTGGGTGGCTGTAACAGGGTCATTTAGAAAAGGGGCGTGGCAAAATACACTAAAAAGCCTATAAATCCCAAATGAAAACTCAGAACATCACGAAAATCGCTGAGCATATGTGTCATGACATGGTGAACAAGCGTGCCGAGTTTCATGCAGATCGGACCATAGGTGGCGCTATAAATGGCAAAAAGGTTCCCTTATTATTAGGGGCCAAGCACAGAATGTGCGTAGGCACCTATTGTATCTGTTGGCGTACCAAAAATAATTCTTCTTTTTCTTCCGCTCTGGGAGTCTATGGCAGCCCATAGAACCGCTTGCGGGAAAGTTATGAAATTTGGCACACTGATAGAGGGCAGACTGAACAGTCACCATAGCAAATTTGGAGTCTCCAACTCATTCCCTCTAGCGCCACCAGCTGTCCAAATTTGCACTCATGTTTATGCTAATAACTTTTGAACCACAAGGGCTAGAAACAAAATTCCCATTTCTTCTGATTCCCTAGCTCAAGACGATTCGATCGCACCCTATGACGTCATTTTCCGTCATGGAAATTTGTCCGCCATTTTGAATTTTTCGAAAAATCTACTTTTTCGAACTCCTCCTAGGCCGTTGCTCCGATTTCCACGAAAATTGAACCAGATCATCTACAGACCATGCTGACAAAAAGTTATGGAATTCAAGTTGATTCGCTTAGCAATTTTCGAAAAAACCCACAAACAAATTTTACGTAGCGCTTGCGAAACCAGACGTAAGGCTGTATCTCCGCAACGCTTTATTGGATTCAGACCAAACTTGGCACATGTCATCACAAGCATGACCTGAGGCTACATGCTGCGTTTCGGCGCAGCGCCACCTACTGGTCCGGAGATATGAAAAATGGCTATTTTTGCTTATAACTTCTGAATAGTTTGCCCAAAAATCATCAAATTGGTCTCGTTAGATTCAGGCCAACATGCTGAGTCGACTGATATCCAATTTTACCATATCGGCCATTTTGGCTGTCGGCCATTTTGAATTTTGTGCTAAAATGCTGTATTTTAAGAACGCATGAATGGATTGTTACGAAACATGGTGTGGCTCATCAGCACGGTGCCCTGAAGGAGCGTGAGAAGTTTCAAAACAGCGCCACCTTGTGGTCAAAAGTTATAACAACATTTTCAAAAAGGCTAATAACCTTTGAATACATCTGCCTATTGAAATGCCACTGGTCTTAATAGATTCCCTGGGTCACGCTGAGAACATAGATACCAAGTTTGCCATATTTGGCCGAACTTCCTGTCCGCCATCTTGATTTTCAATCAAAACCTACTTTTTCGAACTCCTCCTAGACCGTTTGTCCGATTTTCACCAAAATCGAATCGTATCATCTCCACACTGTACCGACAAAAAGTTATGGAATTCGTGTTGATTCGTCAAACCGTTCTCGAATACCGCGCAAACAAATTTTACGTTGTGCCACAGCTACAGATTTAGTGCAAAAGTACTAAATCGCCCATAACTCCCAGACCATTTGTCCTAGACTCAAGTGTCTTACACCACTGTGATCCCTGGCTCAAGGCGGACAAAATGGCTATCTCCAATTTCAATGTAGGCCAGAAAAAATGTCTGCTATGTCGAATTTTGTCCGAAACCTACTTTTGCGAACTAGTCCTAGGTTTTTCGCCAGATCGGAACCAAACCAGTCTAGGACATTTCTCTGGACTCTCTAGATCAATAATTATCGAAAAAAAGTTGAACTTTTGCATTTGGGTGGCTGTAACAGGGTCATTTAGAAAAGGGGCGTGGCAAAATACACTAAAAAGCCTATAAATCCCAATTGAAAACTCAGAACTTCACCAAAATTGATGAGCATATGTGTCAGAACATGGTGAGGAAGCATGCAGAGTTTCATGGAGATCGGACCATAGGTGGCGCTATAACTGGCAAAAAGCCTTCATTCTTATTAGGGGTTCAAGCATGAAATGCTGAAACCCTATTGTAATTGTAAGGATTCGTAAAACGCATCGTGCAGGCCAAACCGTAAGGCCTAGAGACGTGAAACCTGGCCAGATGGTAGGCCTCAATTTGGGGACAACCTATCAGAGTATGACCCCGAATGGCCCATAGGTGGCGCTACAGCAACCAAAAGTTCAAAATTGCTCATAACTCTTAGACCGTTTGTCCCAGGATCAAGTGTCTTATATCGTTGGAATCCTTGGCTCAAGGCGGACAAAATGGCTATCTCCGATTTGCTCGCCCTTCAGGCGCCAATTTCGAGTAAATTGCTTTTTTTTGAAAAACCTATTTTTGCGAACTTCTCCTTGGTTTTTCGCCCGATCGGAACCAAACCACTGCAAGAATATTCTCTGGAGTCTGACAATCAATAATCATCCAAAAAATTCAAAATTTCAATTAACGGTTGATAAGGGGAACCAAAATCTTTGATGGCACCAGAGCCACTTTTACTAAAACGGTTATAAATTGTGAACGGAAAGAGATTTTTTTGCTAAACTTGGGACACATCTTCCTGAGCTCAATCTGAGATCACTTGAAAAAAATCGTAACAATTGGCCACTAGGTGGCACTATAAAATGGTTATAACTTGTGAACGGAAAGAGATATTTTCGCAAAACTTGGGACACATGTTCATGAGCTCATTCTGAGGTCACGTGAAAAAAAATCATGTCAATTGGCCACTTGATGGCGCTGTAAAATGGTTATAACTTGTGAACGGAATGAGATATTTTCACTAAACTTGGGACACATGTCCATAAGCTCAATCTGAGTTGACATGAAAAAAATCATGACAATTGGCCACTTGGTGGTGCTATAACAGTGAAAAAAGGCACACAGTGTCTTTGTCCAAGGTGCCATGATAGTCTATGAGAACATTGGTGTATCTCAAAAAACTCGTATACGTATACGTCATTGGCACAAATCCTTGAAGGAGCCTTAGAAATTTCAAGGAAGCCCGTGTTTTTTTCACAGGAGTGACCTCCTAAGAATCCTTGCCGAGTCCAACAATACCAAACATGCCAGGTTTCGCCTTATGGTTTTTGTAAGTGTCATTTAGAGCTTTAAAAAATTGTGGTTATCTTCAAAGCCGTTAGTCTGATCTAGACAACAACAACAAAACAAAGGAAATTTGAAAACATAGGTAAATAGCTAAACAATAATGCCAAAATGTTAAAATTATGATAGGAACTGACAAAAAAATTAATTAAATCCAATCAATTTCACCCATGGATCATTTTGATGCTCTCACATGTTTGAAACGAACAATGATGGATTGTGATGAAATTTGTTTTGAATTGGGACTGGCGAATCCCCGTCCATACTGTCAATGACCGGTCGCAAAGACCCGCCCACTTTAGTTACTGTTGCTATGTCTGACAAGCGTGTCTCTCGCACCACACCAAGTTCTCACGCAGTGAAAAATACATTGCAGATCAGAAAAAAGACTGTGCGCTGACAGACAAGTACTTTTGATATGAAACAAGTCTCACCTTTCAAATGTAGTCATTTTTTAGAGACATTTAAACAATAAATACCATTTTGTGACTCTTTAAATTGTCTGACAGATAGCTGTAGACTCGAGGCTCAGTTAAAGCTGCTTGTGAACCAATCATCTCTTCCTTCTAGTTAATTTATAGCATTAAAATAAACAAGAATGAACATAAAAGGAATGTTGTTTTAAAGTGCTAAGACGTCAGTACACTTTGTTTTTCAAATTTAAATCCTCCTATGTTAATCTACTAACTCTCCTGACTGCTTTGTTGGACCTAAATGGCAGATTATGATTAGTCAGATCGCCTGTCAATCAAACTCCCTGCGAAGGGTCAATTGAGAATGCCTGTGCGCACAATCCTGATCTAATCAACAACTTTGCAGTTGCACATTAGCCTGGCTAACGTCAGACCTCTTTCTCTTTGAGACGTGGTCTGGGAACCACATGTTCATTTTCTCGTATTTGAGGCGTGGTTTACGAATGCCCAGAGCCGTTTATTGGGCGCTACAAATGTTTATCAAATGCGCCTGTACGTAGCTCATAGCCAATCGTTTCAATTATACCAGATGATGTATGTAGAGCGACAGATATTCAACGAAGAAGACGACGATGGGTCAGAGATTTATGTGTACACCAGAGTCCTGCACGGGTCCGATTTTGTAAATCCGCACCCGCCCGTACCCGCAGTCCGACCCGTTTCCCAACAGCAGCTCTAATTAAAATTTGCACCCGACCCGCTTAAAATAGAACTGACACCCGACCCGCACCCGAAATAAAATCAGTTTAGACTATCACATTATAGACACACTTACAAAAATGTTTATTGCCAGGTCATACAGAAGTTATTACACGACAATTAACACAAAGACAACTTCAGCCGAAGCTGTCAAAAGGCCGATACATGAAGAACAAGGCTAACGTTACCACAAAACTGAGTAGCCTTATAACATTTTACCAATCGAACAGACGCGGCTACAACACTATATGCCACGCAATTTCGTCTAGCCTACATCTGACCATTTTGGCCTCAAACACGCCCTGCACACCACACATACTTAACAGTGTTAAATATGAAAAATACCGTTCGATAGAACTGCTTTGTTACCACAGTTTCTGCGTGCTTCCTCAGGGATGAAGTTCCACATTTGCGGCTATCCAACACGAAAATGTTTGCAGCAAAGCCTTTCACAATATTTTCTTCATATAACTCCAAATTTCTCCCACACACTGGACTTGATTTTTGATGACGTATTGTCGACAACTTTACAATCTCCACTAGCTATTATTTTCTTCAACTCCACAGCATCCATCTCGACGACTGCAAGCAGATCGCGCGTGCGGTTATGTCGTCATCGTCTTGCTGCTCCCTCCCCGTTCTGTGATTGGTTCCCTAGCTGAGGCGAAAATCTGGTCCATGGTATCCAGGCTGCCTAGCAGCGTGAATAAAATCACGCTGCGCTCAAGGCAGCATGGGGAAACCCAGGCTAGTTGCACATAGGAAAGCTCGGAAAATCCCGCTATAATGTAAGAAAGCATCTTTTTCATGTATTTGGACTTAAGCCTAACAATGTTTTATGGTGCGCTGTCCCCATTGTTTTTTTGTTTTGTTTTTGGTGAGCGTAGGCTACTCCTGATTTTGTTAGTCATCTCATCTCTTATATGCTGTGTATGATCATATCCTGCCCTATTCATGGTAGCCTACTCGCGGACATTGCGTCATCAATGTTATCAATTGCGTCATCAAGGGGCCCGCCTTGATAATCCTACTTAAGGGCCCAGTGTTGGCTCGTTACGCCACTGGATATAATTGTCTAAACTCCTTATCAAAATTAAATATTTACAACAAATCTGACACATATATATGGGCACACTTTGAGTACTACCAATAAAAGTGGTGGAGATCAGGCAAGACTATAAGAAGACTAGGCAAAAGGTGCTATAACTGTAAAAACGCTTTAAAACCATATATTTCCTATGGTAAACTGCCTGTATTGGCTGTAAATTGACTTTTTCATCTATGATGGCAGTTGTTAAATGCTTGCTAAATAAAACTTAATGTCTTTTGATGCTTGTGTGCTTAAAGGCCTTAAAGGCCTTAACTGCTTGAACCCCGATAAATGCAGCTTGCAGCTTTAATTGCTCATTGTTGCAGTTGGTCTGACACGTCTTGTCGTCTTATTCTGCTTGGCCCCGCTAATTGCTGCTTGCAGCTATATTTAGGGGCCAAGCACCGAAGGTGCGGAGGCACCTATTGTATCCGTTCACGTTCTTATTATTAGGGGCCAAGCACCGAAGGTGCGGAGGCACCTATTGTTTTCGTTCCCGTTCTTATCATTAGGGGCCAAGCACCGAAGGTGCGGAGGCACCTATTGTTTTTGTTCGCGTTCTTATTATTATTAGGGGCCAAGCACCGAAGGTGCGGAGGCACCTATTGTTTTTGTTCGCGTTCTTATTATTATTATTATTATTAGGGGCCAAGCACCGAAGGTGCGGAGGCACCTATTGTTTTCGTTCCCGTTCTTATTATTATTAGGGGCCAAGCACCGAAGGTGCGTAGGCACCTATTGTATCTGTTCCCGTTCTTATTATTATTAGGGGCCAAGCACCGAAGGTGCGGAGGCACCTATTGTTTTCGTTCCCGTTCTTATTATTATTATTATTAGGGGCCAAGCACCGAAGGTGCGTAGGCACCTATTGTATCTGTTCCCGTTCTTATTATTATTCTTCCTTCTTCCGACTTGGTGTCTATGGCAGCCCATAGAACCGATTGCGGGAAAGTTGTAATGGTTTGACATTCTGATAGAGGACAGTCCCATCATTAAATACACCAATTTTGGTGTGTCTAAGTCATTCCCTCTAGCGCCACCACCTGTCCAAAATTTCACTTTTATTTTGCTAATAACTTTAGAACCGTAAGGCCAATCAGCGAAATTATTTTTTCCTCTGATTCCTGAGCTCATGCCGATTCGAGTGCACCGTATGACGTCATTTTCCGGCATATAAATATGACCGCCATTTTGAATGTGCTGAAAAAGCTACTTTTTCGAACTCGTCCTAGACGGTTTGTCCGATTTGCACGAAAATTGAACCAGATCATCTTCAGGTAGTGCTGACAAAAAGTTATGGAATTCAAATTGATTCGTCAAACCGTTTTCGATAAACGCACGAATACATTTTACGTAGCGCTAGCAAAAACAGTCGTAAGGCCGTATCTCTGCAACGGTTTATCGTATTCAGACCAAACTTGGTACTTGTTCTCACAAGCATGACCTGAGGCTACATGCTGTGTTTCGGCGCAGCGCCACCTACTGGTCCGGAGATATGAAAAATGGCTATTTTTGCTTATAACTTCTGAACAGTTTGTCCAAAAATCATAAAATTGGTCTCGTTAGATTCAGGGCAACATGCCGAGTCGACTGATGTCCAATTTGACCATATCGGTCATTTTGGCTGTCGGCCATTTTGAATTTTGTGCTAAAATTCTGTATTTTATGACCGCATGAACGGATTGTTACGAAACGTGGTATGGGTCATCAGCACAATGCCCTGAATGAGCCTGAGAAGTTTCGAAACAGCGCCACCTAGTGGTGTTTTTTTTTTCAAATGCTTATAACTTTGGGTGTGGTCAACTTATTTTCACGAAACTCATCTTTTTAGACTCCTGAATCGTTGCCGAGTCCTACGATACCAAACATGCTAGGTTTCGCCTTACGGTTTGTGTAGCGTTGTGATTTAGCGCTTAAAAAACATTTGGCTATATCTTTGAAACCGCTAGTCCGATCGAGACGAAACCACCGTCAGAAGTTTGGAAACATAGGTCGATAGCGATATGCCAATGGCCAAATGCGAAAATATTGATGTTTAGGGGTACTAATTTCCAAAGTCATGTGTCAGTCATTTTTTACATGTTTTTTCATATAAATGTCTATAACTCTGAAGCGAATTGAGAAATTTTCACCAAAATCGGCACAAATATGTATGAGCTCACTCTGAGGACATGTAAAAAAAATGGTGGGACTCAGCCTCTTGGTGGCGCTATAATAGAACAAAACATGAAATTCCCATTGACTTCAATACAGTTTTGTGAAATAAAATGCTATACTAAACAAATGCATTAGTTTAATATTACGAAACTCAGAATGTGCCATCAGCACCATCCCCTGAAGGTATCCAAAATATTTCGAGACAGTGCCACCTAGTGGTCAAAAGTTATAACAAAATTTACAAAACTGCTGATAACTTTTGAATAAATTAGCCTATTGTAATGCAACTGGTCTTAATAGATTCCTTGGGTCAAGCCGAGAACATAGATACCAAGTTTTCCTTATTTGGCCTAGCTTCCTGTCCGCCATCTTGATTTTCAGTCAAAACCTACTTTTTCAAACTCCTCCTAGAGTGTTTGTCCGATTTTCACCAAAATCGAATCGTATCATCTCCAGAGTGTGCTGACTAAAAGTTATGGATTTCGTGTCTATAGACGAAACCTTTTTCGTATAGCGTAGCAGCAAATTTGAAGCATGATGCTAAAAGCACTATTCAGGCTTTATCTCTGCAATGCCTTGACATATTGACACCAAACTTTGTATGTGTCATTGTCACTTCACTCTGACCACATCACATCAGTTTGTAACTGCGCCACCTATTGGTCGAAAGTGATAATCCATTGAATCATATTTTGAATGACTTTTTATATGATTTTTTTAGCCATTTCGCCTAAAATCCTCTTTAAATGTCTTTAATTGCTCATTGTTGCAGTTGGTCTGACACCTTCAGCCATGTTGGCATATCCTGTCGTCTGCTTGCGCTTGGCCCCGATAATTGCTGCTTGCAGCTATATTTATTATTATTATTATTATTCCTTCTTCCGACTGGGAGTCTATGGCAGCCCATAGAACCGATCGCGGGAAAGTTGTAATGGTTTGACATTCTGATAGAGGACAGTCCCAACATTAATTACACCAATTTTGGTGTGTCTAAGTCTTTCCCTCTAGCGCCACCAACTGTCCAAAGTTGCACTCATGTTTATGCTAATAACTTTTGAACCACTAGGGCTAGAAACAAAATTCTTTTTCCCTCTGATTCCTGAGCTCATGACGATTCGATTGCACAATATGACGTCATTTTTCGTCATTATAATTTTTCCGCCATTTTGAATTTTCCGAAAAACCTACTTTTTCGAACTCCTCCTAGGCCGTTGCTCCAATTTCCACGAAAATTGAATCAGATCATCTTCAGACCATGCCGACAAAAAGTTATGCAATTCGTGTTGATTCGTCAAACCGTTCTCGAATACCGCGCAAACAAATTTTATGTAGCGCTTGCGAAAACAGACACAAGCCTGTATCTCCGCAACGCTTTATCGTATTCAGACCAAACTAAGCACATATCATCACAAGCATGACCTGAGCCTACATGCTGCGTTTCGGCGCAGTGCCACCTACTGGTCCGGAGATATGAAAAATGGCTGTTTTTGCTTATAACTTCTGAATGGTTTGTCCAAAAATCATAAAAGTGGTCTTGTTAGATTCAGGGCATCATGCTGAGTCGACTGATATCCAATTTTCCCAGATCAGCCATTTTGGCTGTCGGCCATTTTGAATTATGTGCTAAAATGCTGTATTTTAGGAATGCATGAACCTATCGTTACGAAACTCGGTATGGGTCATCAGCACGATGTCCTGAAGGAGCCTGAGAAGTTTCGAAACAGTGCCATCTAGTGGTGAATTTTTTTTCCCAAATGCTTCCAAATGCTTATAACTTTGGGTGTGGTCAACTTATTTTCACAGGACTCATCTCTTTAGACTCCTGAATCGTTCCCGAGTCCAACGATACTGAACATGTTAGGTTTCGCCTTATGGTTTGTGTAGCGTTGTGATTTAGTGCTTAAAAAACATTTGGCTATATCTTTGAAACCGCTTGTCCGATCGAGACGAAACCACCTTCAGAAGTTTGGAAACATAGGTCGATAGCTATACGCCAATGCCCAAATGCGAAAATATTGATGTTTAGGGGTAGTAAAATCCAATCAAAGTCATGTGTCAGTCATTTTTTACGTGTTTTTTCATATAAATGTCTATAACTCCGAAGTGAATTGAGATATTTTCACCAAAATTGACACAAATATGCATGGGCTCACTCTGAGGACACATAAAAAAAATGGTGGGACTGAGCCTCTTGGTGGCACTATAATAGAACAAAACATGAAATTCCCATTGACTTCAATACAGTTTTGTGAAATAAAATGCCAAAGTAAACAAATGCATTGGTGTAATATTACGAAACTCAGAATGTGCCATCAGCACCATCCCCTGAAGGTACCCAAAATATTTCGAGAGAGCGCCACCTAGTGATCAAATATTATGACAAAATTTACAAAAAGGCTAATAAAATTTGAATAAACCTGGCTTTTGAAATGCCACTGGTCTTAATACATTCCTTCAGTCAAGCCGAGAACATAGATACCAAGTTTTCCTTATTTGGCCAAACTTCCTGTCCGCCATCTTGATTTTCAGTCAAAACCTACTTTTTCGAACTCCTCCTAGACCGTTTGTCCAATTTTCACCAAAATCGAATCGTATCATCTCCAGACTATGCTGAATAAAAGTTATGGATTTCGTGTGGATAGATGAAACCGTTTTCGTATAGCGTAGCAGCAAATTTGAGGCATGATGCTAAAAGCACTATTCAGGCTTTATCTCTGCAATGCCTTGACATATTGACACCAAACTTTGTATGTGTCATTGTCACTTCACTCTGACCACATCACATCACTTTTGTAACTGCGCCACCTATTGGTCGAAAGTGATAATCCATTAAATCATATTTTAAATGACTTTTTATATGATTTTTCAGCCATTTCACCTGAAATCCTCTTTAAATGTATTTAATTGCTCATTGTTGCAGTTGGTCTGACACCTTCAGCCATGTTGGCATATCCTGTCATCTGCTTGCGCTTGGCCCCGATAATTGCTGCTTGCAGCTATATTTATTCTTCCGTTTCTTCCGACTGGGCGTCTATGGCAGCCCATAGAACCGATTGCGGGAAAGTTGTTTTGATTTGACATTCTGATAGAGGACAGTCCCAACATTAAATACACCAATTTTGCTGTTTCTAAGTTATTCCCTCTAGCGCCACCACCTGTCCAAAATTTCACTTTTATTTTGCTAATAACTTTTGAACAGTAAGGCCAATCAACAAAATTCTTTTTTTCTCTGATTCCTGAGCTCTTGTCGATTCGAGTGCACCCTATGATGTCATTTTCCGGCATATAAATATGGCCGCCATTTTGAATGACCTGAAAAAGCTACTTTTTCGAACTCGTCCTAGACGGTTTGTCCGATTTGCACGAAAATTGAACCAGATCATCTTCAGGTAGTGCTGACAAAAAGTTATGGAATTCAAATTGATTCGTCAAACCGTTTTTGAATAACGCTCGAACAAATTTTACGGAGCGCTTGCTAAAACAGTCGTAGGGCTGTATCTCCGCAACGCTTTATCGGATTCAGAACAAAATTGGTACATGTCATCAGAAGCATGAACTGAGGCTACATGCGGTGTTTCGGCGCAGCGCCACCTACTGGTCCGGAGATATGGAAAATGGCTGTTTTTGCTTATAGCTTTTGAACAGTCTGTCCAAAAATCATAAAATTGGTCTCGTTAGATTCAGGGCAACATGCCGATTCGACTGATATCCAATTTGACCATATCGGCCATTTTGACTGTCAGCCATTTTGAATTTTGTGCTAAAATGCTGTATTTTATGAACGCATGAACGAATTGTTACGAAACTTGGTATTGGTCATCATCACGATGTCCTGAAGAAGTGTGAGAAGTTTCGAAACAGCGCCACCTAGTGGTGACATTTTTTTTCCAAATGCTTATAACTTTGGTTTTGATCGACTTATTTTCACGAAACTCATCTCATTAGACTCCTGAATCGTTGCCGAGTCCCAAGATACCAAACATGCTAGGTTTCGCCTTATGGTTTGTTTAGCGTTGTGATTTAGCGCTTAAAAAACATTTGGCTATATCTTCGAAACCGCTAGTCCGATCGAGACGAAACCACCGTCAGAAGTTTGGAAACATAGGTCGATAGCTATACGCCAATGCCCAAATGCAAAAATATTGATGTTTAGGGGTAGTAAATTCCAATCAAAGTCATGTGTCAGTCATTTTTTACGTGTTTTTTCATATAAATGTCTATAACTCCGAAGCGAATTGAGATATTTTCACCAAAATTGACACACATATGTATGGGCTCACTCTGAGGACACATTAAAAAAATGGTGTGACTGAGCCTCTTGGTGGCGCTATAACAGAACAAAACATGAAATTCCCATTGACTTCAATACAGTTTTGTGAAATAAAATGCTATACTAAACAAATGCATTGGTGTAATATTACGAAACTCAGAATGTGCCATCAGTTCCATCCCCTGAAGGTACCCAAAATATTTCGAGACAGCGCCACCTAGTGGTCAAAAGTTATAACAAAATTTCCAAAATTGCTAATAAAATTTGAATAAACCTGGCTTTTGAAATGCCACTGGTCTTAATACATTCCTTCAGTCAAGCCGAGAACATAGATACCAAGTTTTCCTTATTTGGCCAAACTTCCTGTCCGCCATCTTGATTTTCAGTCAAAACCTACTTTTTCGAACTCCTCCTAGACCGTTTGTCCAATTTTCACCAAAATCGAATCGTATCATCTCCAGACTATGCTGAATAAAAGTTATGGATTTCGTGTGGATAGATGAAACCGTTTTCGTATAGCGTAGCAGCAAATTTGAGGCATGATGCTAAAAGCACTATTCAGGCTTTATCTCTGCAATGCCTTGACATATTGACACCAAACTTTGTATGTGTCATTGTCACTTCACTCTGACCACATCACATCACTTTTGTAACTGCGCCACCTATTGGTCGAAAGTGATAATCCATTAAATCATATTTTAAATGACTTTTTATATGATTTTTCAGCCATTTCACCTGAAATCCTCTTTAAATGTATTTAATTGCTCATTGTTGCAGTTGGTCTGACACCTTCAGCCATGTTGGCATATCCTGTCATCTGCTTGCGCTTGGCCCCGATAATTGCTGCTTGCAGCTATATTTATTCTTCCGTTTCTTCCGACTGGGCGTCTATGGCAGCCCATAGAACCGATTGCGGGAAAGTTGTTTTGATTTGACATTCTGATAGAGGACAGTCCCAACATTAAATACACCAATTTTGCTGTTTCTAAGTTATTCCCTCTAGCGCCACCACCTGTCCAAAATTTCACTTTTATTTTGCTAATAACTTTTGAACAGTAAGGCCAATCAACAAAATTCTTTTTTTCTCTGATTCCTGAGCTCTTGTCGATTCGAGTGCACCCTATGATGTCATTTTCCGGCATATAAATATGGCCGCCATTTTGAATGACCTGAAAAAGCTACTTTTTCGAACTCGTCCTAGACGGTTTGTCCGATTTGCACGAAAATTGAACCAGATCATCTTCAGGTAGTGCTGACAAAAAGTTATGGAATTCAAATTGATTCGTCAAACCGTTTTTGAATAACGCTCGAACAAATTTTACGGAGCGCTTGCTAAAACAGTCGTAGGGCTGTATCTCCGCAACGCTTTATCGGATTCAGAACAAAATTGGTACATGTCATCAGAAGCATGAACTGAGGCTACATGCGGTGTTTCGGCGCAGCGCCACCTACTGGTCCGGAGATATGGAAAATGGCTGTTTTTGCTTATAGCTTTTGAACAGTCTGTCCAAAAATCATAAAATTGGTCTCGTTAGATTCAGGGCAACATGCCGATTCGACTGATATCCAATTTGACCATATCGGCCATTTTGACTGTCAGCCATTTTGAATTTTGTGCTAAAATGCTGTATTTTATGAACGCATGAACGAATTGTTACGAAACTTGGTATTGGTCATCATCACGATGTCCTGAAGAAGTGTGAGAAGTTTCGAAACAGCGCCACCTAGTGGTGACATTTTTTTTCCAAATGCTTATAACTTTGGTTTTGATCGACTTATTTTCACGAAACTCATCTCATTAGACTCCTGAATCGTTGCCGAGTCCCAAGATACCAAACATGCTAGGTTTCGCCTTATGGTTTGTTTAGCGTTGTGATTTAGCGCTTAAAAAACATTTGGCTATATCTTCGAAACCGCTAGTCCGATCGAGACGAAACCACCGTCAGAAGTTTGGAAACATAGGTCGATAGCTATACGCCAATGCCCAAATGCAAAAATATTGATGTTTAGGGGTAGTAAATTCCAATCAAAGTCATGTGTCAGTCATTTTTTACGTGTTTTTTCATATAAATGTCTATAACTCCGAAGCGAATTGAGATATTTTCACCAAAATTGACACACATATGTATGGGCTCACTCTGAGGACACATTAAAAAAATGGTGTGACTGAGCCTCTTGGTGGCGCTATAACAGAACAAAACATGAAATTCCCATTGACTTCAATACAGTTTTGTGAAATAAAATGCTATACTAAACAAATGCATTGGTGTAATATTACGAAACTCAGAATGTGCCATCAGTTCCATCCCCTGAAGGTACCCAAAATATTTCGAGACAGCGCCACCTAGTGGTCAAAAGTTATAACAAAATTTCCAAAATTGCTAATAACTTTTGAATAAATCTGGCTATTGAAATGCCACTGGTCTTAATAGATTCCCTGGGTCAAGCCGAGAACATAGATACCAAGTTTTCCTTATTTGGCCAAACTTCCTGTCCGCCATCTTGATTTTCATTCAAAACCTACTTTTTCGAACTCCTCCTAGACCGTTTGTCCGATTTTCACCAAAATCGAATCGTATCATCTCCAGACTGTGCCGACTAAAAGTTATGGATTTCGTGTCGATAGACGAAACTGTTTTCGTATAGCGCAGCAGCAAAGTTGAGGCATGATGCCAAAAGCACTATTCAGGCTTTATCTCTGAAATCCCTTGAAATATTGACACCAAACTTTGTATATGTCATTGTCACTTCACTCTGACCACATCACATCAGTTTTGTAACTGCTCCACCTATTGGTCGAAAGTCATAATCCATTAAATCATATTATGAATTACTTTTTATATGATTTTTCAGCCATTTCGCCTAAAATCCTCTCTAAATGTCTTTAATTGCTCATTGTTGCAGTTGGTCTGACACCTTCAGCCATGTTGGCATATCCTGTCATCTGCTTGCGCTTGGCCCCGATAATTGCTGCTTGCAGCTATATTTAGGGGCCAAGCACCGAAGGTGCGGAGGCACCTATTGTATCTGTTCCCGTTCTTATTATTATTATTAGGGGCCAAGCACCGAAGGTGCGGAGCCACCTATTGTTTTTGTTCGCGTTCTTATTATTATTATTATTATTATTATTATTCTTCTTCCGCCATGGGAGTCTATGGCAGCCCATAGAACCGATTGCGGGAAAGTTATGAAATTTGGCACAATGATAGAGGACAGTCCAAAAAGTCACCATACCAAATTTGGTGTCTTAAAACCAATCCCTCTAGCGCCACCACCTGTCCAAAATTTCACTTTTATTTTGCTAATAACTTTTGAACCGTTTGGCCAATCAACAAAATTCTTTTTTCCTCTGATTCCCGAGCTCATGCCGATTCGATTGCACCCTATGACGTCATTTTCCGTCATATAAATATGGCCGCCATTTTTAATGGGCTGAAAAAGCTACTTTTTCGAACTCGTCCTAGACGGTTTGTCCGATTTGCACGAAAATTGAACCAGATCATCTTCAGGCAGTGCTGACAAAAAGTTATGGAATTCAAATTGATTCGTCAAACCGTTTTCGAATAACGCTCGAACACATTTTACGTAGCGCTTGCGAAAACAGTCGAAGGGCTGTATCTCCGCAACGCTTTATCGGATTCAGACCAAAATTGGTACATGTCATCACAAGCATGACCTGAGGCTACATGCTGCGTTTCGGCGCAGCGCCACTTACTGGTCCGGAGATATGAAAAGTGGCTATTTTTGCTTATAACTTCTGAACATTTTGTCCAAAAATCATAAAATTGGTCTCGTTAGATTCAGGGCAACATGCCGAGTCGACTGATATCAAATTTTACCATATCGGCCGTTTTGACTTTCGGCCATTTTGAATTTTGTGCTAAAATGCTGTATTTTAAGAACGCATGAACGGATTGTTACGAAACTCGGTATGGGTCATCAGCACGATGTTCTGAAGGAGCGTGAGAAGTTTTGAAACAGCGCCACCTAGTGGTGAATTTTATTTTTCAAATGCTTATAACTTTGGGTGTGGTCAACTTATTTTCACCAAACTCATCTCATTAGACTCCTGAATCCTTGCCGAGTCCAACGATACCAAATATGCTAGGTTTCGCCTTACGGTTTGTGTAGCGTTGTGATTTAGCACTTAAAAAACATTAGGCGATATCTTCGAAACCGTTTGTCCGATCGAGACGAAACCACCGTCAGAAGTTTGGAATCATAGCTTGTTAACTAAACATTAGAGCCCAAATGCGAAAATATTGATGTCTAGAGGTAGTAAATTCCAATTAAAGTCATGTGTCAGTCATTTTTTACGTGTTTTTTCATATAAATGTCTATAACTCCGAAGATAATTGAGATATTTTCACCAAAATCGACACACATATGTATGGGCTCACTCTGAGGACACATACAAAAAATGGTGGGACTGAGCCTCTTGGTGGCGCAATAATAGAACAAAACATGAAATTCCCATTGACTTCAATACAATTTTGTGAAATAAAATGCTATACTAAACAAATGCATTGGTTTAATATTACGAAACTCAGATTGTGTCATCAGCACCATCCCCTGAAGGTACCCAAAATATTTCGAGACAGCGCCACCTAGTGGTCAAAAGTTGTAACAAAATTTCCAAAAAGGCTAATAACTTTTGAATAAATCTGGCTATTGAAATGCTTAATAGATTCCTTGGGTCAAGCCGAGAACATAGATACCAAGTTTTCCTTATTTGGCCAAACTTCCTGTCCGCCATCTTGATTTTCAGTCAAAACCTACTTTTTCGAACTCCTCCTAGACCGTTTGTCCGATTTTCACCAAAATCGAATCGTATCATCTCCAGACCGTGCCGACTAAAAGTTATGGATTTCGTGTCGATAGACGAAACCGTTTTCGTATAGCGCAGCAGCAAAGTTGAGGCATGATGCTAATAGCAATAATTAAGGCTTTATCTCTGCAATGCCTTGATATATTGACACCAATCTTTGTATGTGTCATTGTCACTTCACTCTGACCACATCACATCAGTTTTGTAACTGCGCCACCTATTGGTCGAAAGTGATAATCCATCAAATCATATTTTTAATTATTGTTTCTATGATTTTTCAGGCATTTTGCCTAAAATCCTCTTTAAATGTCTTTAATTGCTCATTGTTGCAGTTGGTCTGACACTTTCAGACATGTTGGCATGTCTTGTCGTCTTATTCTGCTTGGCCCCGGTAATGGCTGCTTGCAGCTATATTTATTATTATTATTCTTCTTCCGACTGGGCGTCTATGGCAGCCCATAGAACCGATTGCGGGAAAGTTGTTTTGGTTTGACATTCTGATAGAGGACAGTCCCAACATTAAATACACCAATTTTTGTGTTTCTAAGTCATTCCCTCTAGCGCCACCACCTGTCCAAAGTTTCACTTTTATTTTGCTAATAACTTTTGAACCGTAAGGCCAATCAACAAAATTCTTTTTTCCTCTTATTTCTGAGCTCATGCCAATTCGATTGCACCCTATGACGTCATTTTCCGTCATATAAATATGGCCGCCATTTTTAATTTTCTGAAAAAGCTACTTTTTCGAACTCGTCCTAGACGGTTTGTCCGATTTGCACGAAAATTGAACCAGATCATCTTCAGGCAGTGTTGACCAAAAGTTATGGAATTCAAATTGATTCGTCAAACCGTTTTCGATAAACGCACGAATACATTTTACGTAGCGCTAGCAAAAACAGTCGTAAGGCTGTATCTCCGCAACGGTTTATCGTATTCAGACCAAACTTGGTACATGTACTCACAAGCATGACCTGAGGCTACATGCTGCGTTTCGGCACAGCGCCACCTACAGGTCCGGAGATATGAAAAATGGCTATTTTTGCTTATAACTTCTGAACAGTTTGTCCAAAAATCATAAAATTGGTCTTGATAGATTCAGGGCGTCATGCCGAGTCGACTGATATCCAATTTTGCCATATCGGCCAATTTGACTGTCGGCCATTTTGAATTTTGTGCTAAAATGCTGTATTTTAACAACGCATGAACGGATTGTTACGAAACTTGGTATGGGTCATCAGCACGATGTCCTGAAGGAGTGTGAGAAGTTTCGAAACAGCGCCACCTAGTGGTGAATTTTTTTTTTCAAATGCTTATAACTTTGGGTGTGATCGACTTATTTTCACGAAACTCATCTCATTGGACTCCTGAATCGTTGCCGAGTCCAACGATACCAAACATGTTAGGTTTCGCCTAACGGTTTATGTAGCATTGTGATTTAGCGCTTAAAAAACATTAGGCTATATCTTCGAAACCGTTTGTCCGATTGAGACGAAACCACCGTCAGAAGTTTGAAAACATAGGTCGATAGCTATATGCCAATGCCCAAATGCGAAAATATTGATGTTTAGGGGTACTAATTTCCAATCAAAGTCATGTGTCAGTCATTTTTTTCGTGTTTTTTCATATAAATGTCTATAACTCCGAAGCGAATTGAGATATTTTCACCAAAATTGACACACATATGTATGGGCTCACTCTGAGGAAATGTAAAAAAAATTGTGGGACTGAGCCTCTTGGTGGCGCTATAATTGAACAAAATATGAAATTCCCATTGACTTCAATACAGTTTTGTGAAATAAAATGCTATACTAAACAAATGCATTGGTGTAATATTACGAAACTCAGATTGTGTCATCAGCACCATCCCCTGAAGGCAACCAAAATATTTCAAGACAGCGCCACCTAGTGGTCAAAAGTTATAACAAAATTTCCAAAAAGGCTAATAACTTTTGAATAAATCTGGCTATTGAAATGCCACGGGTCTTAATAGATTCCTTGGGTCAAGCCGAGAACATAGATACCAAGTTTTCCTTATTTGGCCAAACTTCCTGTCCGCCATCTTGATTTTCATTCAAAACCTACTTTTTCGAACTCCTCCTAGACCGTTTGTCCGATTTTCACCAAAATCGAATCGTATCATCTCCAGACCGTGCCGACTAAAAGTTATGGATTTCGTGTGGATAGACCGAACCGTTTTCGTATAGCGCAGCAGCAAAGTTGAGGCATGATGCTAATAGCACTATTCAGGCTTTATCTCTGCAATGCCTTGACATATTGACACCAAACTTTGTATGTGTCATTGTCACTTCACTCTGACCACATCACATCAGTTTTGTAACTGCGCCACCTATTGGTCGAAAGTGATAATGCATTAAATCATATTTTTATTGACTGTTTTTATGATTTTTCAGCCATTTCGTCTAAAATCCTCTTTAAATGTATTTAATTGCTCATTGTTGCAGTTGGTCTGACACTTTCAGACATGTTGGCATGTCTTGTCGTCTGGTTGTGCTTGGCCCCGGTAATGGCTGCTTGCAGCTATATTTAGGGGCCAAGCACCGAAGGTGCGGAGGCACCTATTGTGTTTGTTCCGGTTCTTATTAGGGGCCAAGCACCGAAGGTGCGGAGGCACCTATTGTGTTTGTTCCGGTTCTTATTATTAGGGGCCAAGCACCGAAGGTGCGGAGGCACCTATTGTGTTTGTTCCGGTTCTTATTAGGGGCCAAGCACCGAAGGTGCGTAGGCACCTATTGTGTTTGTTCCGGTTCTTATTAGGGGCCAAGCACCGAAGGTGCGGAGGCACCTATTGTGTTTGTTCCGGTTCTTATTAGGGGCCAAGCACCGAAGGTGCGGAGGCACCTATTGTTTTCGTTCGCGTTCTTATTATTAGGGGCCAAGCACCGAAGGTGCGTAGGCACCTATTGTATCTGTTCCCGTTCCTATTATTATTATTATTCTTCCGTTTCTTCCGACTGGGAGTCTATGGCAGCCCATAGAAACGATTGCGGGAAAGTTGTAATGGTTTGACATTCTGATAGAGGACAGTCCCAACATTAAATACACCAATTTTGGTGTGTCTAAGTCATTCCCTCTAGCGCCACCACCTGTCCAAAGTTTCACTTTTATTTTGCTAATAACTTTTGAACCGTAAGGCCAATCAACAAAATTCTTTTTTCCTCTTATTTCTGAGCTCATGCCAATTCGATTGCACCCTATGACGTCATTTTCCGTCATATAAATATGGCCGCCATTTTTAATTTTCTGAAAAAGCTACTTTTTCGAACTCGTCCTAGACGGTTTGTCCGATTTGCACGAAAATTGAACCAGATCATCTTCAGGCAGTGTTGACCAAAAGTTATGGAATTCAAATTGATTCGTCAAACCGTTTTCGATAAACGCACGAATACATTTTACGTAGCGCTAGCAAAAACAGTCGTAAGGCTGTATCTCCGCAACGGTTTATCGTATTCAGACCAAACTTGGTACATGTACTCACAAGCATGACCTGAGGCTACATGCTGCGTTTCGGCACAGCGCCACCTACAGGTCCGGAGATATGAAAAATGGCTATTTTTGCTTATAACTTCTGAACAGTTTGTCCAAAAATCATAAAATTGGTCTTGATAGATTCAGGGCGTCATGCCGAGTCGACTGATATCCAATTTTGCCATATCGGCCAATTTGACTGTCGGCCATTTTGAATTTTGTGCTAAAATGCTGTATTTTAACAACGCATGAACGGATTGTTACGAAACTTGGTATGGGTCATCAGCACGATGTCCTGAAGGAGTGTGAGAAGTTTCGAAACAGCGCCACCTAGTGGTGAATTTTTTTTTCAAATGCTTATAACTTTGGGTGTGATCGACTTATTTTCACGAAACTCATCTCATTGGACTCCTGAATCGTTGCCGAGTCCAACGATACCAAACATGTTAGGTTTCGCCTAACGGTTTATGTAGCATTGTGATTTAGCGCTTAAAAAACATTTGGCTATATCTTCGAAACCGTTTGTCCGATCGAGACGAAACCACCGTCAGAAGTTTGAAAACATAGGTCGATAGCTATACGCCAATGCCCAAATGCGAAAATATTGATGTTTAGGGGTAGTAAATTCCAATCAAAGTCATGTGTCAGTCATTTTTTACGTGTTTTTTCATATAAATGTCTATAACTCTGAAGCGAATTGAGATATTTTCACCAAAATTGACACACATATGTATCGGCTCACTCTGAGGACACGTAAAAAAAATTGTGTGACTGAGCCTCTTGGTGGCGCTATAATAGAACAAAACATGAAATTCCCATTGACTTCAATACAGTTTTGTGAAATAAAATGCTATACTAAACAAATGCATTGGTGTAATATTACAAAACTCAGAATGTGCCATCTGCACCATCCCCTGAAGGTACCCAACATATTTAGAAACAGCGCCACCTAGTGGTCAAAAGTTATAACAAAATTTCCAAAACTGCTAATAACTTTTGAATAAATTGGCCTATTGTAATGCAACTCATCTTAGTAGATTCCTTGGGTCAAGCTGAGAACATAGATACCAAGTTTACCTTATTTGGCCTAACTTCCTGTCCGCCATCTTGATTTTCATTCAAAACCTACTTTTTCGAACTCCTCCAAGACCGTTTGTCCGATTTTCACCAAAATCGAATCGTATCATCTCCAGACCGTGCCGACTAAAAGTTATGGATTTCGTGTCGATTGACGGAACCATTTTCTTATACCGCAGCAGCAAATTTAAGGCATGATGCCAAAAGGACTATTCAGGCTTTATCTCTGCAATGCCTTGACATATTGACACCAAACTTTGTATGTGTCATTGTCACTTCACTCTGACCACATCACATCAGTTTTGTAACTGCGCCACCTATTGGTCAAAAGTGATAAGCCATTAAATGATATTATTCATTACTGTTTCTATGATTTTTCAGGCATTTTGCCTAAAATCCTCTTTAAATGTCTTTAATTTCTCATTGTTGCAGTTGGTCTGACACGTCTTGTTGTCTTATTCTGCTTGGCCCCGGTAATGGCTGCTTGCAGCTATATTTATTATTATTCTTCTTCCGACTGGGCGTCTATGGCAGCCCATAGAACCGATTGCGGGAAAGTTGTTTTGGTTTGACATTCTGATAGAGGACAGTCCCAACATTAAATACACCAATTTTTGTGTTTCTAAGTCATTCCCTCTAGCGCCACCACCTGTCCAAAGTTTCACTTTTATTTTGCTAATAACTTTTGAACCGTAAGGCCAATCAACAAAATTCTTTTTTCCTCTTATTTCTGAGCTCATGCCAATTCGATTGCACCCTATGACGTCATTTTCCGTCATATAAATATGGCCGCCATTTTTAATTTTCTGAAAAAGCTACTTTTTCGAACTCGTCCTAGACGGTTTGTCCGATTTGCACGAAAATTGAACCAGATCATCTTCAGGCAGTGTTGACCAAAAGTTATGGAATTCAAATTGATTCGTCAAACCGTTTTCGATAAACGCACGAATACATTTTACGTAACGCTAGCAAAAACAGTCGTAAGGCTGTATCTCCGCAAAGGTTTATCGTATTCAGACCAAACTTGGTACATGTACTCACAAGCATGACCTGAGGCTACATGCTGCGTTTCGGCGCAGTGCCACCTACTGGTCCGGAGATATGAAAAATGGCTATTTTTGCTTATAACTTCTGAACAGTTTGTCCAAAAATCATAAAATTGGTCTCGTTAGATTCAGGGCAACATGCCGAGTCGACTGATATCAAATTTTACCATATCGGCCATTTTGACTGTCGGCCATTTTGAATTTTGTGCTAAAATACTGTATTTTAAGAACGCATGAACGGATTGTTACGAAACTTGGTATGGGTCATCAGCACGATGTTCTGAAGGAGCCTGAGAAGTTTCGAAACAGCGCCACCTAGTGGTGATTTTTTTTTTTCAAATGCTTATAACTTTGGGTGTGGTCGACTTATTTTCACCAAACTCATCTCATTAGACTCCTGAATCCTTGCCGAGTCCAACGATACCAAACATGCTAGGTTTCGCCTTATGGTTTGTGTAGCGTTGTGATTTAGCACTTAAAAAACATTTGGCTATATCTTCGAAACCGTTTGTCCGATCGAGACGAAACCACCGTCAGAAGTTTGAAAACATAGGTCGATAGCTATACGCCAATGCCCAAATGCGAAAATATTGATGTTTAGGGGTAGTAAATTCCAATCAAAGTCATGTGTCAGTCATTTTTTACGTGTTTTTTCATATAAATGTCTATAACTCTGAAGCGAATTGAGATATTTTCACCAAAATCGACACACATATGTATGGGCTCACTCTGAGGACACATAAAAAAAATGGTGGGACTGAGCCTCTTGGTGGCGCTATAATAGAACAAAACATGAAATTCCCATTGACTTCAATACAGTTTTGTGAAATAAAATGCTATACTAAACAAATGCATTGGTGTAATATTACAAAACTCAGAATGTGCCATCAGCACCATCCCCTAAAGGTATTCAAAATATTTCGAAACAGCGCCACCTAGTGGTCAAAACTTATAATACATTTCCAAAAAGGCTAATAACTTTTGAATACATCTGGCTACTGAAATGCCACTGGTCTTAATAGATTCCTTGGGTCAAGCCGAGAACATAGATACCAAGTTTACCTTATTTGGCCAAACTTCCTGTCCGCCATCTTGATTTTCATTCAAAACCTACTTTTTCAAACTCCTCCTAGACCGTTTGTCCGATTTTCACCAAAATCGAATCGTATCATCTCCAGACCGTGCCGACTAAAAGTTATGGATTTCGTGTGGATAGACCAAACCGTTTTCGTATAGCGCAGCAGCAAAGTTGAGGCATGATGCTAATAGCACTATTCAGGCTTTATCTCTGCAATGCCTTGACATATTGACACCAAACTTTGTATGTGTCATTGTCACTTCACTCTGACCACATCACATCAGTTTTGTAACTGCGCCACCTATTGGTCGAAAGTGATAATGCATTAAATCATATTTTTATTGACTGTTTCTATGATTTTTCAGCCATTTCGTCTAAAATCCTCTTTAAATGTCTTTAATTGCTCATTGTTGCAGTTGGTCTGACACTTTCAGACATGTTGGCATGTCTTGTCGTCTGATTGTGCTTGGCCCCGATAATTGCTGCTTGCAGCTATATTTAGGGGCCAAGCACCGAAGGTGCGGAGGCACCTATTGTGTTTGTTCCGGTTCTTATTAGGGGCCAAGCACCGAAGGTGCGGAGGCACCTATTGTTTTTGTTCGCGTTCTTATTATTATTATTATTATTATTATTCTTCTTCCGCCATGGGAGTCTATGGCAGCCCATAGAACCGATTGCGGGAAAGTTATGAAATTTGGCACAATGATAGAGGACAGTCCAAAAAGTCACCATACCAAATTTGGTGTCTTAAAACCAATCCCTCTAGCGCCACCACCTGTCCAAAATTTCACTTTTATTTTGCTAATAACTTTTGAACCGTTTGGCCAATCAACAAAATTATTTTTTCCTCTGATTCCCGAGCTCATGCCGATTCGATTGCATCCTATGACGTCATTTTCCGGCTTATAAATATGGCCGCCATTTTTAGTGGGCTGAAAAAGCTACTTTTTCGAACTCGTCCTAGACGGTTTGTCCGATTTGCACGAAAATTGAACCAGATCATCTTCAGGCAGTGCTGACAAAAAGTTATGGAATTCAAATTGATTCGTCAAACCGTTTTCGAATAACGCTCGAACACATTTTACGTAGCGCTTGCGAAAACAGTCGTAGGGCTGTATCTCCGCAACGCTTTATCATATTCAGACCAAAATTGGTACATGTCATCACAAGCATGACCTGAGGCTACATGCTGCGTTTCGGCGCAGCGCCACCTACTGGTCCGGAGATATGAAAAATGGCTATTTTTGCTTATAACTTCTGAACATTTTGTCCAAAAATCATAAAATTGGTCTCGTTAGATTCAGGGCAACATGCCGAGTCGACTGATATAAAATTTTACCATATCGGCCATTTTGACTGTCGGCCATTTTGAATTTTGTGCTAAAATGCTGTATTTTAAGAACGCATGAACGGATTGTTACGAAACTCGGTATGGGTCATCAGCACGATGTTCTGAAGGAGCGTGAGAAGTTTCGAAACAGCGCCACCTAGTGGTGAATTTTATTTTTCAAATGCTTATAACTTTGGGTGTGGTCGACTTATTTTCACCAAACTCATCTCATTAGACTCCTGAATCCTTGCCAAGTCCAACGATACCAAATATGCTAGGTTTCGCCTTACGGTTTGTGTAGCGTTGTGATTTAGCACTTAAAAAACATTAGGCGATATCTTCGAAACCGTTTGTCCGATCGAGACGAAACCACCGTCAGAAGTTTGGAATCATAGCTTGTTAACCAAACGTTAATGCCCAAATGCGAAAATATTGATGTTTAGGGGTACTAATTTACAATCAAAGTCATGTGTCAGTCATTTTTTTCGTGTTTTTTCATATAAATGTCTATAACTCCGAAGTGAATTGAGATATTTTCACCAAAATTGACACACATATGTATGGGCTCACTCTGAGGACACGTAAAAAAAATTGTGGGACTGAGCCTCTTGGTGGCGCTATAATTGAACAAAATATGAAATTCCCATTGACTTCAATACAGTTTTGTGAAATAAAATGCTATACTAAACAAATGCATTGGTGTAATATTACGAAACTCAGATTGTGTCATCAGCACCATCCCCTGAAGGCAACCAAAATATTTCAAGACAGCGCCACCTAGTGGTCAAAAGTTATAACAAAATTTCCAAAAAGGCTAATAACTTTTGAATAAATCTGGCTATTGAAATGCCACGGGTCTTAATAGATTCCTTGGGTCAAGCCGAGAACATAGATACCAAGTTTTCCTTATTTGGCCAAACTTCCTGTCCGCCATCTTGATTTTCATTCAAAACCTACTTTTTCGAACTCCTCCTAGACCGTTTGTCCGATTTTCACCAAAATCGAATCGTATCATCTCCAGACCGTGCCGACTAAAAGTTATGGATTTCGTGTCGATAGACGAACCGTTTTCGTATAGCGCAGCAGCAAAGTTGAGGCATGATGCTAATAGCAATAATTAAGGCTTTATCTCTGCAATGCCTTGATATATTGACACCAATCTTTGTATGTGTCATTGTCACTTCACTCTGACCACATCACATCAGTTTTGTAACTGCGCCACCTATTGGTCGAAAGTGATAATCCATCAAATCATATTTTTAATTATTGTTTCTATGATTTTTCAGGCATTTTGCCTAAAATCCTCTTTAAATGTCTTTAATTGCTCATTGTTGCAGTTGGTCTGACACTTTCAGACATGTTGGCATGTCTTGTCGTCTTATTCTGCTTGGCCCCGGTAATGGCTGCTTGCAGCTATATTTATTATTATTATTCTTCTTCCGCCATGGGAGTCTATGGCAGCCCATAGAACCGAGCGCGGGAAAGTTGTTTTGGTTTGACATTCTGATAGAGGACAGTCCCAACATTAAATACACCAATTTTGGTGTTTCTAAGTCATTCCCTCTAGCGCCACCACCTGTCCAAAATTTCACTTTTATTTTGCTAATAACTTTTGAACCGTAAGGCCAATCAGCTAAATTCTTGTTTCCTCTGATTTCTGAGCTCATGGCAATTCGATTGCACCCTATGACGTAATTTTACGTCATTAAAATATGGCCGCCATCTTGAATTTTTCTAAAAACCTACTTTTTCGAACTCGTCCTAGACGGTTTGTCCGATTTGCACAAAAATTGAACCAGATCATCTTCAGGCAGTGCTGACCAAAAGTTATGAAATTCAAATTGATTCGTCAAACCGTTCTTGATAAACGCTCGAACAAATTTTACGTAGCGCCTGCAAAAACAGTCGTAAGGCGGTATCCCCGCAACGGTTTATCGTATTCAGACCAAACTTGGTACATGTACTCACAAGCATGACTTGAGGCTACATGCTGCGTTTCGGCGCAGCGCCACCTACTGGTCTGGAGATATGAAAAATGGCTATTTTTGCTTATAACTTCTGAACAGTTTGTCCAAAAATCATAAAATTGGTCTCGTTAGATTCAGGGCAACATGCCGAGTCGACTGATATCCAATTTTACCATATCGGACATTTTGACTGTCGGCCATTTTGAATTTTGTGCTAAAATGCTGTATTTTAAGAACGCATGAACGGATTGTTACGAAACTTGGTATGGGTCATCAGCACGATATCCTGAAGGAGCGTGAGAAGTTTCGAAACAGCGCCACCTAGTGGTGAATTTTTTTTTTCAAATGCTTTTAACTTTGGGTGCGGTCGACTTATTTTCACGAGACTCATCTAATTAGACTCCTGAAACCTTGCCGAGTCCTACGATACCAAACATGCTAGGTTTTGCCTTACGGTTTGTGTAGCGTTGTGATTTAGCGCTTAAAAAACATTTGGCTATATCTTCGAAACCGTTTGTCCGATCGAGACGAAACCACCGTCAGAAGTTTGGAAACATAGGTCGATAGCTATACGCCAATGCCCAAATGCGAAAATATTGATGTTTAGGGGTAGTAAATTCCAATCAAAGTCATGTGTCAGTCATTTTTTACGTGTTTTTCATATAAATGTCTATAACTCTGAAGCGAATTGAGATATTTTCACCAAAATTGACACACATATGTATCGGCTCACTCTGAGGACACGTAAAAAAAATTGTGTGACTGAGCCTCTTGGTGGCGCTATAATAGAACAAAACATGAAATTCCCATTGACTTCAATACAGTTTTGTGAAATAAAATGCTATACTAAACAAATGCATTGGTGTAATATTACAAAACTCAGAATGTGCCATCTGCACCATCCCCTGAAGGTACCCAACATATTTAGAAACAGCGCCACCTAGTGGTCAAAAGTTATAACAAAATTTCCAAAACTGCTAATAACTTTTGAATAAATTGGCCTATTGTAATGCAACTCATCTTAGTAGATTCCTTGGGTCAAGCTGAGAACATAGATACCAAGTTTACCTTATTTGGCCTAACTTCCTGTCCGCCATCTTGATTTTCATTCAAAACCTACTTTTTCGAACTCCTCCAAGACCGTTTGTCCGATTTTCACCAAAATCGAATCGTATCATCTCCAGACCGTGCCGACTAAAAGTTATGGATTTCGTGTCGATTGACGGAACCATTTTCTTATACCGCAGCAGCAAATTTAAGGCATGATGCCAAAAGGACTATTCAGGCTTTATCTCTGCAATGCCTTGACATATTGACACCAAACTTTGTATGTGTCATTGTCACTTCACTCTGACCACATCACATCAGTTTTGTAACTGCGCCACCTATTGGTCAAAAGTGATAAGCCATTAAATGATATTATTCATTACTGTTTCTATGATTTTTCAGGCATTTTGCCTAAAATCCTCTTTAAATGTCTTTAATTTCTCATTGTTGCAGTTGGTCTGACACGTCTTGTTGTCTTATTCTGCTTGGCCCCGGTAATGGCTGCTTGCAGCTATATTTATTATTATTCTTCTTCCGACTGGGCGTCTATGGCAGCCCATAGAACCGATTGCGGGAAAGTTGTTTTGGTTTGACATTCTGATAGAGGACAGTCCCAACATTAAATACACCAATTTTGTGTTTCTAAGTCATTCCCTCTAGCGCCACCACCTGTCCAAAGTTTCACTTTTATTTTGCTAATAACTTTTGAACCGTAAGGCCAATCAACAAAATTCTTTTTTCCTCTTATTTCTGAGCTCATGCCAATTCGATTGCACCCTATGACGTCATTTTCCGTCATATAAATATGGCCGCCATTTTTAATTTTCTGAAAAAGCTACTTTTTCGAACTCGTCCTAGACGGTTTGTCCGATTTGCACGAAAATTGAACCAGATCATCTTCAGGCAGTGTTGACCAAAAGTTATGGAATTCAAATTGATTCGTCAAACCGTTTTCGATAAACGCACGAATACATTTTACGTAACGCTAGCAAAAACAGTCGTAAGGCTGTATCTCCGCAAAGGTTTATCGTATTCAGACCAAACTTGGTACATGTACTCACAAGCATGACCTGAGGCTACATGCTGCGTTTCGGCGCAGTGCCACCTACTGGTCCGGAGATATGAAAAATGGCTATTTTTGCTTATAACTTCTGAACAGTTTGTCCAAAAATCATAAAATTGGTCTCGTTAGATTCAGGGCAACATGCCGAGTCGACTGATATCAAATTTTACCATATCGGCCATTTTGACTGTCGGCCATTTTGAATTTTGTGCTAAAATACTGTATTTTAAGAACGCATGAACGGATTGTTACGAAACTTGGTATGGGTCATCAGCACGATGTTCTGAAGGAGCCTGAGAAGTTTCGAAACAGCGCCACCTAGTGGTGATTTTTTTTTTTCAAATGCTTATAACTTTGGGTGTGGTCGACTTATTTTCACCAAACTCATCTCATTAGACTCCTGAATCCTTGCCGAGTCCAACGATACCAAACATGCTAGGTTTCGCCTTATGGTTTGTGTAGCGTTGTGATTTAGCACTTAAAAAACATTTGGCTATATCTTCGAAACCGTTTGTCCGATCGAGACGAAACCACCGTCAGAAGTTTGGAAACATAGGTCGATAGCTATACGCCAATGCCCAAATGCGAAAATATTGATGTTTAGGGGTAGTAAATTCCAATCAAAGTCATGTGTCAGTCATTTTTTACGTGTTTTTTCATATAAATGTCTATAACTCTGAAGCGAATTGAGATATTTTCACCAAAATCGACACACATATGTATGGGCTCACTCTGAGGACACATAAAAAAAATGGTGGGACTGAGCCTCTTGGTGGCGCTATAATAGAACAAAACATGAAATTCCCATTGACTTCAATACAGTTTTGTGAAATAAAATGCTATACTAAACAAATGCATTGGTGTAATATTACAAAACTCAGAATGTGCCATCAGCACCATCCCCTAAAGGTATTCAAAATATTTCGAAACAGCGCCACCTAGTGGTCAAAACTTATAATACATTTCCAAAAAGGCTAATAACTTTTGAATACATCTGGCTACTGAAATGCCACTGGTCTTAATAGATTCCTTGGGTCAAGCCGAGAACATAGATACCAAGTTTACCTTATTTGGCCAAACTTCCTGTCCGCCATCTTGATTTTCATTCAAAACCTACTTTTTCAAACTCCTCCTAGACCGTTTGTCCGATTTTCACCAAAATCGAATCGTATCATCTCCAGACCGTGCCGACTAAAAGTTATGGATTTCGTGTGGATAGACCAAACCGTTTTCGTATAGCGCAGCAGCAAAGTTGAGGCATGATGCTAATAGCACTATTCAGGCTTTATCTCTGCAATGCCTTGACATATTGACACCAAACTTTGTATGTGTCATTGTCACTTCACTCTGACCACATCACATCAGTTTTGTAACTGCGCCACCTATTGGTCGAAAGTGATAATGCATTAAATCATATTTTTATTGACTGTTTCTATGATTTTTCAGCCATTTCGTCTAAAATCCTCTTTAAATGTCTTTAATTGCTCATTGTTGCAGTTGGTCTGACACTTTCAGACATGTTGGCATGTCTTGTCGTCTGATTGTGCTTGGCCCCGATAATTGCTGCTTGCAGCTATATTTAGGGGCCAAGCACCGAAGGTGCGGAGGCACCTATTGTGTTTGTTCCGGTTCTTATTAGGGGCCAAGCACCGAAGGTGCGGAGGCACCTATTGTTTTTGTTCGCGTTCTTATTATTCTTATTATTATTATTATTCTTCTTCCGCCATGGGAGTCTATGGCAGCCCATAGAACCGATTGCGGGAAAGTTATGAAATTTGGCACAATGATAGAGGACAGTCCAAAAAGTCACCATACCAAATTTGGTGTCTTAAAACCAATCCCTCTAGCGCCACCACCTGTCCAAAATTTCACTTTTATTTTGCTAATAACTTTTGAACCGTTTGGCCAATCAACAAAATTCTTTTTTCCTCTGATTCCCGAGCTCATGCCGATTCGATTGCACCCTATGACGTCATTTTCCGTCATATAAATATGGCCGCCATTTTTAATGGGCTGAAAAAGCTACTTTTTCGAACTCGTCCTAGACGGTTTGTCCGATTTGCACGAAAATTGAACCAGATCATCTTCAGGCAGTGCTGACAAAAAGTTATGGAATTCAAATTGATTCGTCAAACCGTTTTCGAATAACGCTCGAACACATTTTACGTAGCGCTTGCGAAAACAGTCGAAGGGCTGTATCTCCGCAACGCTTTATCGGATTCAGACCAAAATTGGTACATGTCATCACAAGCATGACCTGAGGCTACATGCTGCGTTTCGGCGCAGCGCCACTTACTGGTCCGGAGATATGAAAAGTGGCTATTTTTGCTTATAACTTCTGAACATTTTGTCCAAAAATCATAAAATTGGTCTCGTTAGATTCAGGGCAACATGCCGAGTCGACTGATATCAAATTTTACCATATCGGCCGTTTTGACTTTCGGCCATTTTGAATTTTGTGCTAAAATGCTGTATTTTAAGAACGCATGAACGGATTGTTACGAAACTCGGTATGGGTCATCAGCACGATGTTCTGAAGGAGCGTGAGAAGTTTTGAAACAGCGCCACCTAGTGGTGAATTTTATTTTTCAAATGCTTATAACTTTGGGTGTGGTCAACTTATTTTCACCAAACTCATCTCATTAGACTCCTGAATCCTTGCCGAGTCCAACGATACCAAATATGCTAGGTTTCGCCTTACGGTTTGTGTAGCGTTGTGATTTAGCACTTAAAAAACATTAGGCGATATCTTCGAAACCGTTTGTCCGATCGAGACGAAACCACCGTCAGAAGTTTGGAATCATAGCTTGTTAACTAAACATTAGAGCCCAAATGCGAAAATATTGATGTCTAGAGGTAGTAAATTCCAATTAAAGTCATGTGTCAGTCATTTTTTACGTGTTTTTTCATATAAATGTCTATAACTCCGAAGATAATTGAGATATTTTCACCAAAATCGACACACATATGTATGGGCTCACTCTGAGGACACATACAAAAAATGGTGGGACTGAGCCTCTTGGTGGCGCAATAATAGAACAAAACATGAAATTCCCATTGACTTCAATACAATTTTGTGAAATAAAATGCTATACTAAACAAATGCATTGGTTTAATATTACGAAACTCAGATTGTGTCATCAGCACCATCCCCTGAAGGTACCCAAAATATTTCGAGACAGCGCCACCTAGTGGTCAAAAGTTGTAACAAAATTTCCAAAAAGGCTAATAACTTTTGAATAAATCTGGCTATTGAAATGCTTAATAGATTCCTTGGGTCAAGCCGAGAACATAGATACCAAGTTTTCCTTATTTGGCCAAACTTCCTGTCCGCCATCTTGATTTTCAGTCAAAACCTACTTTTTCGAACTCCTCCTAGACCGTTTGTCCGATTTTCACCAAAATCGAATCGTATCATCTCCAGACCGTGCCGACTAAAAGTTATGGATTTCGTGTCGATAGACGAAACCGTTTTCGTATAGCGCAGCAGCAAAGTTGAGGCATGATGCTAATAGCAATAATTAAGGCTTTATCTCTGCAATGCCTTGATATATTGACACCAATCTTTGTATGTGTCATTGTCACTTCACTCTGACCACATCACATCAGTTTTGTAACTGCGCCACCTATTGGTCGAAAGTGATAATCCATCAAATCATATTTTTAATTATTGTTTCTATGATTTTTCAGGCATTTTGCCTAAAATCCTCTTTAAATGTCTTTAATTGCTCATTGTTGCAGTTGGTCTGACACTTTCAGACATGTTGGCATGTCTTGTCGTCTTATTCTGCTTGGCCCCGGTAATGGCTGCTTGCAGCTATATTTATTATTATTATTCTTCTTCCGACTGGGCGTCTATGGCAGCCCATAGAACCGATTGCGGGAAAGTTGTTTTGGTTTGACATTCTGATAGAGGACAGTCCCAACATTAAATACACCAATTTTTGTGTTTCTAAGTCATTCCCTCTAGCGCCACCACCTGTCCAAAGTTTCACTTTTATTTTGCTAATAACTTTTGAACCGTAAGGCCAATCAACAAAATTCTTTTTTCCTCTTATTTCTGAGCTCATGCCAATTCGATTGCACCCTATGACGTCATTTTCCGTCATATAAATATGGCCGCCATTTTTAATTTTCTGAAAAAGCTACTTTTTCGAACTCGTCCTAGACGGTTTGTCCGATTTGCACGAAAATTGAACCAGATCATCTTCAGGCAGTGTTGACCAAAAGTTATGGAATTCAAATTGATTCGTCAAACCGTTTTCGATAAACGCACGAATACATTTTACGTAGCGCTAGCAAAAACAGTCGTAAGGCTGTATCTCCGCAACGGTTTATCGTATTCAGACCAAACTTGGTACATGTACTCACAAGCATGACCTGAGGCTACATGCTGCGTTTCGGCACAGCGCCACCTACAGGTCCGGAGATATGAAAAATGGCTATTTTTGCTTATAACTTCTGAACAGTTTGTCCAAAAATCATAAAATTGGTCTTGATAGATTCAGGGCGTCATGCCGAGTCGACTGATATCCAATTTTGCCATATCGGCCAATTTGACTGTCGGCCATTTTGAATTTTGTGCTAAAATGCTGTATTTTAACAACGCATGAACGGATTGTTACGAAACTTGGTATGGGTCATCAGCACGATGTCCTGAAGGAGTGTGAGAAGTTTCGAAACAGCGCCACCTAGTGGTGAATTTTTTTTTTCAAATGCTTATAACTTTGGGTGTGATCGACTTATTTTCACGAAACTCATCTCATTGGACTCCTGAATCGTTGCCGAGTCCAACGATACCAAACATGTTAGGTTTCGCCTAACGGTTTATGTAGCATTGTGATTTAGCGCTTAAAAAACATTAGGCTATATCTTCGAAACCGTTTGTCCGATTGAGACGAAACCACCGTCAGAAGTTTGAAAACATAGGTCGATAGCTATATGCCAATGCCCAAATGCGAAAATATTGATGTTTAGGGGTACTAATTTCCAATCAAAGTCATGTGTCAGTCATTTTTTTCGTGTTTTTTCATATAAATGTCTATAACTCCGAAGCGAATTGAGATATTTTCACCAAAATTGACACACATATGTATGGGCTCACTCTGAGGAAATGTAAAAAAAATTGTGGGACTGAGCCTCTTGGTGGCGCTATAATTGAACAAAATATGAAATTCCCATTGACTTCAATACAGTTTTGTGAAATAAAATGCTATACTAAACAAATGCATTGGTGTAATATTACGAAACTCAGATTGTGTCATCAGCACCATCCCCTGAAGGCAACCAAAATATTTCAAGACAGCGCCACCTAGTGGTCAAAAGTTATAACAAAATTTCCAAAAAGGCTAATAACTTTTGAATAAATCTGGCTATTGAAATGCCACGGGTCTTAATAGATTCCTTGGGTCAAGCCGAGAACATAGATACCAAGTTTTCCTTATTTGGCCAAACTTCCTGTCCGCCATCTTGATTTTCATTCAAAACCTACTTTTTCGAACTCCTCCTAGACCGTTTGTCCGATTTTCACCAAAATCGAATCGTATCATCTCCAGACCGTGCCGACTAAAAGTTATGGATTTCGTGTGGATAGACCGAACCGTTTTCGTATAGCGCAGCAGCAAAGTTGAGGCATGATGCTAATAGCACTATTCAGGCTTTATCTCTGCAATGCCTTGACATATTGACACCAAACTTTGTATGTGTCATTGTCACTTCACTCTGACCACATCACATCAGTTTTGTAACTGCGCCACCTATTGGTCGAAAGTGATAATGCATTAAATCATATTTTTATTGACTGTTTTTATGATTTTTCAGCCATTTCGTCTAAAATCCTCTTTAAATGTATTTAATTGCTCATTGTTGCAGTTGGTCTGACACTTTCAGACATGTTGGCATGTCTTGTCGTCTGGTTGTGCTTGGCCCCGGTAATGGCTGCTTGCAGCTATATTTAGGGGCCAAGCACCGAAGGTGCGGAGGCACCTATTGTGTTTGTTCCGGTTCTTATTAGGGGCCAAGCACCGAAGGTGCGGAGGCACCTATTGTGTTTGTTCCGGTTCTTATTATTAGGGGCCAAGCACCGAAGGTGCGGAGGCACCTATTGTGTTTGTTCCGGTTCTTATTAGGGGCCAAGCACCGAAGGTGCGTAGGCACCTATTGTGTTTGTTCCGGTTCTTATTAGGGGCCAAGCACCGAAGGTGCGGAGGCACCTATTGTGTTTGTTCCGGTTCTTATTAGGGGCCAAGCACCGAAGGTGCGGAGGCACCTATTGTTTTCGTTCGCGTTCTTATTATTAGGGGCCAAGCACCGAAGGTGCGTAGGCACCTATTGTATCTGTTCCCGTTCCTATTATTATTATTATTCTTCCGTTTCTTCCGACTGGGAGTCTATGGCAGCCCATAGAAACGATTGCGGGAAAGTTGTAATGGTTTGACATTCTGATAGAGGACAGTCCCAACATTAAATACACCAATTTTGGTGTGTCTAAGTCATTCCCTCTAGCGCCACCACCTGTCCAAAGTTTCACTTTTATTTTGCTAATAACTTTTGAACCGTAAGGCCAATCAACAAAATTCTTTTTTCCTCTTATTTCTGAGCTCATGCCAATTCGATTGCACCCTATGACGTCATTTTCCGTCATATAAATATGGCCGCCATTTTTAATTTTCTGAAAAAGCTACTTTTTCAAACTCGTCCTAGACGGTTTGTCCGATTTGCACGAAAATTGAACCAGATCATCTTCAGGCAGTGTTGACCAAAAGTTATGGAATTCAAATTGATTCGTCAAACCGTTTTCGATAAACGCACGAATACATTTTACGTAGCGCTAGCAAAAACAGTCGTAAGGCTGTATCTCCGCAACGGTTTATCGTATTCAGACCAAACTTGGTACATGTACTCACAAGCATGACCTGAGGCTACATGCTGCGTTTCGGCACAGCGCCACCTACAGGTCCGGAGATATGAAAAATGGCTATTTTTGCTTATAACTTCTGAACAGTTTGTCCAAAAATCATAAAATTGGTCTTGATAGATTCAGGGCGTCATGCCGAGTCGACTGATATCCAATTTTGCCATATCGGCCAATTTGACTGTCGGCCATTTTGAATTTTGTGCTAAAATGCTGTATTTTAACAACGCATGAACGGATTGTTACGAAACTTGGTATGGGTCATCAGCACGATGTCCTGAAGGAGTGTGAGAAGTTTCGAAACAGCGCCACCTAGTGGTGAATTTTTTTTTCAAATGCTTATAACTTTGGGTGTGATCGACTTATTTTCACGAAACTCATCTCATTGGACTCCTGAATCGTTGCCGAGTCCAACGATACCAAACATGTTAGGTTTCGCCTAACGGTTTATGTAGCATTGTGATTTAGCGCTTAAAAAACATTAGGCTATATCTTCGAAACCGTTTGTCCGATTGAGACGAAACCACCGTCAGAAGTTTGAAAACATAGGTCGATAGCTATATGCCAATGCCCAAATGCGAAAATATTGATGTTTAGGGGTACTAATTTCCAATCAAAGTCATGTGTCAGTCATTTTTTTCGTGTTTTTTCATATAAATGTCTATAACTCCGAAGCGAATTGAGATATTTTCACCAAAATTGACACACATATGTATGGGCTCACTCTGAGGAAATGTAAAAAAAATTGTGGGACTGAGCCTCTTGGTGGCGCTATAATTGAACAAAATATGAAATTCCCATTGACTTCAATACAGTTTTGTGAAATAAAATGCTATACTAAACAAATGCATTGGTGTAATATTACGAAACTCAGATTGTGTCATCAGCACCATCCCCTGAAGGCAACCAAAATATTTCAAGACAGCGCCACCTAGTGGTCAAAAGTTATAACAAAATTTCCAAAAAGGCTAATAACTTTTGAATAAATCTGGCTATTGAAATGCCACGGGTCTTAATAGATTCCTTGGGTCAAGCCGAGAACATAGATACCAAGTTTTCCTTATTTGGCCAAACTTCCTGTCCGCCATCTTGATTTTCATTCAAAACCTACTTTTTCGAACTCCTCCTAGACCGTTTGTCCGATTTTCACCAAAATCGAATCGTATCATCTCCAGACCGTGCCGACTAAAAGTTATGGATTTCGTGTGGATAGACCGAACCGTTTTCGTATAGCGCAGCAGCAAAGTTGAGGCATGATGCTAATAGCACTATTCAGGCTTTATCTCTGCAATGCCTTGACATATTGACACCAAACTTTGTATGTGTCATTGTCACTTCACTCTGACCACATCACATCAGTTTTGTAACTGCGCCACCTATTGGTCGAAAGTGATAATGCATTAAATCATATTTTTATTGACTGTTTTTATGATTTTTCAGCCATTTCGTCTAAAATCCTCTTTAAATGTATTTAATTGCTCATTGTTGCAGTTGGTCTGACACTTTCAGACATGTTGGCATGTCTTGTCGTCTGGTTGTGCTTGGCCCCGGTAATGGCTGCTTGCAGCTATATTTATTGTGTTTGTTCCGGTTCTTATTAGGGGCCAAGCACCGAAGGTGCGGAGGCACCTATTGTGTTTGTTCCGGTTCTTATTATTAGGGGCCAAGCACCGAAGGTGCGGAGGCACCTATTGTGTTTGTTCCGGTTCTTATTAGGGGCCAAGCACCGAAGGTGCGGAGGCACCTATTGTGTTTGTTCCGGTTCTTATTAGGGGCCAAGCACCGAAGGTGCGGAGGCACCTATTGTGTTTGTTCCGGTTCTTATTAGGGGCCAAGCACCGAAGGTGCGGAGGCACCTATTGTTTTCGTTCGCGTTCTTATTATTAGGGGCCAAGCACCGAAGGTGCGTAGGCACCTATTGTATCTGTTCCCGTTCCTATTATTATTATTATTCTTCCGTTTCTTCCGACTGGGAGTCTATGGCAGCCCATAGAAACGATTGCGGGAAAGTTGTAATGGTTTGACATTCTGATAGAGGACAGTCCCAACATTAAATACACCAATTTTGGTGTGTCTAAGTCATTCCCTCTAGCGCCACCACCTGTCCAAAGTTTCACTTTTATTTTGCTAATAACTTTTGAACCGTAAGTCCAATCAACAAAATTCTTTTTATCTCTTATTCCTGAGCTCATGCCAATTCGATTGCCCCCTATGACGTCATTTTCCGGCTTAAAAATATGGCCGCCATTTTGAATGTGCTGAAAAAGCTACTTTTTCGAACTCGTCCTAGACGGTTTGTCCGATTTGCACGAAAATTGAACCAGATCATCTTCAGGCAGTGCTGACAAAAAGTTATGGAATTCAAATTGATTCGTCAAACCGTTTTCAATAAGCGCACGAACAAATTTTACGTAGCGCTTGCGAAAACAGTCGTAGGGCTGTATCTCCGCAACGCTTTATCGGATTCAGACCAAACTTGGTCCATGTCATCACAAGCATGACCTGAGGCAACATGCTGCGTTTCGGCGCAGCGCCACCTACTGGTCTGGAGATATGAAAAATGGCTATTTTTGCTTATAACTTCTGAACAGTTTGTCCAAAAATCATAAAATTGGTCTCGTTAGATTCAGGGCAACATGCCGAGTCGACTGATATCCAATTTTACCATATCGGACATTTTGACTGTCGGCCATTTTGAATTTTGTGCTAAAATGCTGTATTTTAAGAACGCATGAACGGATTGTTACGAAACTTGGTATGGGTCATCAGCACGATATCCTGAAGGAGCGTGAGAAGTTTCGAAACAGCGCCACCTAGTGGTGAATTTTTTTTTTCAAATGCTTATAACTTTGGGTGCGGTCAACTTATTTTCACGAGACTCATCTAATTAGACTCCTGAAACCTTGCCGAGTCCTACGATACCAAACATGCTAGGTTTTGCCTTACGGTTTGTGTAGCGTTGTGATTTAGCGCTTAAAAAACATTTGGCTATATCTTCGAAACCGTTTGTCCGATCGAGACGAAACCACCGTCAGAAGTTTGAAAACATAGGTCGATAGCTATACGCCAATGCCCAAATGCGAAAATATTGATGTTTAGGGGTAGTAAATTCCAATCAAAGTCATGTGTCAGTCATTTTTTACGTGTTTTTTCATATAAATGTCTATAACTCTGAAGCGAATTGAGATATTTTCACCAAAATTGACACACATATGTATCGGCTCACTCTGAGGACACGTAAAAAAAATTGTGTGACTGAGCCTCTTGGTGGCGCTATAATAGAACAAAACATGAAATTCCCATTGACTTCAATACAGTTTTGTGAAATAAAATGCTATACTAAACAAATGCATTGGTGTAATATTACAAAACTCAGAATGTGCCATCTGCACCATCCCCTGAAGGTACCCAACATATTTAGAAACAGCGCCACCTAGTGGTCAAAAGTTATAACAAAATTTCCAAAACTGCTAATAACTTTTGAATAAATTGGCCTATTGTAATGCAACTCATCTTAGTAGATTCCTTGGGTCAAGCTGAGAACATAGATACCAAGTTTACCTTATTTGGCCTAACTTCCTGTCCGCCATCTTGATTTTCATTCAAAACCTACTTTTTCGAACTCCTCCAAGACCGTTTGTCCGATTTTCACCAAAATCGAATCGTATCATCTCCAGACCGTGCCGACTAAAAGTTATGGATTTCGTGTTGATAGACGAAACCGTTTTCGTATACCGCAGCAGCAAATTTAAGGCATGATGCCAAAAGGACTATTCAGGCTTTATCTCTGCAATGCCTTGACATATTGACACCAAACTTTGTATGTGTCATTGTCACTTCACTCTGACCACATCACATCAGTTTTGTAACTGCGCCACCTATTGGTCAAAAGTGATAAGCCATTAAATGATATTTTTCATTACTGTTTCTATGATTTTTCAGGCATTTTGCCTAAAATCCTCTTTAAATGTCTTTAATTTCTCATTGTTGCAGTTGGTCTGACACGTCTTGTTGTCTTATTCTGCTTGGCCCCGGTAATGGCTGCTTGCAGCTATATTTATTAGGGGCCAAGCACCGAAGGTGCGGAGGCACCTATTGTATCCGTTCGCGTTCTTATTATTAGGGGCCAAGCACCGAAGGTGCGGAGGCACCTATTGTATCCGTTCGCGTTCTTATTATTAGGGGCCAAGCACCGAAGGTGCGGAGGCACCTATTGTATCTGTTCCATTTCTTATTATTAGGGGCCAAGCACCGAAGGTGCGGAGGCACCTATTGTATCTGTTCCATTTCTTATTATTATTATTATTCTTCCGCCATGGGAGTCTATGGCAGCCCATAGAACCGATTGCGGGAAAGTTGTTTTGGTTTGACATTCTGATAGAGGACAGTCCCAACATTAAATACACCAATTTTGGTGTGTCTAAGTCATTCCCTCTAGCGCCACCACCTGTCCAAAGTTTCACTTTTGTTTTGCTAATAACTTTTGAACCGTAAGGCCAATCAACAAAATTCTTTTTTCCTCTGATTCCTGAGCTCATGCCGATTTGACTGCAACCTATGACGTCATTTTCCGTCATAAAACATGGCCGCCATTTTGAATTTTCCAAAAAAGCTACTTTTTCGATCTCGTCCTAGACGGTTTGTCCGATTTGCACAAAAATGTAACCAGATCATCTTCAGGCATTGCTGACAAAAAGTTATTAAAAGAAAGTTGATTCGTCAAACCGTTTTTGATAAACGCTCGAAAAAATTTTAGGTAGCGCTTGCAAAAACAGTCATAAGGCTGTATCTCCGCAACGGTTTATTGTATTCAGACCAAACTTGGTACATGTCATCACAAGCATGACCTGAGGCTACATGCTGCGTTTCGGCTCAGCGCCACCTACTGGTCCGGAGATATGAAAAATGGCTATTTTTGCTTATAACTTTTGAACAGTTTATCCAAAAATCATAAAATTGATCTCGTTAGATTCAGGGCAACATGCCGAGTCGACTGATATCCAATTTTACCATATCGGCCATTGTGGCTGTCGGCCATTTTGAATTTTGTGCTAAAATGCTGTATTTTAACAACGCATGAACGGATTGTTACGAAAATTGGCATGGGTCATCAGCACGATGCCCTGAAGGAGCCTGAGAAGTTTCGAAACAGCGCCACCTAGTGGTGAATTTTTTTTTCCAAATGCTTATAACTTTAGTTGTGGTTGACTTATTTTCACGAAACTCTTGTCATTAGACTCCTGAATCGTTGCCGAGTCCTACGATACCAAACATGCTAGGTTTCGCCTTATGGTTTGTGTAGCGTTGTGATTTAGCGCTTAAAAAACATTTGGCTATATCTTTGAAACCGCTAGTCCGATCGAGACGAAACCACCGTCAGAAGTTTGAAAACATAGGTCGATAGCTATACGCCAATGCCCAAATGCGAAAATATTGATGTTTAGGGGTAGTAATTTCCAATCAAAGTCATGTGTCAGTCATTTTTTTCGTGTTTTTTCATATAAATGTCTATAACTCCGACGCGAATTGAGATATTTTCACCAAAATTGACACACATATGTATGGGCTCACTCTGAGGACATGTAAAAAAAATGGTTTGACTGAGCCTCTTGGTGGCGCTATAATAGAACAAAACATGAAATTCCCATAGACTTCAATACAGTTTTGTGAAATAAAATGCTATACTAAACAAATGCATTGGTTTAATATTATGAAACTCAGTATGTGCCATCAGCACCATACCCTGAAGGTACCCAAAATATTTCGAGACAGCGCCACCTTGTGGTCAAAAGTTATAACAAAATTTACAAAAAGGCTAATTACTTTTGATAACATCTGCCTTTTGAAATACCATTGGTCTTCTTACATTCCTTGGATCAAGCCGAGAACATAGATACCAAGTTTTCCTTATTTGGCCTATTTTCCTGTGCGCCATCTTGATTTTTATTCAAAACCTACTTTTTCGAACTCCTCCTACACCGTTTGTCCGATTTTCACCAAAATCGAATCGTATCATCTCCAGACCGTGCCGACTAAAAGTTATTGATTTCGTGTCGATTGACGAAACCGTTGTCGTATACCGCAGCAGCAAAGTTGAGGCATGATGCCAAAGGCACTATTCAGGCTTTATCTCTGCAATGCCTTGACATATTGACACCAAACTTTGTATGTGTCATTGTCACTTCACTCTGACCGCATCACATCAGGTTTGTAACTGCGCCACCTATTGGTTGAAAGTGATAATCCATTAAATCATATTTTTATTTACTGTTTCTATGATTTTTCAGGCATTTGGCCTAAAATACTCTTTAATGTCTTTAATTGCTCATTGTTGCAGTTGGTCTGACACTTTCAGCAATGTTGGCATGTCTTGTCATCTGATTGTGCTTGGCCCCGGTAATGGCTGCTTGCAGCTATATTTAGGGGCCAAGCACCGAAGGTGCGGAGGCACCTATTGTTTTTGTTCGCGTTCTTATTATTAGGGGCCAAGCACCGAAGGTGCGGAGGCACCTATTGTTTTCGTTCGCGTTCTTATTATTATTATTATTATTATTATTATTCTTCATTGTTCCGACTGGGAGTCTATGGCAGCCCATAGAACCGATTGCGGGAAAGTTGTAATGGTTTGACATTCTGATAGAGGACAGTCCCAACATTAAATACACCAATTTTGGTGTGTCTAAGTCATTCCCTCTAGCGCCACCAACTGTCCAAAGTTTCACTCATGTTTCTGCTAATAACTTTTGAACCACAAGGGCTAGAAACAAAATTCTTTTTTCCTCTGATTCCTGAGCTCATGGCGATTCGATTGCACCATATGACATCATTTTCCGTCATTATAATTTTTCCGCCATTTTTAATTTTCCGAAAAAGCTACTTTTTCGAACTCCTCCTAGGCCGTTGCTCCAATTTCCACGAAAATTGAATCAGATCATCTTCAGACCATGCCAACAAAAAGTTATGGAATTCGTGTTGATTCGTCAAACCGTTCTCGAATACCGCGCAAACAAATTTTATGTAGCGCTTGCGAAAATAGACACAAGCCAGTATCTCCTCAACACTTTATCATATTCAGACCAAACTTGGTACATGTCATCACAAGCATGACCTGAGGCTACATGCTGCGTTTCGGCGCAGCGCCACCTACTGGTCCGGAGATATGAAAAATGGCTATTTTTGCTTATAACTTCTGAACAGTTTGTCCAAAAATCATAAAAGTGGTCTCGTTAGATTCAGGGCGTCATGCTGAGTCGACTGATATCCAATTTTCCCCGATCAGCCATTTTGACTGTCGGCCATTTTGAATTATGTGCTAAAATGCTGTATTTTAGGAATGCATGAACGTATCGTTACGAAACTCGGTATGGGTCATCAGCATGATGTCCTGAAGGAGCCTGAGAAGTTTCGAAACAGTGCCATCTAGTGGTGAATTTTTTTCCCCAAATACTTCCAAATGCTTCTAACTTTGGGTGTGGTCAACTTATTTTCACAGGACTCATCTCTTTAGGCTCCTGAATCGTTGCCGAGTCCAACGATACCAAACATGTTAGGTTTCGCCTTATGGTTTGTGTAGCGTTGTGATTTAGCGCTTAAAAAACATTTGGCTATATCTTTGAAACCGCTTGTCCGATCGAGACGAAACCACCTTCAGAAGTTTGGAAACATAGGTCGATAGCTATACGCCAATGCCCAAATGCGAAAATATTGATAGTAAGGGGTAGTAAAATCCAATCAAAGTCATGTGTCAGTCATTTTTTACGTGTTTTTTCATATAAATGTCTATAACTCCGAAGCGAATTGAGATATTTTCACCAAAATTGACACAAATATGCATGGGCTCACTCTGAGGACACATTAAAAAAATGGTGGGACTGAGCCTCTTGGTGGCGATATAACAGAACAAAACATGAAATTCCCATTGACTTCAATACAGTTTTGTGAATTAAAATGCTATAGTAAACAAATGCATTGGTGTAATATTACGAAACTCAGAATGTGCCATCAGCACCATCCCCTGAAGGTACCCAAAATATTTCGAGAGAGCGCCACCTAGTGATCAAATGTTATGACAAAATTTCCAAAAAGGCTAATAAATTTTGAATAAATCTGGCTTTTGAAATGCCACTGATCTTAATAGATTCCTTCGGTCAAGCCGAGAACATAGATACCAAGTTTTCCTTATTTGGCCAAACTTCCTGTCCGCCATCTTGATTTTCAGTCAAAACCTACTTTTTCGAACTCCTCCTAGACCGTTTGTCCAATTTTCACCAAAATCGAATCGTATCATCTCCAGACTATGCTGAATAAAAATTATGGATTTCGTGTCAATAGACGAAACCGTTTTCGTATAGCGTAGCAGCAAAGTTGAGGCATGATGCTAAAAGCACTATTCAGGCTTTATCTCTGCAATGCCTTGACATATTGACACCAAACTTTGTATGTGTCATTGTCACTTCACTCTGACCACATCACATCACTTTTGTAACTGCGCCACCTATTGGTCGAAAGTGATAATCCATTAAATCATATTTTAAATGACTTTTTATATGATTTTTCAGCCATTTCACCTAAAATCCTCTTTAAATGTATTTAATTGCTGATTGTTGCAGTTGGTCTGACACCTTCAGCCATGTTGGCATATCCTGTCATCTGCTTGCGCTTGGCCCCGATAATTGCTGCTTGCAGCTATATTTATTATTATTATTATTATTCTTCTTCCGCCATGGGAGTCTATGGCAGCCCATAGAACCGATTGCGGGAAAGTTATGAAATTTGGCACAATGATAGAGGACAGTCCGAAAAGTCACCATACCAAATTTGGTGTCTTAAAACCAATCCCTCTAGCGCCACCACCTGTCCAAAATTTCACTTTTATTTTGCTAATAACTTTTGAACCGTTTGGCCAATCAACAAAATTCTTTTTTCCTCTGATTCCCGAGCTCATGCCGATTCGATTGCACCCTATGACGTCATTTTCCGGCTTATAAATATGGCCGCCATTTTTAGTGGGCTGAAAAAGCTACTTTTTCGAACTCGTCCTAGACGGTTTGTCCGATTTGCACGAAAATTGAACCAGATCATCTTCAGGCAGTGCTGACAAAAAGTTATGGAATTCAAATTGATTCGTCAAACCGTTTTCGAATAACGCTCGAACACATTTTACGTGGCGCTTGCGAAAACAGTCGTAGGGCTGTATCTCCGCAACGCTTTATCGGATTCAGACCAAAATTGGTACATGTCATCACAAGCATGACCTGAGGCTACCTGCTGCGTTTCGGCGCAGCGCCACCTACTGGTCCGGAGATATGAAAAATGGCTATTTTTACTTATAACTTCTGAACATTTTGTCCAAAAATCATAAAATTGGTCTCGTTAGATTCAGGGCAACATGCCGAGTCGACTGATATAAAATTTTACCATATCGGCCATTTTGACTGTCGGCCATTTTGAATTTTGTGCTAAAATGCTGTATTTTAAGAACGCATGAACGGATTGTTACGAAACTTGGTATGGGTCATCAGCACGTTGTCCTGAAGGAGCGTGAGAAGTTTCGAAACAGCGCCACCTAGTGGTGAATTTTTTTCTTCAAATGCTTATAACTTTGGGTGTGGTCAACTTATTTTCACGAGACTCATCTAATTAGACTCCTGAAACCTTGCCGAGTCCTACGATACCAAACATGCTAGGTTTTGCCTTACGGTTTGTGTAGCGTTGTGATTTAGCGCTTAAAAAACATTTGGCTATATCTTCAAAACCGCTAGTCCGATCGAGACGAAACCACCGTCAGAAGTTTGGAAACATAGGTCGATAGCTATACGCCAATGCCCAAATGCGAAAATATTGATGTTTAGGGGTAGTAAATTCCAAACAAAGTCATGTGTCAGTCATTTTTTACGTGTTTTTTCATATAAATGCCTATAACTCTGAAGCAAATTGAGATTTTTTCACCAAAACTGACACACATATGTATGGGCTCACTCTGAGGACACGTAAAAAAAATTGTGAGACTGAGCCTCTTGGTGGCGCTATAATAGAACAAAACATAAAATTCCCATTGACTTCAATACAGTTTTGTGAAATAAAATGCTATTTTCATTAAAAACCTACTTTTTCGAACTCCTCCTACACCGTTTGTCCGATTTTCACCAAAATCGAATCATATCATCTCCAGACCGTGCCGACTGAAAGTTATGGATTTCGTGTCGATTGACGAAACCGTTTTCGTATAGCGCAGCAGCAAATTTGAGGCATGATGCTAAAAGCATTATTCAGGCTTTATGTCTGCAATGCCTTGACATATTGACACCAAACTTTGCATGTGTCATTGTCACTTCACTCTGACCACATCACATTAGTTTTGTAACTGCACCACCTATTGGTCGAAAGTGATAATCCATTACATCATATTTTTAATTATTGTTTCTATGATTTTTCAGCCATTTTGCCTAAAATCCTCTTTAAATGTCTTTAATTGCTCATTGTTGCAGTTGGTCTGACACTTTCAAACATGTCGAAATGTCTTGTCGTCTTATTCTGCTTGGCCCCGGTAATTGCTGCTTGCAGCTATATTTAGGGGCCAAGCACCGAAGGTGCGGAGGCACCTATTGTATCTGTTCCGTTTCTTATTATTATTATTAGGGGTTCAAGCACGAAGTGCTGAAACCCTATTGTAATTGTCCTGATTTTTAGGGGTTCAAGCACGAAGTGCTGAAACCCTATTGTAATTGTGCTGATTTTTATTATTATTATTATTATTATTATTATTCCGCCGTAAAACGCATCGTGCAGCCCAAACCGTAAGAGCTGGAACTTTGAAACTTTGACAGATGGTAGTACAAAAATCGAGGAAAGGTTCAGAGATTATGACCCCGATTGGCCCATAGGTGGCGCTATAACAACCAAAAGCGCGAAACTGCTCATAACTCCTAGACCGTATGTCGTAGACTCAAGTGTCTTATATCATTGGAAAGCTGGACGCCTGACGAACAAAACGTATATCTCCGATTTCATTTCCGCCATGATAGATTTTCCGCCATTTTGAATTTTGTCAAAAATCTACTTTTGCGAACTAGTCCCTGGTTTTTTGCCCGATTGGAACCAAACTAGTGCAGAAATGTTCTATGGAGACTGAATATCAATAATTATCGAAAAAAAGTGGAAATTTCGATTCACGGTCGCTAAGGGGCGCCAAAACGTACGTTGTGGGAGGGGCCTATTTTACTAAAATGGCTATAACTCCCGATGTAAATGAGGTATCTTCACCAAACTTGGTACACATGTGTATGAGCTTACTCTGGGGTCACAGTAAAAAAATCGCGACGATTGGCCTCATGGTGGCGCTATAAAATGAAAAAAACATAAAACAGGCTATAACCACCTGACCGTTAGTCCGATTGACTTGAAAATTGGTATGCAGTGTCTTGGTCCAAGGTGCCATGTATGTGTATGAGGACATTGGCGTATCTCAAAAAACATGGCCGCCATCGGCCAACGAAGTTTGAGCACCTATTAGACAAGGTTAACGGAGGCCGATCGGAACGAAACTCAATGGGCATGTTCGGCTCATGGCCCTAAAGGTCTGTAAGAATTTTGAAAGAAATCGGCCACTAGTTGGCGCTAACGAGTTTTACGGCTCTGTAATCACGTGGTGTTACAAATATCCACACAATATGCATATCATTTGATAGATCTCCTCATCCTGAACAACTTTGCCTCAAGAACCATTGCTGTCAATCAAACTGTTCATTAATTATTCATTAATATGTTAAAAACCTACTTTTGCAAACTAGTCCTAGGTTTTTTGCCCGATCGGAACCAGACCAGTCTAGGACAATTCTCTGGACTCTCTAGATCAATAATTATCAAAAAAAAGTTGAACTTTTGCATTTGGATGGCTGTAATAGGGTAATTTATAAAATGGGCGTGTCAAAATACATTAAAAAGCCTATAAATCCTAAATAAAAACTCAGAACTTCACAAAAATTGGTCAGCATATGTGACATAACATCATTAACAAGCATGAAAAATTCTATGGAGATCAGACGATAGGTGGCGCTATAACTGTTAAAAAGCTTTAAAATCATATATTTCCTATGGTAAACTGCCTGTATTGGCTGTAAATGGTCTTTTCCATCTCTGATCATATAATTTTCATATCATAATGTTCAAAACTAGTGCAATACAATTCTCTGGACTCACTAGATCAATAATTGTCAGAAAAAGTTGAACTACTTCATTTGGATAGCTATAATAGGTTCACTTCAAAATCTGGCCTTTACCAAGTGTCCCCGAAAGCCTATATCTCTTTAATCAATGCTCAGACTTTCTTAAAAACAAGTCAGAACGTGTGAAATATCACCCTGAACAAGCATGAAAATTTTCAGACAGATCGGACAAAATTTGCCTCTATAACAGTTAAAAAGGTGAAAATGATATGAATTAATGGCATGTTAAGCCAATAAGTGGTCTTTTACTGCCCCCTGCTGTTTAAAATAGTCATTTTCTCATATTGGTATTGGTATCAGCCATGGTAAATCATGATAAATGATGGTGTGTGTGTGTGTGTGTGTGTGTGTGTGTGTGTGTGTGTGTGTGTGTGGTACAAATATAACAAAGGTTTTATTTTCCAACATGAAAACAAACATAACAGAGTGCTAGTGCACAAACAATAACCGACAATGATAATGGATGAGAGGGGAACTTAAATACACAGATCAAGACAAGGACAACAGGTGACGGTTATGATGATGAGGAGCAGGTGATGATGAGGAGGGTGATGAGGAGCAGGTGCAGGTGATGACGACAGATGGTGAATGTGATGAAGACAGAAGGTGAATGTGATGAAGGTGAATGTGACACCAATATCACTGAAACATTTGTGTGTGTGTGTGTGTGTGTGTGTGTGTGTGTGTGTGTGTGTGTGTAGCATTATTGTGTGTAGCATATGTAGCAAGTATGCATTATTGAGTTAACATGGAAACACTGGTTTGCTTTAGTGCAGAAAACTGGTCAAAATCATGAGGTTTAAAGTGAAAGTGAGCCAATAAGTGGTCTTCTACTGCCCTCTGCTGGCCATTCTACTTATTAATTAAATTTTTCCACATGTGCTTGCATTTATACTTGAATACACACTAAAAATCACTTATATAGCAATAACTATTATAACACAATCATATTTTGTCAGTGTTAATCACTTTATTTGCACTGACACTTCAAATAATTGCTAGTAATGTGGTAAATCATGGTAAATCATGGTTAACTATGCTGTGTGTGTGTGTGTGTGTGTGTGTGTAAGCATGCATTGAGTTAACATGGATAAACTGGTTTGCTTTAGTGCAGAAAACTGGTTTAAAGTGAAAGTGAGCCAATAAGTGGTCTTCTACTGCCCTCTGCTGGCCATTCTACTTATTAATGAAATATTTCAACATGTGCTTGCATTCATACTTGAATACACACTAAAAAAATCACTTATATAGCAATAACTATTATAACACAATCATATTTTGTCAGTGTTAATCACTTTATTTGCACTGACACTTCAAATAATTGCTAGTAATGTGATAAATCAGGCTAGAAACATGGTAAATCAAAGTAAATAATACTAGATTGTCGTTTATCTCCTGGTAAATAATACTAGAACGTGGTATATCATGGTAAATCATGGTTAACTATGCTGTGTGTGTGTGTGTGTGTGTGTGTGTGTGTGTGTGTGTGTGTGTGTGTGTGTGTGTGTGTGTGTGTAAGCATGCATTGAGTTAACATGGAAAAACTGGTTTGCTTTAGTGCAGAAAACTGGTTTAAAGTGAAAGTGAGCCAATAAGTGGTCTTCTAGTGCCCTCTGCTGGCCATTCTACTTAATAATGAAATATTTTACATGTGCTTTTGCATTCATACTTGGACACACACTAAAAATCACGTATATAACTAACTATTATAACACAATAATATTTTGTCAGTGTTCATCACCTCATTTGCACTGACACTTCACATAATTGCTAGTAATGTGGTTAATCATGCTAGAAACATTGTAAATCATAGTAAATAATACTGAAATGAGGTGTATCAAGGTAAATCATGCTAGAATCCTAATAAATCATTCTGGAACATGGTATATGATAGTAAATCATGCTAGAATCATATTAAATAATTCTAGAATGTGGCAAATCGTTGTGGGAGGAGCCTATTTTACTCAAATGGCTATAACTCAAGAAGTAAATGAGATATCTTCACCAAACTCAGTACACATGTGTATGGGTTCAATTTGAGGTCACAGTAAACAATTTTATGGAGATCGGACCATAGGTGGCGCTATAACTGTTAAAAAGCTTTAAAACCATATATATCCCATGGCAAATTGCCTGTATTGGCTGTAAATGGTCTTTTCCATCTATTATGTCAGTGGTTACATGCTTGCTAAATAAATCTTAATAACTTTTGATGCTTTTGTGCTTAAATGCCTTAAAGGCCTTAACTGCTTGAACCCCGATAAATGCTGCTTGCAGCTTTAATTATTATTATTTTTCTTCTGCCGTAAAACGCATCGTGCAGCCCAAACCGTAAGAGCTGGAACCTTGAAACTTTGCCAGATGGTAGTACAAAAATCGAGGAGAGGTTATCAAATTATGACCCCGATTGGCCCATAGGTGGCGCTATAGCAACCAAAAGCGCGAAACTGCTCAGAACTCCTAGACCGTATGTCGTAGACTCAAGTGTCTTATATCATTGGAAAGCTGGACGCCTGACGAACAAAACGTATATCTCCGATTTCATTTCCGCCATGATAGATTTTCCGCCATTTTGAATTTTGTCAAAAACCGACTTTTGCGAACTAGTCCCTGGTTTTTCGCCCGATCGGAACCAAACCAGTGCAGAAATGTTCTCTAGAAACTGAATATCAATAATTATCGAAAAAAAGTCGAAATTTCGATTCACGGACGCTAAGGGGCGCCAAAACGTACGTTGTGGGAGGGGCCTATTTTACTAAAATGGCTATAACTCCAGAAGTAAATGAGGTATCTTCACCAAACTCCGTACACATATGTATGAGCTCAATATGAGGTAACAGTAAAAAAATCGCGGCGATTGGCCACATGGTGGCGCTATAATATGAAAAAAACATAAAACAGGCTTTAACCACCTGACCGTTTGTCTGATTGACTTGAAAATTGGTATGCAGTGTCTTGGTCCAAGGTGTCATGTATGTGTATGAGGACATTGGCGTATCTAAAAAAACATGGCCGCCATCGGCCAATGAAGTTTGAGCACCTATTAGACAAGGTTAACGGAGGCCGATCAGAACGAAACTCGATGGGCATGTTCTACTCATGGCCCTAGAGGTCTGTAAGAATTTTAAAAGAAATCGGCCACTAGTTGGCGCTAACAAGTTTTATGGCTCTGTAATCACGTGGTGTTACACTTATTGTCACAAAATGCATACCATTTGATAGGTCTCCTCTTGTTGAACAACTTTGCCTCAAGAACCATTGCTGTCAATCAAACCGTTCATTAAATATTCGTAATTATGTTAAAAACCTACTTTTGCGAACTAGTCCTAGGTTTTTCGCCCGATCGGAACCAAACCAGTCTAGGACAATTCTATGGACTCTCTAGGTAAATAATTATCAAAAAAAAGTTGAACTTTTGCATTTTTTGCATGGCTATAACAGGGTCATTTAGAAAATGGGCGTGGTAAAATGCACTCAAAAGCCTATAAATCCTAAACGAAAACTCAGAACTTCACAAAAATTGATGAGCATATGTGTCATAACCTGCTAAAGAAGCATGGAAAATTTTATGGAGATCGGACCATAGTTGGCGCTATAACTGTTAAAACGCTTTAAAACCATATATTTCCTATGGTAAATTGCCTGTATTTGCTGTAAATGATGTCTTCTATCTTTTATCATATAATGTTCATATCATAATGTTCAAAACCAGTGCAGCACAATTCTCTGAACTCTCTAGATCAATAATTATCAGAAAAAAAGTTTAACTTCTTCAAAAGGTGATTTTATATGAATATAATGACATATTAAGCCAATAAGTGGTATTTTACTGCCCCCTGCTGTCATTTCATCATACTACTCCCTAATATTGTTATAAAATTCATATTTAGACTTTATAAAATCATTATTTTAACATTTACAATCACATTTTGTCAAAACTCATCTATTGAGTATTACTATTGACAATTGTGTTACACTGAGATATGGAAATGGACGAAAGTAAATGAATGAAATGAAACGAAAGTATAACGGCATTTAAGCCACGCCCCCGAATACAAATTCATTCATAACTCGAAAACGGAAAGTCGTTGCGCGCTCAAATTTTGATGGTGAGGACCTCTCCGGGCTCTTGATCGAAACGTGTCGTCGCGGGCCTCGGGAGCGCGCCCCCGCGCATCGCGAATCCGCGGGACCCCCGATTTTGAACGGCCATTACTCCCGACCCAGACCACCCCGAACATTGTGTGAGAGCTCGTTGGAAAGGGCGCGTCCTTGGCTAGCTTCGATTCAAATGTGGTGTTATTTGCCCTGGGCATTCCAGAGATAATAGCCCGAACAGATATGCCTTATAACAGTCATAACTCCCAACCCCAATCGCCCAAAAACACCTTGATGGTCTCATTCAACAGGGCTCCTCAAGCACTATCTATGCTCTGAGTTTCAGAATTTTTCGCCTTTTGGTTCCTGAGATATAAGTAAAAAAACAAATTCCCATTCATTCATTCAAACACTTCAACTGTAAAATGTAAGCTATAATACCACTGTTGGCCACTAGAGGGAGCAGCAGGATTACGCATGATCTTTTAATTCGCTTCAGTATTGGGAAATAAACAAATGCTTTAAGAAGCAATCTTTTTTATTATGATGTTTTTTTTTTTATTATGATATTTGTATATATTTTATTTTTTTATTATGATTATGAACGGTTTGATTGACATTAGTGATTCTTGAGGCAAAGTTGTTCAAGATGAGGAGATGAAGATATTTCACAATATCACATCCTAAAAACATTGAAAACATATTTGTCTTTGTGTGTGTGTGTGTGTGTGTGTGTGTGTGTGGATGTGTTTGTGTCTGTGTGTGTGTCTGTGTGTGTAAGCATGCTTAATGGAAAGAACATGGAGAAACTGCTTTGTTTTACTGGTGGATAAAAAAGTCTTTCAAATGAAAGTGAGTCAATTAGTGGTCTTCTACTATGGAAGCAGGACATTCTACTTAATAAAATATTTTCATCTGTGCTTTTGCATTAGTTTTTGGACTATATAAAATTACTTGCATGAAAATCACCTATTATAACACAGTCATGTTTTGTCAAAGTTTATCACTTCATTTTTACTGAGCTCTCAGTTTGAACAATTCTGCCTCTCAGTGATTAATTTGAAATCTGAAAATGGTGTTATACAGAGGAGATTTGCAATTATCATTTTGTTACCTATCTTTTATTTTAAATATCTCCATCTACAACAAAATGTGTGTGCATGTGTGTGTTCAATCATGGTTAGTGTATTAAGTATTATTGTTTAAGTATTATTGTTTTCATTTACATTTTAACCACCAGAAGAAGAACACTCATTGGTTCATTCTGCTCACTAAAATATTATTTTTCATTTTTTTTCCATTTGAAATATTGTTTAAACTTAATAAAATCATTAAAATAACATTTCAAATCATATTTTGTCTGTTTATAAATCCCACAGACTCACATTGGCTGCAATACTAATGTTTTTGTAAAACACAAACCTGATAGTCTAATCTGTGTGTATTGTGCATATATTATTGATATTATTACTATTGCAAATCATGTTATTGTAACTCATATCTTAATAGAATATTATTTGTAATTTTAATTCTTTATTTCTTAATTGTTTTTTTATGATTACTACAGATATTATCACCAAAGATATCAACTACACCTTCACTTTTAGTATTGACACGCTGCACACACAGCACAATCACACACTCACTAATGCATTCAAATAAATGTAATCTTATTGTGCTACTTTATTTGTACATGATTAGAATGAACAGAAATCTAAGAATATTTTTCTTCTTTTGTTAAAGCCATTTCAGACTCCAAGTAAGCATTATATTACTAATCATCTATTTTAAAGGTGCCATACAATTGAAAACTGTATTTATCTTGGCATAGTTGAATGATAAGAGTTCTGGACATGGAACTGACATACCGTGAGCCTCAAACACCATTGTTTCCTCCTTCATGTGTAAATCTCCTGTTTGCAAAAGACCGCTGAAAAATGAGTGAATCCCACCATAACACCGACTGTGACGTTGGAGTCAGGATCATTAATATTTATACCCCCCAAATTTGCATTTTCCAGTCCATGTTCTAGGCCAGGCAGTGTTAATGTGGACCTGCACAGCCGAATCATCAGAAGATCTGCAGGTATTGTGAAGAAGCAAGCAAGGACAATAGTGAAAATGGCAGATCATGGATATAAATGTTATGTCTGAGGCTGTGCTGCGGATTTGAGAACTTTTCATTCCCTTCCCACAAAAGAGAACTGTCAACAGGCATGGTTGATGTTTACAACAGGATACCTCTCCATTTTAATTCAAAGCTGTTAGTTTACTCTTAACGGAGGCCGATCAGAACGAAACTCGGTGGGCATGTTCGACTCGTGGCCCTAGAGGTCTGTAAGAATTTTGAAAAATCAGCCACTAGTTGACGCTAACAGGTTTTACGGCTATGTAATCACGTGATGCATATCATTTGATAGATCTCCTCATACTGAACAACTTTGCCTCAAGAACTACTGCTGTCAATCAATTTGTTCATTAAATACTTGCGATTATGTTAAAAACCTACTTTTGCGAACTAGTCCTAGGTTTTTCGCCCGATCGGAAATATACCAGTGCAGTACAATTCTCTGGAAGCTCTAGATTATTAATTATATAAAAAACTTTAACTTTACCCATTGGGTAGCCATAACAGGATCATTTAGAAAATGGGTATGGCAAAAAACACTCAAAAGCCTGTAAATCCTAAACAAAAACTCAGACAACTCACTAAACTGCCTTATGTGCTTAAAGACCCTAAATGCTTGAACCCCGCTAAATGCTGCTTGCAGCTTTAATTATTATTATTATTATTATTCTTCCGCCATGGGAGTCTATGGCAGCCCATAGAACCGATTGCGGGAAAGTTGTTTTGGTTTGACATTCTGATAGAGGACCGTCTCAACATTAAATACACCAATTTTGGTGTTTCTAAGTCATTCCCTCTAGCGCCACCACCTGTCCAAAGTTTCACTTTTATTTTGCTAATAACTTTTGAACCGTAAGGCCAATCAGCGAAATTCTTTTTTCCTCTGATTCCTGAGCTCATGGCGATTCGATTGCACCCTATGACGTCATTTGACGTCATAAAAATATGGCCGCCATCTTGAATTTTCAAAAAAAGCTACTTTTTCGAACTCGTCCTAGACGGTTTGTCCGATTTGCACGAAAATTGAACCAGATCATCTTCAGGTAGTGCTGACAAAAAGTTATGGAATTCAAATGGATTCGTCAAACCGTTTTCAATAAACGCACAAATACATTTTACGTAGCGCTAGCAAAAACAGTCGTAAGGCCGTATCTCCGCAACGGTTTATCGTATTCAGACCAAACTTGGTACTTGTACTCACAAGCATGACCTGAGGCTACATGCTGTGTTTCGGCGCAGCGCCACCTACTGGTCCGGAGTTATGAAAAATGGCTATTTTTGCTTATAACTTCTGAACAGTTTGTCCAAAAATCATACAATTGGTCTCGTTAGATTCAGGGCAACATGCCGAGTCGACTGATATCCAATTTGACCATATCGGTCATTTTGGCTGTCGGCCATTTTGAATTTTGTGCTAAAATTCTGTATTTTATGAACGCATGAACAGATTGTTACGAAACGTGGTATGGGTCATCAGCACAATGCCCTGAATGAGCCTGAGAAGTTTCGAAACAGCGCCACCTAGTGGTGAATTTTTTTTTTCAAACGCTTATAACTTTGGGTGTGGTCGACTTATTTTCACGAGACTCATCTAATTAGTATCCTGAAACCTTGCCGAGTCCTACGATACCAAACATGCTAGGTTTCGCCTTACGGTTTGTGTAGCGTTGTGATTTAGCGCTTAAAAAACATTTGGCTATATCTTCGAAACCGATTGTCCGATCGAGACGAAACCTCCGTCAGAAGTTTGGAAACATAGGTCGATAGCTATACGCCAATGCCCAAATGCGAAAATATTGATGTTTAGGGGTAGTAAAATTCAAACAAAGTCTTGTGTCAGTCATTTTTTACGTGTTTTTTCATATAAATGTCTATAACTCTAAAGCAAATTGAGATATTTTCACCAAAACTGACACACATATGTATGGGCTCACTCTGAGGACACGTAAAAAAAATTGTGGGACTGAGCCTCTTGGTGGCGCTATAATAGAACAAAACATGAAATTCCCATTGACTTCAATACAGTTTTGTGATATAAAATGCTATTTTCATTCAAAATCTACTTTTTCGAACTCCTCCCACACCGTTTGTCCGATTTTCACCAAAATCGAATTGTATCATCTCCAGACTGTGCCGACTAAAAGTTATGGATTTCGTGTCAATTGACGAAACCGTTTTCGTATAGCGCAGCAGCAAATTTGAGGCATGATGCTAAAAGCATTATTCAGGCTTTATGTCTGCAATGCCTTGACATATTGACACCAAACTTTGCATGTGTCATTGTCACTTCACTCTGACCACATCACATCAGTTTTGAAACTGCACCACCTATTGGTTGAAAGTGATAATCCATTACAAATTATTTTTAATTATTGTTTCTATGATTTTTCAGCCATTTTGCCTAAAATCCTCTTTAAATGTCTTTAATTGCTCATTGTTGCAGTTGGTCTGACACTTTCAAACATGTCGAAATGTCTTGTCGTCTTATTCTGCTTGGCCCCGGTAATTGCTGCTTGCAGCTATATTTAGGGGCCAAGCACCGAAGGTGCGGAGGCACCTATTGTATCCGTTCGCGTTCTTATTAGGGGCCAAGCACCGAAGGTGCGTAGGCACCTATTGTATCTGTTCCCGTTCTTATTATTATTATTCTTCATTTTTCCGACTGGGAGTCTATGGCAGCCCATAGAACCGCTTGCGGGAAAGTTATGAAATTTGGCACAATGATAGAGGAGGGTCTGACCTATCAGCATAGCAAATTTGGAGTCTCCAAGTCATTACCTCTAGCGCCACCAACTGTCCAAAGTTGCACTCATGTTTATGCTAATAACTTTTGAACCACATGGGCTAGAAACAAAATTATTTTTTTCTCTGATTCCCTAGCTCAAGCCGATTCGATTGCACCCTATGACGTCATTTTCCGTCATGAAAATTTTTCCGCCATTTTGAATTTTTCGAAAAACCTACTTTTTCGAACTCCTCCTAGGCCGTTACTCCGATTTTCACGAAATTTGAACCAGATCATCTCCAGACCATGCCGACAAAAAGTTATGGAATTCAAGTTGATTCTCTTAACCGTTTTCGATAAACCCACGAAGAAATTTTACGTAGAGCTTGCGAAAACAGACATAAGGCTGTATCTCCGCAACGCTTTATCAGATTCAGACCAATCTTGGTACATGTCATCACAAGCATGACCTGAGGCTACATGCTGCATTTCGGTGCAGCGCCACCTACTGGTCCGGAGATATGACAAATGGATGTTTTTGCTTATAACTTCTGAATGGTTTGTCCAAAAATCATAAAATCAGTCTCGTTAGATTCAGGGCAACATGCCGAGTCGACTGATATCCAATTTTCCCAGATCAGCCATTTTGGCTGTCGGCCATTTTGAATTATGTGCTAAAATGCTGTATTTTATGAACGCGTGAACGTATCATTACAAAACTCAGAATGGATCATCAGCACGATGCCCTGAAGGAGCCTGAGAAGTTTCGAAACAGTGCCACCTAGTGGTGAATTTTTTTCCCCAAATGCTTCCAAATGCTTATAACTTTGGGTGTGGTCGACTTATTTTCACGAGACTCATCTCATTAGAGTCCTGAATCGTTGCCAAGTTCCACGATACCAAACATGCTAGGTTTCGCCTTACGGTTTGTGTAGCGTTGTGATTTAGCGCTTAAAAAACATTTGGCTATATCTTCGAAACCGCTAGTCCGATCGAGACGAAACCACCGTCAGAAGTTTGGAAACATAGGTCGATAGCTATACGCCAATGCCCAAATGCAAAAATATTGATAGTAAAGGGTAGTAAAATCCAATCAAAGTCATGTGTCAGTCATTTTTTACGTGTTTTTTCATATAAATGTCTATAACTCTGAAGCGAATTGAGATATCTTCACCAAAATCGACACACATATGTATGGGCTCACTCTGAGGAAATGTAAAAAAAAATGGTGGAACTCAGCCTCTTGGTGGCGCTATAATAGAACAAAACATGAAATCCCCATTGACTTCAATACAGTTTTGTGAAATAAAATGCTATACTAAACGAATGCATTAGTTTAATATTTCGAAACTCAAAATGTGCCATCAGCACCATCCCCTGAAGGTACCCAAAATATTTTGAGACAGTGCCACCTAGTGGTCAAAAGTTGTAACAAAATTTACAAAACTGCTAATAACTTTTGAATAAATTGGCCTATTGTAATGCAACTGGTCTTAATAGATTCCTTGGGTCAAGCCGAGAACATAGATACCAAGGTTTCCTTATTTGGCCTAGCTTCCTGTCCGCCATCTTGATTTTCAGTCAAAACCTACTTTTTCGAACTCCTCCTAGACCGTTTGTCCGATTTTCACCAAAATCGAATCGTATCATCTCCAGAGTGTGCTGACTAAAAGTTATGGATTTCGTGTCTATAGACGAAACCGTTTTCGTATAGCGTAGCAGCAAATTTGAAGCATGATGCTAAAAGCACTATTCAGGCTTTATCTCTGCAATGGCTTGACATATTGACACCAAACTTTGTATGTGTCATTGTCACTTCACTCTGACCACATCACATCAGTTTTGTAACTGCGCCACCTATTGGTCAAAAGTGATAATCCATTAAATCATATTTTGAATGACTTTTTATATGATTTTTCAGCCATTTCGCCTAAAATCCTCTTTAAATGTATTTAATTGCTCATTGTTGCAGTTGGTCTGACATCTTCAGCCATGTTGGCATATCCTGTCATCTGCTTGCGCTTGGCCCCGATAATTGCTGCTTGCAGCTATATTTATTATTATTCTTCTTCTTCTTCTTCTTCCGCTCTTGGAGTCTATGGCAGCCCATAGAACCGATTGCGGGAAAGTTGTTTTGGTTTGACATTCTGATAGAGCACAGTCCCAACATTAAATACACCAATTTTGGTGTTTCTAAGTCATTCCCTCTAGCGCCACCACCTGTCCAAAGTTTCACTTTTATTTTGCTAATAACTTTTGAACTGTAAGGCCAATCAACAAAATTATTTTTTCCTCTGATTTCTGAGCTCATGCCGATTCGATTGCATCCTATGACTTCATTTTCTGTAATAAAAATATGGCCGCCATTTTGATTCATTCGAAAAACCTACTTTTTCGAACTCGTCCTAGACGGTTTGTCCGATTTGCACGAAAATTGAACCAGATCATCTTCAGGCAGTGCTGACCAAAAGTTATGGAATTCAAATTGATTCGTCAAACCGTTTTCAATAAACGCACGAACAAATTTTACGTAGCGCCTGCAAAAACAGTCGTAAGGCTGTATCTCTGCAACGGTTTATCGTATTCAGACCAAACTTGGTACATGTCATCACAAGCATGACCTGAGGCTACATGCTGCGTTTCGGCGCAGCGCCACCTACTGGTCCGGAGATATGAAAAATGGCTATTTTTGCTTATAACTTCTGAACAGTTTGTCCAAAAATCATAAAATTGGTCTCGTTATATTCAGGGCGACATGCCGAGTCGACTGATATCCAATTTTACCATATCGGCCATTTTGACTGTCGGCCATTTTGAATTATGTGCTAAAATGCTGTATTTTATGAACGCATGAACGGATTGTTACGAAACTTGGCATGGGTCATCAGCACGATGTCCTGAAGGAGTGTGAGAAGTTTCGAAACAGCGCCACCTAGTGGGGAATTTTTTTTTTCAAATGCTTATAACTTTGGGTGCGGTCGACTTATTTTCACGAGACTCATCTAATTAGACTCCTGAAACCTTGCCGAGTCCTACGATACCAAACATGCTAGGTTTCGCCTTACGGTTTGTGTAGCGTTGTGATTTAGCGCTTAAAAAACATTAGGCTATATCTTCGAAACCGCTTGTCCGATCGAGACGAAACCACCGTCAGAAGTTTGGAAACATAGGTCGATAGCTATACGCCAATGCCCAAATGCGAAAATATTGATGTTTAGGGGTAGTAAAATTCAAACAAAGTCATGTGTCAGTCATTTTTTACGTGTTTTTTCATATAAATGTTTATAACTCTAAAGCAAATTGAGATATTTTCACCAAAACTGACACACATATGTATGGGCTCACTCTGAGGACACGTAAAAAAAATTGTGGGACTGAGCCTCTTGGTGGCGCTATAATAGAACAAAACATGAAATTCCCATTGACTTCAATACAGTTTTGTGAGAGAAAATGCTATTTTCATTCAAAACCTACTTTTTCGAACTCCTCCCACACCGTTTGTCCGATTTTCACCAAAATCGAATCGTATCATCCCCAGACTGTGCCGACTAAAAGTTATGGATTTTGTGTCAATTGACGAAACCGTTTTCGTATAGCGCAGCAGCAAATTTGAGGCATGATGCTAATAGCACTATTCAGGCTTTATCTCTGCAATGCCTTGACATATTGACACCAAACTTTGTATGTGTCATTGTCTCCTCACTCTGACCACATCACATCAGTTTTGTAACTGCGCCACCTATTTGTCGAAAGTGATAATCCATTAAATCATATTTTTAATTACTGTTTCTATGATTTTTCAGCCATTTCGTCTAAAATCCTCTTTAAATGTCTTTAATTGCTCATTGTTGCAGTTGGTCTGACACTTTCAGACATGTCGGCATGTCTTGTCGTCTTATTCTGCTTGGCCCCGGTAATTACTGCTTGCAGCTATATTTATTATTATTCTTCTTCCGCCATGGGAGTCTATGGCAGCCCATAGAACCGATTGCGGGAAAGTTATGAAATTTGGCACAATGATAGAGGACAGTCCAAAAAGTCACCATACCAAATTTGGTGTCTTAAAACCAATCCCTCTAGCGCCACCACCTGTCCAAAATTTCACTTTTATTTTGCTAATAACTTTTGAACCGTTTGGCCAATCAACAAAATTCTTTTTTCCTCTGATTCCCGAGCTCATGCCGATTCGATTGCACCCTATGACGTCATTTTCCGGCTTATAAATATGGCCGCCATTTTGAATGGGCTGAAAAAGCTACTTTTTCGAACTCGTCCTAGACGGTTTGTCCGATTTGCACGAAAATTGAACCAGATCATCTTCAGGCAGTGCTGACAAAAAGTTATGGAATTCAAATTGATTCGTCAAACCGTTTTCGAATAACGCTCGAACACATTTTACGTAGCGCTTGCGAAAACAGTCGTAGGGCTGTATCTCCGCAACGCTTTATCGGATTCAGACCAAAATTGGTACATGTCATCACAAGCATGACCTGAGGCTACATGCTGCGTTTCGGCGCAGCGCCACCTACTGGTCCGGAGATATGAAAAATGGCTATTTTTGCTTATAACTTCTGAACATTTTGTCCAAAAATCATAAAATTGGTCTCGTTAGATTCAGGGCAACATGCCGAGTCGACTGATATCAAATTTTACCATATCGGCCATTTTGACTTTCGGCCATTTTGAATTTTGTGCTAAAATGCTGTATTTTAAGAACGCATGAACGGATTGTTACGAAACTCGGTATGGGTCATCAGCACGATGTTCTGAAGGAGCGTGAGAAGTTTTGAAACAGCGCCACCTAGTGGTGAATTTTATTTTTCAAATGCTTATAACTTTGGGTGTGGTCGACTTATTTTCACCAAACTCATCTCATTAGACTCCTGAATCCTTGCCGAGTCCAACGATACCAAATATGCTAGGTTTCGCCTTACGGTTTGTGTAGCGTTGTGATTTAGCACTTAAAAAACATTAGGCGATATATTCGAAACCGTTTGTCCGATCGAGACGAAACCACCGTCAGAAGTTTGGAATCATAGCTTGTTAACTAAGCGTCACAGCCCAAATGCGAAAATATTGATGTCTAGAGGTAGTAAATTCCAATTAAAGTCATGTGTCAGTCATTTTTTACGTGTTTTTTCATATAAATGTCTATAACTCCGAAGATAATTGAGATATTTTCACCAAAATCGACACACATATGTATGGGCTCACTCTGAGGACACATACAAAAAATGGTGGGACTGAGCCTCTTGGTGGCGCTATAATAGAACAAAACATGAAATTCCCATTGACTTCCATACAATTTTGTGAAATAAAATGCTATACTAAACAAATGCATTGGTTTAATATTACGAAACTCAGATTGTGTCATCAGCACCATCCCCTGAAGGTACCCAAAATATTTCGAGACAGCGCCACCTAGTGGTCAAAAGTTGTAACAAAATTTCCAAAAAGGCTAATAACTTTTGAATAAATCTGGCTATTGAAATGCTTAATAGATTCCTTGGGTCAAGCCGAGAACATAGATACCAAGTTTTCCTTATTTGGCCAAACTTCCTGTCCGCCATCTTGATTTTCAGTCAAAACCTACTTTTTCAAACTCCTCCTAGACCGTTTGTCCGATTTTCACCAAAATCTAATCGTATCATCTCCAGACCGTGCCGACTAAAAGTTATGGATTTCTTGTCGATAGACGAAACCATTTTCGTATAGCGCAGCAGCAAAGTTGAGGCATGATGCCAATAGCACTATTCAGGCTTTATCTCTGCAATGCCTTGACATATTGACAACAAACTTTGTATGTGACATTGTCACTTCACTCTGACCACATCAGTTTTGTAACTGCGCCACCTACTTGTCGAAAGTGATAATCAATTAAATTATATTTTTAATTACTGTTTCTATGATTTTTCAGCCATTTCGTCTAAAATCCTCTTTAAATGTCTGTAATTGCTCATTGTTGCAGTTGATCTGACACCTTCAGCCATGTCTTGTCGTCTTATTCTGCTTGGCCCCGGTAATGGCTGCTTGCAGCTATATTTAGGGGCCAAGCACCGAAGGTGCGGAGGCACCTATTGTGTTTGTTCCGGTTCTTATTATTAGGGGCCAAGCACCGAAGGTGCGGAGGCACCTATTGTATCTGTTCCATTTCTTATTATTATTATTATTCTTCCGCCATGGGAGTCTATGGCAGCCCATAGAACCGATTGCGGGAAAGTTGTTTTGGTTTGACATTCTGATAGAGGACAGTCCCAACATTAAATACACCAATTTTGGTGTGTCTAAGTCATTCCCTCTAGCGCCACCACCTGTCCAAAGTTTCACTTTTGTTTTGCTAATAACTTTTGAACCGTAAGGCCAATCAACAAAATTCTTTTTTCCTCTGATTCCTGAGCTCATGCCGATTTGACTGCACCCTATGACGTCATTTTCCGTCATAAAACATGGCCGCCATTTAGAATTTTCCAAAAAAGCTACTTTTTCGAACTCGTCCTAGACGGTTTGTCCGATGTGCACAAAAATTTAACCAGATCATCTTCAGGCATTGCTGACAAAAAGTTATTAAAAGAAAGTTGATTCGTCAAACCGTTTTTGATAAACGCTCGAACAAATTTTAGGTAGCGCTTGCAAAAACAGTCATAAGGCTGTATCTCCGCAACGGTTTATCGTATTCAGACCAAACTTGGTACATGTCATCACAAGCATGACCTGAGGCTACATGCTGCGTTTCGGCTCAGCGCCACCTACTGGTCCGGAGATATGAAAAATGGCTATTTTTGCTTATAACTTTTGAACAGTTTATCCAAAAATCATAAAATTGATCTCGTTAGATTCAGGGCAACATGCCGAGTCGACTGATATCCAATTTTACCATATCGGCCATTGTGGCTGTCGGCCATTTTGAATTTTGTGCTAAAATGCTGTATTTTAACAACGCATGAACGGATTGTTACGAAAATTGGCATGGGTCATCAGCACGATGCCCTGAAGGAGCCTGAGAAGTTTCGAAACAGCGCCACCTAGTGGTGAATTTTTTTTCCAAATGCTTATAACTTTGGTTGTGGTTGACTTATTTTCACGAAACTCTTGTCATTAGACTCCTGAATCGTTGCCGAGTCCTACGATACCAAACATGCTAGGTTTCGCCTTATGGTTTGTGTAGCGTTGTGATTTAGCGCTTAAAAAACATTTGGCTATATCTTTGAAACCGCTAGTCCGATCGAGACGAAACCACCGTCAGAAGTTTGGAAACATAGGTCGATAGCTATACGCCAATGCCCAAATGCGAAAATATTGATGTTTAGGGGTAGTAATTTCCAATCAAAGTCATGTGTCAGTCATTTTTTTCGTGTTTTTTCATATAAATGTCTATAACTCCGACGCGAATTGAGATATTTTCACCAAAATTGACACACATATGTATGGGCTCACTCTGAGGACATGTAAAAAAAAAGGTTTGACTGAGCCTCTTGGTGGCGCTATAATAGAACAAAACATGAAATTCCCATAGACTTCAATACAGTTTTGTGAAATAAAATGCTATACTAAACAAATGCATTGGTTTAATATTATGAAACTCAGTATGTGCCATCAGCACCATACCCTGAAGGTACCCAAAATATTTCGAGACAGCGCCACCTTGTGGTCAAAAGTTATAACAAAATTTACAAAAAGGCTAATTACTTTTGATAACATCTGCCTTTTGAAATACCATTGGTCTTCTTACATTCCTTGGATCAAGCCGAGAACATAGATACCAAGTTTTCCTTATTTGGCCTATTTTCCTGTGCGCCATCTTGATTTTTATTCAAAACCTACTTTTTCAAACTCCTCCTACACCGTTTGTCCGATTTTCACCAAAATCGAATCGTATCATCTCCAGACCGTGCCGACTAAAAGTTATTGATTTCGTGTCGATTGACGAAACCGTTGTCGTATACCGGAGCAGCAAAGTTGAGGCATGATGCCAAAGGCACTATTCAGGCTTTATCTCTGCAATGCCTTGACATATTGACACCAAACTTTGTATGTGTCATTGTCACTTCACTCTGACCGCATCACATCAGGTTTGTAACTGCGCCACCTATTGGTTGAAAGTGATAATCCATTAAATCATATTTTTATTTACTGTTTCTATGATTTTTCAGGCATTTGGCCTAAAATACTCTTTAATGTCTTTAATTGCTCATTGTTGCAGTTGGTCTGACACTTTCAGCAATGTTGGCATGTATTGTCATCTGATTGTGCTTGGCCCCGGTAATGGCTGCTTGCAGCTATATTTATTATTATTCTTCCTTCTTCCAACTGGGAGTCTATGGCAGCCCATAGAACCGAATGCGGGAAAGTTGTTTTGGTTTGACATTCTGATAGAGGACAGTCCCAACATTAAATACACCAATTTTGGTGTGTCTAAGTCATTCCCTCTAGCGCCACCACCTGTCCAAAGTTTCACTTTTATTTTGCTAATAACTTTTGAACCGTAAGGCCAATCAACAAAATTATTTTTCTCTCTGATTCCTGAGCTCATGCCAATTCGATTGCACCCTATGACATCATTTCTGTCATAACAATATGGCCGCCATTTTGAATTTATCTAAAAAGCTACTTTTTCGAACTCGTCCTAGACGGTTTGTCCGATTTGCACGAAAATTGAACCAGATCATCTACAGACCATGCTGACAAAAAGTTATGGAATTCAAGTTGATTCGCTTAACAGTTTTCGATAAACCCACGAATACATTTTACGTAGCGCTTGCGAAAACAGATGTAAGGCCGTATCTCCGCAACGCTTTATCGGATTCAGACCAAACTTGGTACATGTCATCACAAGCATGACCTGAGGCTACATGCTGTGTTTCGGCGCAGCGCCACCTACTGGTCCGGAGATATGAAAAATGGCTATTTTTGCTTATAACTTCTGAACAGTTTGTCCAAAAATCATAAAATTGGTCTCGTTAGATTCAGGGTAACATGCCGAGTCGACTGATATCCAATATTACCATATCGGCCATTTTGACTGTCGGCCATTTTGAATTTTGTGCTAAAATGCTGTATTTTAAGAACGCATGAACAGATTGTTACGAAACGTGGTATGGGTCATCAGCACAATGCCCTGAATGAGCCTGAGAAGTTTCGAAACAGCGCCACCTAGTGGTGAATTTTTTTTTTCAAATGCTTATAACTTTGGGTGTGGTCGACTTATTTTCACGAAACTCATCTTTTTAGACTCCTGAATCGTTGCCGAGTCCTATGATACCAAACATGCTAGGTTTCGCCTTACGGTTTGTGTAGCGTTGTGATTTAGCGCTTAAAAAACATTTGGCTATATCTTTGAAACCGCTAGTCCGATCGAGATGAAACCACCGTCAGAAGTTTGGAAACATAGGTCGATAGCTATATGCCAATGCCCAAATGCGAAAATATTGATGTTTAGGGGTAGTAAATTCCAAACAAAGTCATGTGTCAGTCATTTTTTACATGTTTTTTCATATAAATGTCTATAACTCCGAAGCGAATTGAGATATTTTCACCAAAATCGACACACATATGTATGAGCTCACTCTGAGGACATGTAAAAAAGATGGTGGGACTCAGCCTCTTGGTGGCGCTATAATAGAACAAAACATGAAATTCCCATTGACTTCAATGCAGTTTTGTGAAATAAAATGCTATACTAAACAAATGCATTGGTGTAATATTACGAAACTCAAAATGTGCCATCAGCACCATCCCCTGAAGGTACCCAAAATATTTCGAGACAGTGCCACCTAGTGGTCAAAAGTTATAACAAAATTTACAAAACTGCTAATAACTTTTGAATAAGTTGGCCTATTGTAATGCAACTGGTCTTAATAGAGTCCTTGGGTCAAGACGAGAACATAGATACCAAGGTTTCCTTATTTGGCCTAGCTTCCTGTCCGCCATCTTGATTTTCAGTCAAAACCTACTTTTTCGAACTCCTCCTAGACCGTTTGTCCGATTTTCACCAAAATCGAATCGTATCATCTCCAGACTGTGCTGACTAAAAGTTATGGATTTCGTGTCTATAGACGAAACCGTTTTCGTATAGCGTAGCAGCAAAGTTGAGGCATGATGCTAAAAGCACTATTCAGGCTTTATCTCTGCAATGCCTTGACATATTGACACCAAACTTTGTATGTGTCATTGTCACTTCACTCTGACCACATCACATCAGTTTTGTAACTGCGCCACAGATTGGTCGAAAGTGATAATCCATTAAATCATATTTCGAATGACTTTTTATATGATTTTTCAGCCATTTCGCCTAAAATCCTCTTTAAATGTATTTAATTGCTCATTGTTGCAGTTGGTCTGACACCTTCAGCCATGTTGGCATATCCTGTCGTCTGCTTGCGCTTGGCCCCGATAATTGCTGCTTGCAGCTATATTTAGGGGCCAAGCACCGAAGGTGCGGAGGCACCTATTGTATCTGTTCCCGTTCTTATTAGGGGCCAAGCACCGAAGGTGCGGAGGCACCTATTGTATCTGTTCCCGTTCTTATTAGGGGCCAAGCACCGAAGGTGCGGAGGCACCTATTGTATCCGTTCGCGTTCTTATTATTATTCTTCTTCTTCTTCTTCTTCTTCTTCTTCCGCTCTTGGAGTCTATGGCAGCCCATAGAACCGATTGCGGGAAAGTTGTTTTGGTTTGACATTCTGATAGAGCACAGTCCCAACATTAAATACACCAATTTTGGTGTTTCTAAGTCATTCCCTCTAGCGCCACCACCTGTCCAAAGTTTCACTTTTATTTTGCTAATAACTTTTGAACTGTAAGGCCAATCAACAAAATTATTTTTTCCTCTGATTCCTGAGCTCATGCCGATTCGATTGCATCCTATGACTTCATTTTCTGTAATAAAAATATGGCCGCCATTTTGATTCATTCGAAAAACCTACTTTTTCGAACTCGTCCTAGACGGTTTGTCCGATTTGCACGAAAATTGAACCAGATCATCTTCAGGCAGTGCTGACCAAAAGTTATGGAATTCAAATTGATTCGTCAAACCGTTTTCAATAAACGCACGAACAAATTTTACGTAGCGCCTGCAAAAACAGTCGTAAGGCTGTATCTCTGCAACGGTTTATCGTATTCAGACCAAACTTGGTACATGTCATCACAAGCATGACCTGAGGCTACATGCTGCGTTTCGGCGCAGCGCCACCTACTGGTCCGGAGATATGAAAAATGGCTATTTTTGCTTATAACTTCTGAACAGTTTGTCCAAAAATCATAAAATTGGTCTCGTTAGATTCAGGGCGACATGCCGAGTCGACTGATATCCAATTTTACCATATCGGCCATTTTGACTGTCGGCCATTTTGAATTATGTGCTAAAATGCTGTATTTTATGAACGCATGAACGGATTGTTACGAAACTTGGCATGGGTCATCAGCACGATGTCCTGAAGGAGTGTGAGAAGTTTCGAAACAGCGCCACCTAGTGGGGAATTTTTTTTTTCAAATGCTTATAACTTTGGGTGCGGTCGACTTATTTTCACGAGACTCATCTAATTAGACTCCTGAAACCTTGCCGAGTCCTACGATACCAAACATGCTAGGTTTCGCCTTACGGTTTGTGTAGCGTTGTGATTTAGCGCTTAAAAAACATTAGGCTATATCTTCGAAACCGCTTGTCCGATCGAGACGAAACCACCGTCAGAAGTTTGGAAACATACGTCGATAGCTATACGCCAATGCCCAAATGCGAAAATATTGATGTTTAGGGGTAGTAAAATTCAAACAAAGTCATGTGTCAGTCATTTTTTACGTGTTTTTTCATATAAATGTTTATAACTCTAAAGCAAATTGAGATATTTTCACCAAAACTGACACACATATGTATGGGCTCACTCTGAGGACACGTAAAAAAAATTGTGGGACTGAGCCTCTTGGTGGCGCTATAATAGAACAAAACATGAAATTCCCATTGACTTCAATACAGTTTTGTGAGATAAAATGCTATTTTCATTCAAAACCTACTTTTTCGAACTCCTCCCACACCGTTTGTCCGATTTTCACCAAAATCGAATCGTATCATCCCCAGACTGTGTCGACTAAAAGTTATGGATTTCGTGTCAATTGACGAAACCGTTTTCGTATAGCGCAGCAGCAAATTTGAGGCATGATGCTAATAGCACTATTCAGGCTTTATCTCTGCAATGCCTTGACATATTGACACCAAACTTTGTATGTGTCATTGTCTCCTCACTCTGACCACATCACATCAGGTTTGTAACTGCGCCACCTATTTGTCGAAAGTGATAATCCATTAAATCATATTTTTAATTACTGTTTCTATGATTTTTCAGCCATTTCGTCTAAAATCCTCTTTAAATGTCTTTAATTGCTCATTGTTGCAGTTGGTCTGACACTTTCAGACATGTCGGCATGTCTTGTCGTCTTATTCTGCTTGGCCCCGGTAATTGCTGCTTGCAGCTATATTTATTATTAGGGGCCAAGCACCGAAGGTGCGGAGGCACCTATTGTGTTTGTTCCGGTTCTTATTAGGGGCCAAGCACCGAAGGTGCGGAGGCACCTATTGTATCTGTTCCCGTTCTTATTATTAGGGGCCAAGCACCGAAGGTGCGTAGGCACCTATTGTATCCGTTCCCGTTCCTATTATTATTATTATTCTTCCTTCTTCCAACTGGGAGTCTATGGCAGCCCATAGAACCGATTGCGGGAAAGTTGTTTTGGTTTGACATTCTGATAGAGGACAGTCCCAACATTAAATACACCAATTTTGGTGTTTCTAAGTCATTCCCTCTAGCGCCACCACCTGTCCAAACTTTCACTTTTATTTTGCTAATAACTTTTGAAGCGTAAGGCCAAACAAAAAAAATCTTTTTTTCTCTGATTCCTGAGCTCATGCCGATTCGATTGCACCGTATGACGTCATTTTCCGGCATATAAATATGGCCGCCATTTTGAATGTGCTGAAAAAGCTACTTTTTCGAACTCGTCCTAGACGGTTTGTCCGATTTGCACGAAAATTGAACCAGATCATCTTCAGGTAGTGCTGACAAAAAGTTATGGAATTCAAATTGATTCGTGAAACCGTTTTCGAATAACGCTCGAACAAATTTTATGTAGCGCTTGCAAAAACAGTCGTAGGGCTGTATCTCCGCAACGCTTTATCGGATTCAGACCAAAATTGGTACATGTCATCACAAGCATGACCTGAGGCTACATGCTGCGTTTCGGCGCAGCGCCACCTACTGGTCCGGAGATATGAAAAATTGCTATTTTTGCTTATAACTTCTGAACAGTTTGTCCAAAAATCATAAAATTGGTCTTGTTAGATTCAGGGCAACATGCCGAGTCGACTGATGTCCAATTTTACCATATCGGCCATTTTGGCTGTCGGCCATTTTGAATTATGTGCTAAAATGCTGTATTTTATGAACGCATGAACGAATTGTTATGAAACTTGGGATTGGTCATCATCACGATGTCCAGAAGGAACCTGAGAAGTTTCGAAACAGCGCCACCTAGTGGTGAATTTTTTTTCCCAAATGCTTATAACTTTGGGTGTGGTCGACTTATTTTCACGAGACTCATCTCATTAGAGTCCTGAATCGTTGCCGAGTCCCACGATACCAAACATGCTAGGTTTCGCCTTACGGTTTGTGTAGCGTTGTGATTTAGCGCTTAAAAAACATTTGGCTATATCTTCGAAACCGCTAGTCCGATCGAGACGAAACCACCGTCAGAAGTTTGGAAACATAGGTCGATAGCTATACGCCAATGCCCAAATGCGAAAATATTGATGTTTAGGGGTACTAATTTCCAATCAAAGTCATGTGTCAGTCATTTTTTTCGTGTTTTTTCATATAAATGTCTATAACTCCGAAGTGAATTGAGATATTTTCACCAAAATTGACACACATATGTATGGGCTCACTCTGAGGACACGTAAAAAAAATTGTGGGACTGAGCCTCTTGGTGGCGCTATAATTGAACAAAATATGAAATTCCCATTGACTTCAATACAGTTTTGTGAAATAAAATGCTATACTAAACAAATGCATTGGTGTAATATTACGAAACTCAGATTGTGTCATCAGAACCATCCCCTGAAGGCAACCAAAATATTTCAAGACAGCGCCACCTAGTGGTCAAAAGTTATAACAAAATTTCCAAAAAGGCTAATAACTTTTGAATAAATCTGGCTATTGAAATGCCACGGGTCTTAATAGATTCCTTGGGTCAAGCCGAGAACATAGATACCAAGATTTCCTTATTTGGCCAAACTTCCTGTCCGCCATCTTGATTTTCAGTCAAAACCTACTTTTTCGAACTCCTCCTAGACCGTTTGTCCGATTTTCACCAAAATCGAATCGTATCATCTCCAGACCGTGCCGACTAAAAGTTATGGATTTCGTGTCGATAGACGAAACCGTTTTCGTATAGCGCAGCAGCAAAGTTGAGGCATGATGCTAATAGCAATAATTAAGGCTTTATCTCTGCAATGCCTTGATATATTGACACCAATCTTTGTATGTGTCATTGTCACTTCACTCTGACCACATCACATCAGTTTTGTAACTGCGCCACCTATTGGTCGAAAGTGATAATCCATCAAATCATATTTTTAATTATTGTTTCTATGATTTTTCAGGCATTTTGCCTAAAATCCTCTTTAAATGTCTTTAATTGCTCATTGTTGCAGTTGGTCTGACACTTTCAGACATGTTGGCATGTCTTGTCGTCTTATTCTGCTTGGCCCCGGTAATGGCTGCTTGCAGCTATATTTAGGGGCCAAGCACCGAAGGTGCGTAGGCACCTATTGTATCTGTTCCCGTTCTTATTATTATTATTCTTCATTTTTCCGACTGGGAGTCTATGGCAGCCCATAGAACCGCTTGCGGGAAAGTTATGAAATTTGGCACAATGATAGAGGAGGGTCTGACCTATCAGCATAGCAAATTTGGAGTCTCCAAGTCATTACCTCTAGCGCCACCAACTGTCCAAAGTTGCACTCATGTTTATGCTAATAACTTTTGAACCACATGGGCTAGAAACAAAATTATTTTTTTCTCTGATTCCCTAGCTCAAGCCGATTCGATTGCACCCTATGACGTCATTTTCCGTCATGAAAATTTTTCCGCCATTTTGAATTTTTCGAAAAACCTACTTTTTCGAACTCCTCCTAGGCCGTTACTCCGATTTTCACGAAATTTGAACCAGATCATCTCCAGACCATGCCGACAAAAAGTTATGGAATTCAAGTTGATTCTCTTAACCGTTTTCGATAAACCCACGAAGAAATTTTACGTAGAGCTTGCGAAAACAGACATAAGGCTGTATCTCCGCAACGCTTTATCAGATTCAGACCAATCTTGGTACATGTCATCACAAGCATGACCTGAGGCTACATGCTGCGTTTCGGCGCAGCGCCACCTACTGGTCCGGAGATATGACAAATGGATGTTTTTGCTTATAACTTCTGAATGGTTTGTCCAAAAATCATAAAATCAGTCTCGTTAGATTCAGGGCAACATGCCGAGTCGACTGATATCCAATTTTCCCAGATCAGCCATTTTGGCTGTCGGCCATTTTGAATTATGTGCTAAAATGCTGTATTTTATGAACGCGTGAACGTATCATTACAAAACTCAGAATGGATCATCAGCACGATGCCCTGAAGGAGCCTGAGAAGTTTCGAAACAGTGCCACCTAGTGGTGAATTTTTTTCCCCAAATGCTTCCAAATGCTTATAACTTTGGGTGTGGTCGACTTATTTTCACGAGACTCATCTCATTAGAGTCCTGAATCGTTGCCAAGTTCCACGATACCAAACATGCTAGGTTTCGCCTTACGGTTTGTGTAGCGTTGTGATTTAGCGCTTAAAAAACATTTGGCTATATCTTCGAAACCGCTAGTCCGATCGAGACGAAACCACCGTCAGAAGTTTGGAAACATAGGTCGATAGCTATACACCAATGCCCAAATGCAAAAATATTGATAGTAAAGGGTAGTAAAATCCAATCAAAGTCATGTGTCAGTCATTTTTTACGTGTTTTTTCATATAAATGTCTATAACTCTGAAGCGAATTGAGATATCTTCACCAAAATCGACACACATATGTATGGGCTCACTCTGAGGAAATGTAAAAAAAAATGGTGGAACTCAGCCTCTTGGTGGCGCTATAATAGAACAAAACATGAAATCCCCATTGACTTCAATACAGTTTTGTGAAATAAAATGCTATACTAAACGAATGCATTAGTTTAATATTTCGAAACTCAAAATGTGCCATCAGCACCATCCCCTGAAGGTACCCAAAATATTTTGAGACAGTGCCACCTAGTGGTCAAAAGTTGTAACAAAATTTACAAAACTGCTAATAACTTTTGAATAAATTGGCCTATTGTAATGCAACTGGTCTTAATAGATTCCTTGGGTCAAGCCGAGAACATAGATACCAAGGTTTCCTTATTTGGCCTAGCTTCCTGTCCGCCATCTTGATTTTCAGTCAAAACCTACTTTTTCGAACTCCTCCTAGACCGTTTGTCCGATTTTCACCAAAATCGAATCGTATCATCTCCAGAGTGTGCTGACTAAAAGTTATGGATTTCGTGTCTATAGACGAAACCGTTTTCGTATAGCGTAGCAGCAAATTTGAAGCATGATGCTAAAAGCACTATTCAGGCTTTATCTCTGCAATGGCTTGACATATTGACACCAAACTTTGTATGTGTCATTGTCACTTCACTCTGACCACATCACATCAGTTTTGTAACTGCGCCACCTATTGGTCAAAAGTGATAATCCATTAAATCATATTTTGAATGACTTTTTATATGATTTTTCAGCCATTTCGCCTAAAATCCTCTTTAAATGTATTTAATTGCTCATTGTTGCAGTTGGTCTGACATCTTCAGCCATGTTGGCATATCCTGTCATCTGCTTGCGCTTGGCCCCGATAATTGCTGCTTGCAGCTATATTATTATTATTATTATTATTATTCTTCTTCTTCTTCTTCCGCCATGGGAGTCTATGGCAGCCCATAGAACCGCTTGCGGGAAAGTTATGAAATTTGGCACAATGATAGAGGACAGTCCAAAAAGTCACCATACCAAATTTGGTGTCTTAAAACCAATCCCTCTAGCGCCACCACCTGTCCAAAGTTTCACTTTTATTTTGCTAATAACTTTTGAAGCGTAAGGCCAATCAACAAAATTCTTTTTTCCTCTGATTCCTGAGCTCATGCTGATTCGATTGCACCCTATGACGTCATTTTCCGGCTTATAAATATGGCCGCCATTTTGAATGTGCTGAAAAAGCTACTTTTTCGAACTCGTCCTAGACGGTTTGTCCGATTTGCACGAAAATTGAACCAGATCATCTTCAGGCAGTGCTGACAAAAAGTTATGGAATTCAAATTGATTCGTCAAACCGTTTTCGATAAATGCTCGAACAAATTTTACGTAGCACCTGCAAAAACAGTCGTAAGGCTGTATCTCTGCAACGGTTTATCGTATTCAGACCAAACTTGGTACATGTCATCACAAGCATGACCTGAGGCTACATACTGCGTTTCGGCGCAGCGCCACCTACTGGTCCGGAGATATGAAAAATGGCTATTTTTGCTTATAACTTCTGAACAATTTGTCCAAAAATCATAAAATTGGTCTCGTTAGATTCAGGGCAACATGCCGAGTCGACTGATATCAAATTTTACCATATCGGCCATTTTGACTGTCGGCCATTTTGAATTTTGTGATAAAATGCTGTATTTTAAGAACGCATGAACGGATTGTTACGAAACTTGGTATGGGTCATCAGCACGATGTTCTGAAGGAGCGTGAGAAGTTTCGAAACAGCGCCACCTAGTGGTCAAAAGTTATAACGACATTTCCAAAAAGGCTAATAACTTTTGAATAAATCTGGCTACTGAAATGCCACTGGTCTTATTAGATTCCTTGGGTCAAGCCGAGAACATAGATACCAAGTTTACCTTATTTGGCCAAACTTCCTGTCCGCCATCTTGATTTTCATTCAAAACCTACTTTTTCAAACTCCTCCTAGACCGTTTGTCCGATTTTCACCAAAATCGAATCGTATCATCTCCAGACCGTGCCGACTAAAAGTTATGGATTTCGTGTGGATAGACCAAACCGTTTTCGTATAGCGCAGCAGCAAAGTTGAGGCATGATGCTAATAGCACTATTCAGGCTTTATCTCTGCAATCCCTTGAAATATTGACACCAAACTTTGTATGTGTCATTGTCACTTCACTCTGACCACATCACATCAGTTTTGTAACTGCGCCACCTATTGGTCGAAAGTGATAATGCATTAAATCATATTTTTATTGACTGTTTCTATGATTTTTCAGCCATTTCGTCTAAAATCCTCTTTAAATGTCTTTAATTGCTCATTGTTGCAGTTGGTCTGACACCTTCAGCCATGTTGGCATATCCTGTCATCTACTTGCGCTTGGCCCCGGTAATGGCTGCTTGCAGCTATATTTATTAGGGGCCAAGCACCGAAGGTGCGGAGGCACCTATTGTTTTTGTTCCGGTTCTTATTATTATTATTATTATTATTATTATTCTTCTTCTTCTTCTTCCGCCATGGGAGTCTATGGCAGCCCATAGAACCGCTTGCGGGAAAGTTATGAAATTTGGCACAATGATAGAGGACAGTCCAAAAAGTCACCATACCAAATTTGGTGTCTTAAAACCAATCCCTCTAGCGCCACCACCTGTCCAAATTTTCACTTTTATTTTGCTAATAACTTTTGAAGCGTAAGGCCAATCAACAAAATTCTTTTTTCATCTGATTCCTGAGCTCATGCTGATTCGATTGCACCCTATGACGTCATTTTCCGGCTTATAAATATGGCCGCCATTTTGAATGTGCTGAAAAAGCTACTTTTTCGAACTCGTCCTAGACGGTTTGTCCGATTTGCACGAAAATTGAACCAGATCATCTTCAGGCAGTGCTGACAAAAAGTTATGGAATTCAAATTGATTCGTCAAACCGTTTCCGATAAACGCTCGAACAAATTTTACGTAGCACCTGCAAAAACAGTCGTAAGGCTGTATCTCTGCAACGGTTTATCGTATTCAGACCAAACTTGGTACATGTCATCACAAGCATGACCTGAGGCTACATGCTGCGTTTCGGCGCAGCGCCACCTACTGGTCCGGTGATATGAAAAATGGCTATTTTTGCTTATAACTTCTGAACAATTTGTCCAAAAATCATAAAATTGGTCTCGTTAGATTCAGGGCAACATGCCGAGTCGACTGATATCAAATTTTACCATATCGGCCATTTTGACTGTCGGCCATTTTGAATTTTGTGCTAAAATGCTGTATTTTAAGAACGCATGAACGGATTGTTACGAAACTTGGTATGGGTCATCAGCACGATGTTCTGAAGGAGCGTGAGAAGTTTCGAAACAGCGTCACCTAGTGGTCAAAAGTTATAACGACATTTCCAAAAAGGCTAATAACTTTTGAATAAATCTGGCTACTGAAATGCCACTGGTCTTAATAGATTCCTTGGGTCAAGCCGAGAACATAGATACCAAGTTTACCTTATTTGGCCAAACTTCCTGTCCGCCATCTTGATTTTCATTCAAAACCTACTTTTTCAAACTCCTCCTAGACCGTTTGTCCGATTTTCACCAAAATCGAATCGTATCATCTCCAGACCGTGCCGACTAAAAGTTATGGATTTCGTGTGGATAGACCAAACCGTTTTCGTATAGCGCAGCAGCAAAGTTGAGGCATGATGCTAATAGCACTATTCAGGCTTTATCTCTGCAATCCCTTGAAATATTGACACCAAACTTTTTACGGCTTGTCATTGTCACTTCACTCTGACCACATCACATCAGTTTTGTAACTGCGCCACCTATTGGTCGAAAGTGATAATGCATTAAATCATATTTTTATTGACTGTTTCTATGATTTTTCAGCCATTTCGTCTAAAATCCTCTTTAAATGTCTTTAATTGCTCATTGTTGCAGTTGGTCTGACACCTTCAGCCATGTTGGCATATCCTGTCATCTACTTGCGCTTGGCCCCGGTAATTGCTGCTTGCAGCTATATTTATTATTATTATTATTATTATTCTTCTTCTTCTTCTTCCGCCATGGGAGTCTATGGCAGCCCATAGAACCGCTTGCGGGAAAGTTATGAAATTTGGCACAATGATAGAGGACAGTCCAAAAAGTCACCATACCAAATTTGGTGTCTTAAAACCAATCCCTCTAGCGCCACCACCTGTCCAAAGTTTCACTTTTATTTTGCTAATAACTTTTGAAGCGTAAGGCCAATCAACAAAATTCTTTTTTCCTCTGATTCCTGAGCTCATGCTGATTCGATTGCACCCTATGACGTCATTTTCCGGCTTATAAATATGGCCGCCATTTTGAATGTGCTGAAAAAGCTACTTTTTCGAACTCGTCCTAGACGGTTTGTCCGATTTGCACGAAAATTGAACCAGATCATCTTCAGGCAGTGCTGACAAAAAGTTATGGAATTCAAATTGATTCGTCAAACCGTTTTCGATAAATGCTCGAACAAATTTTACGTAGCACCTGCAAAAACAGTCGTAAGGCTGTATCTCTGCAACGGTTTATCGTATTCAGACCAAACTTGGTACATGTCATCACAAGCATGACCTGAGGCTACATACTGCGTTTCGGCGCAGCGCCACCTACTGGTCCGGAGATATGAAAAATGGCTATTTTTGCTTATAACTTCTGAACAATTTGTCCAAAAATCATAAAATTGGTCTCGTTAGATTCAGGGCAACATGCCGAGTCGACTGATATCAAATTTTACCATATCGGCCATTTTGACTGTCGGCCATTTTGAATTTTGTGATAAAATGCTGTATTTTAAGAACGCATGAACGGATTGTTACGAAACTTGGTATGGGTCATCAGCACGATGTTCTGAAGGAGCGTGAGAAGTTTCGAAACAGCGCCACCTAGTGGTCAAAAGTTATAACGACATTTCCAAAAAGGCTAATAACTTTTGAATAAATCTGGCTACTGAAATGCCACTGGTCTTATTAGATTCCTTGGGTCAAGCCGAGAACATAGATACCAAGTTTACCTTATTTGGCCAAACTTCCTGTCCGCCATCTTGATTTTCATTCAAAACCTACTTTTTCAAACTCCTCCTAGACCGTTTGTCCGATTTTCACCAAAATCGAATCGTATCATCTCCAGACCGTGCCGACTAAAAGTTATGGATTTCGTGTGGATAGACCAAACCGTTTTCGTATAGCGCAGCAGCAAAGTTGAGGCATGATGCTAATAGCACTATTCAGGCTTTATCTCTGCAATCCCTTGAAATATTGACACCAAACTTTGTATGTGTCATTGTCACTTCACTCTGACCACATCACATCAGTTTTGTAACTGCGCCACCTATTGGTCGAAAGTGATAATGCATTAAATCATATTTTTATTGACTGTTTCTATGATTTTTCAGCCATTTCGTCTAAAATCCTCTTTAAATGTCTTTAATTGCTCATTGTTGCAGTTGGTCTGACACCTTCAGCCATGTTGGCATATCCTGTCATCTACTTGCGCTTGGCCCCGGTAATGGCTGCTTGCAGCTATATTTATTCTTCTTTTTCTTCCGACTTGGCGTCTATGGCAGCCCATAGAGCCGATTGCGGGAAAGTTGTTTTGATTTGACATTCTGATAGAGGACAGTGCCAACATTAAATACACCAATTTTGGTGTTTCTAAGTCATTCCCTCTAGCGCCACCACCTGTCCAAAATTTCACTTTCATTTTGCTAATAACTTTTGAACCGTAAGGCCAATCAGTAAAATCCTTTTTTACTCTTATTCCTGAGCTCATGACGATTCGATTGCACCCTATGAAGTCATTTTCCGTCATAAAAATATGGCTGCCATTTTGAAGTTTTCGAAAAACCTACTTTTTCGAACTCGTCCTAGACGGTTTGTCCGATTTGCATGAAAATTGAACCAGATCATCTTCAGGCCGTGCTGACCAAAAGTTATGGAATTCAAGTTGATTCGCTTAACCATTTTCAATAAACGCACAAACAAATTTTACGTAGCGCTAGGAAAAACAGTTGTAAGGCTGTATCTCCGCAACGGTTTATCGTATTCAGACCAAACTTGGTACATGTACTCACAAGCATGACCTGAGGCTACATGCTGCGTTTCGGCGCAGCGCCACCTACTGGTCCGGAGATATGAAAAATGGCTATTTTTGCTTATAACTTCTGAACAGTTTGTCCAAAAATCATAAAATTGGTCTTGATAGATTCAGGACGACATGCCGAGTCGACTGATATCCAATTTTGCCATATCGGCCATTTTGACTGTCGGCCATTTTGAATTTTGTGCTAAAATGCTGTATTTTAACAACGCATGAACGGATTGTTACGAAACTTGGTATGGGTCATCAACACGATGTCCTGAAGGAGTGTGAGAAGTTTCGTAACAGCGCCACCTAGTGGTGAATTTTTTTTTTCAAATGCTTATAACTTTGGGTGTGATCGACTTATTTTCACGAAACTCATCTCATTGGACTCCTGAATCGTTGCCGAGTCCAACGATACCAAACATGTTAGGTTTCGCCTAACGGTTTGTGTAGCGTTGTGATTTAGCGCTTAAAAAACATTAGGCTATATCTTCGAAACCGCTTGTCCGATCGAGACGAAACCACCGTCAGAAGTTTGGAAACATAGGTCGATAGCTATACGCCAATGCCCAAATGCGAAAATATTGATGTTTAGGGGTAGTAATATTCAATCAAAGTCATGTGTCAGTCATTTTTTACGTGTTTTTTCATATAAATGTCTATAACTCCGAAGCAAATTGAGATTTTTGCACCAAAATCGACACATATATGTATGGGCTCACTCTGATGACACATAAAAAAAATGGTGGGACTGAGCCTCTTGGTGGCGCTATAATAGAACAAAACATGAAATTCCCATTGATTTCAATACAGTTTTGTGAAATAAAATGCTATACTAAACAAATGCATTGGTGTAATATTACGAAACTCAGATTGTGTCATCAGCACCATCCCCTGAAGGCAACCAAAATATTTCAAGACAGCGCCACCTAGTGGTCAAAAGTTATAACAAAATTTCCAAAAAGGCTAATAACTTTTGAATACATCTGGCTATTGAAATGCCACTGGTCTTAATAGATTCCTTGGGTCAAGCCGAGAACATAGATACCAAGTTTTCCTTATTTGGCCAAACTTCCTGTCCGCCATCTTGATTTTCATTCAAAACCTACTTTTTCGAACTCCTCCTAGACCGTTTGTCCGATTTTCACCAAAATCGAATCGTATCATCTCCAGACTGTGCCGACAAAAAGTTATGGATTTCGTGTCGATTGATGAAACCGTTTTCGTATAGCACAGCAGCAAAGTTGAGGCATGATGCCAAAATGACTATTCAGGCTTTATATCTGCAATGCCTCGACATATTGACACAAAACTTTGTATGTGTCACTGTCTCCTTACTCTGACCACACCACATCAATTTCGTAACAGCGCCACCTTTTGGTCAAAAGTGACAATCCATTAAATCATATTTTGAATCACTTTTTACATGATTTTTCAGCCATTTCGCCTAAAATCCTCTTTAAATGTCTTTAATTGCTCATTGTTGCAGTTGGTCTGACACTTTCAGACATGTTGGCATGTCTTGTCGTCTTATTCTGCTTGGCCCCGGTAATTGCTGCTTGCAGCTATATTTAGGGGCCAAGCACCGAAGGTGCGGAGGCACCTATTGTTTTTGTTCGCGTTCTTATTATTATTAGGGGCCAAGCACCGAAGGTGCGGAGGCACCTATTGTTTTTGTTCCGGTTCTTATTATTATTAGGGGCCAAGCACCGAAGGTGCGTAGGCACCTATTGTATCCGTTCCCGTTCCTATTATTATTATTATTCTTCCTTCTTCCAACTGGGAGTCTATGGCAGCCCATAGAACCGATTGCGGGAAAGTTGTTTTGGTTTGACATTCTGATAGAGGACCGTCTCAACATTAAATACACCAATTTTGGTGTTTCTAAGTCATTCCCTCTAGCGCCACCACCTGTCCAAAGTTTCACTTTTATTTTGCTAATAACTTTTGAACCGTAAGGCCAATCAGCGAAATTCTTTTTTCCTCTGATTCCTGAGCTCATGGCGATTCGATTGCATCCTATGACGTCATTTTCCGTCATAAAAATATGGCCGCCATCTTGAATTTTCAAAAAAAGCTACTTTTTCGAACTCGTCCTAGACGGTTTGTCCGATTTGCACGAAAATTGAACCAGATCATCTTCAGGTAGTGCTGACAAAAAGTTATGGAATTCAAATTGATTCGTCAAACCGTTTTCGATAAACGCACGAATACATTTTCCATAGCGCTAGCAAAAACAGTCGTAAGGCCATATCTCCGCAACGGTTTATCGTATTCAGACCAAACTTGGTACTTGTACTCACAAGCATGACCTGAGGCTACATGCTGTGTTTCGGCGCAGCGCCACCTACTGGTCCGGAGATATGAAAAATGGCTATTTTTGTATATATCTTCTGAACAATTTGTCCAAAAATCATAAAATTGGTCTCGTTAGATTCAGGGCAACATGCCGAGTCGACTGATGTCCAATTTGACCATATCGGTCATTTTGGCTGTCGGCCATTTTGAATTTTGTGCTAAAATTCTGTATTTTATGACCGCATGAACGGATTGTTACGAAACGTGGTATGGGTCATCAGCACAATGCCCTGAATGAGCCTGAGAAGTTTCGAAACAGCGCCACCTAGTGGTGAATTTTTTTTTTCAAATGCTTATAACTTTGGGTGTGGTCAACTTATTTTCACGAAACTCATCTTTTTAGACTCCTGAATCGTTGCCGAGTCCTACGATACCAAACATGCTAGGTTTCGCCTTACGGTTTGTGTAGCGTTGTGATTTAGCGCTTAAAAAACATTTGGCTATATCTTTGAAACCGCTAGTCCGATCGAGACGAAACCACCGTCAGAAGTTTGGAAACATAGGTCGATAGCTATACGCCAATGCCCAAATGCGAAAATATTGATGTTTAGGGGTACTAATTTCCAATCAAAGTCATGTGTCAGTCATTTTTTTCGTGTTTTTTCATATAAATGTCTATAACTCCGAAGTGAATTGAGATATTTTCACCAAAATTGACACACATATGTATGGGCTCACTCTGAGGACACGTAAAAAAAATTGTGGGACTGAGCCTCTTGGTGGCGCTATAATTGAACAAAATATGAAATTCCCATTGACTTCAATACAGTTTTGTGAAATAAAATGCTATACTAAACAAATGCATTGGTGTAATATTACGAAACTCAGATTGTGTCATCAGCACCATCCCCTGAAGGCAACCAAAATATTTCAAGACAGCGCCACCTAGTGGTCAAAAGTTATAACAAAATTTCCAAAAAGGCTAATAACTTTTGAATAAATCTGGCTATTGAAATGCCACGGGTCTTAATAGATTCCTTGGGTCAAGCCGAGAACATAGATACCAAGTTTTCCTTATTTGGCCAAACTTCCTGTCCGCCATCTTGATTTTCAGTCAAAACCTACTTTTTCGAACTCCTCCTAGACCGTTTGTCCGATTTTCACCAAAATCGAATCGTATCATCTCCAGAACGTGCCGACTAAAAGTTATGGATTTCGTGTCGATAGACGAAACCGTTTTCGTATAGCGCAACAGCAAAGTTGAGGCATGATGCTAATAGCAATAATTAAGTCTTTATCTCTGCAATGCCTTGATATATTGACACCAATCTTTGTATGTGTCATTGTCACTTCACTCTGACCACATCACATCAGTTTTGTAACTGCGCCACCTATTGGTCGAAAGTGATAATCCATCAAATCATATTTTTAATTATTGTTTCTATGATTTTTCAGGCATTTTGCCTAAAATCCTCTTTAAATGTCTTTAATTGCTCATTGTTGCAGTTGGTCTGACACTTTCAGACATGTTGGCATGTCTTGTCGTCTTATTCTGCTTGGCCCCGGTAATGGCTGCTTGCAGCTATATTTATTATTATTCTTCCGTTTCTTCCGACTGGGAGTCTATGGCAGCCCATAGAACCGATTGCGGGAAAGTTGTAATGGTTTGACATTCTGATAGAGGACAGTCCCAACATTAAATACACCAATTTTGGTGTGTCTAAGTCATTCCCTCTAGCGCCACCACCTGTCCAAAGTTTCACTTTTATTTTGCTAATAACTTTTGAATCGTAAGTCCAATCAACAAAATTATTTTTTTTTCTTATTCCTGAGCTCATGCCAATTCGATTGCACCCTATGACGTCATTTTCGTCATAACAATATGGCCGCCATTTTGAATTGTCCTTAACAGCTACTTTTTCGAACTCGTCCTAGATGGTTTGTCCGATTTGCACGAAAATTGAACCAGATCATCTTCAGGCAGTGGTGACCAAAAGTTATGGAATTCAAATTGATTCGTTAAACCGTTTTCGAAAAACGCTCGAACTAATTTTATGTAGCGCCTGCAAAAACAGTCGTAGGGCTCTATCTCCGCAACGGTTTATCGTATTCAGACCAAACTTGGTACATGTCATCACAGGCATGACCTGAGGCTACATGCTGTGTATCGGCGCAGCGCCACCTACTGGTCCGGAGATATGGAAAATGGCTATTTTTGCTTATAGCTTTTGAACAGTTTGTCCAAAAATCATAAAATTGGTCTCGTTAGGTTCAGGGCAACATGCCAATTCGACTGATATCCAATTTGACCATATCGGCCATTTTGACTGTCAGCCATTTTGAATTTTATGCTAAAATGCTGTATTTTATGAACGCATGAACGAATTGTTACGAAACTTGGTATTGGTCATCATCACGATGTCCTGAAGGAACCTGAGAAGTTTCGAAACAGTGCCACCTAGTGGTGAATTTTTTTTCCCAAATGCTTATAACTTTGGGTGTGGTCGACTTATTTTCACGAGACTCATCTCATTAGAGTCCTGAATCGTTGCCGAGTCCCACGATACCAAACATGCTAGGTTTTGCCTTACGGTTTGTGTAGCGTTGTGATTTAGCGCTTAAAAAACATGTGGCTATATCTTCGAAACCGCTAGTCCGATCGAGACGAAACCACCGTCAGAAGTTTGGAAACATAGGTCGATAGCTATATGCTAATGCCCAAATGCAAAAATATTGATGTTTAGGGGTAGTAAATTCCAATCAAAGTCATGTGTCAGTCATTTTTTACGTGTTTTTTCATATAAATGTCTATAACTCCGAAGCGAATTGAGATATCTTCACCAAAATTGACACACATATGTATGGGCTCACTCTGAGGACACGTAAAAAAAATTGTGGGACTGAGCCTCTTGGTGGCGCTATAATTGAACAAAATATGAAATTCCCATTGACTTCAATACAGTTTTGTGAAATAAAATGCTATACTAAACAAATGCATTGGTGTAATATTACGAAACTCAGATTGTGTCATCAGCACCATCCCCTGAAGGCAACCAAAATATTTCAAGACAGCGCCACCTAGTGGTCAAAAGTTATAACAAAATTTCCAAAAAGGCTAATAACTTTTGAATAAATCTGGCTATTGAAATGCCACTGGTCTTAATAGATTCCCTGGGTCAAGCCGAGAACATAGATACCAAGTTTTCCTTATTTGGCCAAACTTCCTGTCCGCCATCTTGATTTTCATTCAAAACCTACTTTTTCGAACTCCTCCTAGACCGTTTGTCCGATTTTCACCAAAATCGAATCGTATCATCTCCAGACTGTGCCGACTAAAAGTTATGGATTTCGTGTCGATAGACGAAACCGTTTTCGTATAGCGCAGCAGCAAATTTGAGGCATGATGTCAAAAGCACTGTTCAGGCTTTATCTCTGAAATCCCTTGAAATATTGACACCAAACTTTGTATATGTCATTGTCACTTCACTCTGACCACATCACATCAGTTTTGTAACTGCTCCACCTATTGGTCGAAAGTGATAATCCATTAAATCATATTCTGAATTACTTTTTATATGATTTTTCAGCCATTTCGCCTAAAATCCTCTCTAAATGTCTTTAATTGCTCATTGTTGTAGTTGGTCTGACACTTTCAGACATGTTGGCATGTCTTGTCGTCTTATTCTGCTTGGCCCCGGTAATGGCTGCTTGCAGCTATATTTATTATTATTATTATTATTCTTCTTCTTCTTCTTCCGCCATGGGAGTCTATGGCAGCCCATAGAACCGCTTGCGGGAAAGTTATGAAATTTGGCACAATGATAGAGGACAGTCCAAAAAGTCACCATACCAAATTTGGTGTCTTAAAACCAATCCCTCTAGCGCCACCACCTGTCCAAAGTTTAACTTTTATTTTGCTAATAACTTTTGAAGCGTAAGGCCAATCAACAAAATTCTTTTTTCCTCTGATTCCTGAGCTCATGCTGATTCGATTGCACCCTATGACGTCATTTTCCGGCTTATAAATATGGCCGCCATTTTTAATGTGCTGAAAAAGCTACTTTTTCGAACTCGTCCTAGACGGTTTGTCCGATTTGCACGAAAATTGAACCAGATCATCTTCAGGCAGTGCTGACAAAAAGTTATGGAATTCAAATTGATTCGTCAAACCGTTTTCGATAAATGCTCGAACAAATTTTACGTAGCACCTGCAAAAACAGTCGTAAGGCTGTATCTCTGCAACGGTTTATCGTATTCAGACCAAACTTGGTACATGTCATCACAAGCATGACCTGAGGCTACATACTGCGTTTCGGCGCAGCGCCACCTACTGGTCCGGAGATATGAAAAATGGCTATTTTTGCTTATAACTTCTGAACAATTTGTCCAAAAATCATAAAATTGGTCTCGTTAGATTCAGGGCAACATGCCGAGTCGACTGATATCAAATTTTACCATATCGGCCATTTTGACTGTCGGCCATTTTGAATTTTGTGATAAAATGCTGTATTTTAAGAACGCATGAACGGATTGTTACGAAACTTGGTATGGGTCATCAGCACGATGTTCTGAAGGAGCGTGAGAAGTTTCGAAACAGCGCCACCTAGTGGTCAAAAGTTATAACGACATTTCCAAAAAGGCTAATAACTTTTGAATAAATCTGGCTACTGAAATGCCACTGGTCTTATTAGATTCCTTGGGTCAAGCCGAGAACATAGATACCAAGTTTACCTTATTTGGCCAAACTTCCTGTCCGCCATCTTGATTTTCATTCAAAACCTACTTTTTCAAACTCCTCCTAGACCGTTTGTCCGATTTTCACCAAAATCGAATCGTATCATCTCCAGACCGTGCCGACTAAAAGTTATGGATTTCGTGTGGATAGACCAAACCGTTTTCGTATAGCGCAGCAGCAAAGTTGAGGCATGATGCTAATAGCACTATTCAGGCTTTATCTCTGCAATCCCTTGAAATATTGACACCAAACTTTGTATGTGTCATTGTCACTTCACTCTGACCACATCACATCAGTTTTGTAACTGCGCCACCTATTGGTCGAAAGTGATAATGCATTAAATCATATTTTTATTGACTGTTTCTATGATTTTTCAGCCATTTCGTCTAAAATCCTCTTTAAATGTCTTTAATTGCTCATTGTTGCAGTTGGTCTGACACCTTCAGCCATGTTGGCATATCCTGTCATCTACTTGCGCTTGGCCCCGGTAATGGCTGCTTGCAGCTATATTTATTATTATTATTCTTCCGCCATGGGAGTCTATGGCAGCCCATAGAACCGATTGCGGGAAAGTTGTTTTGGTTTGACATTCTGATAGAGGACCGTCTCAACATTAAATACACCAATTTTGGTGTTTCTAAGTCATTCCCTCTAGCGCCACCACCTGTCCAAAGTTTCACTTTTATTTTGCTAATAACTTTTGAACCGTAAGGCCAATCAGCGAAATTCTTTTTTCCTCTGATTCCTGAGCTCATGGCGATTCGATTGCACCCTATGACGTCATTTGACGTCATAAAAATTTGGCCGCCATCTTTAATTTTCAAAAAAATCTACTTTTTCGAACTCGTCCTAGACGGTTTGTCCGATTTGCACGAAAATTGAACCAGATCATCTTCAGGTAGTGCTGACAAAAAGTTATGGAATTCAAATGGATTCGTCAAACCGTTTTCAATAAACGCACAAATACATTTTACGTAGCGCTAGCAAAAACAGTCGTAAGGCCGTATCTCCGCAACGGTTTATCGTATTCAGACCAAACTTGGTACTTGTACTCACAAGCATGACCTGAGGCTACATGCTGTGTTTCGGCGCAGCGCCACCTACTGGTCCGGAGTTATGAAAAATGGCTATTTTTGCTTATAACTTCTGAACAGTTTGTCCAAAAATCATACAATTGGTCTCGTTAGATTCAGGGCAACATGCCGAGTCGACTGATATCCAATTTGACCATATCGGTCATTTTGGCTGTCGGCCATTTTGAATTTTGTGCTAAAATTCTGTATTTTATGAACGCATGAACAGATTGTTACGAAACGTGGTATGGGTCATCAGCACAATGCCCTGAATGAGCCTGAGAAGTTTCGAAACAGCGCCACCTAGTGGTGAATTTTTTTTTTCAAACGCTTATAACTTTGGGTGTGGTCGACTTATTTTCACGAGACTCATCTAATTAGTATCCTGAAACCTTGCCGAGTCCTACGATACCAAACATGCTAGGTTTCGCCTTACGGTTTGTGTAGCGTTGTGATTTAGCGCTTAAAAAACATTTGGCTATATCTTCGAAACCGATTGTCCGATCGAGACGAAACCTCCGTCAGAAGTTTGGAAACATAGGTCGATAGCTATACGCCAATGCCCAAATGCGAAAATATTGATGTTTAGGGGTAGTAAAATTCAAACAAAGTCTTGTGTCAGTCATTTTTTACGTGTTTTTTCATATAAATGTCTATAACTCTAAAGCAAATTGAGATATTTTCACCAAAACTGACACACATATGTATGGGCTCACTCTGAGGACACGTAAAAAAAATTGTGGGACTGAGCCTCTTGGTGGCGCTATAATAGAACAAAACATGAAATTCCCATTGACTTCAATACAGTTTTGTGATATAAAATGCTATTTTCATTCAAAATCTACTTTTTCGAACTCCTCCCACACCGTTTGTCCGATTTTCACCAAAATCGAATTGTATCATCTCCAGACTGTGCCGACTAAAAGTTATGGATTTCGTGTCAATTGACGAAACCGTTTTCGTATAGCGCAGCAGCAAATTTGAGGCATGATGCTAAAAGCATTATTCAGGCTTTATGTCTGCAATGCCTTGACATATTGACACCAAACTTTGCATGTGTCATTGTCACTTCACTCTGACCACATCACATCAGTTTTGAAACTGCACCACCTATTGGTTGAAAGTGATAATCCATTACAAATTATTTTTAATTATTGTTTCTATGATTTTTCAGCCATTTTGCCTAAAATCCTCTTTAAATGTCTTTAATTGCTCATTGTTGCAGTTGGTCTGACACTTTCAAACATGTCGAAATGTCTTGTCGTCTTATTCTGCTTGGCCCCGGTAATTGCTGCTTGCAGCTATATTTATTATTATTATTCTTCTTCCGCCATGGGAGTCTATGGCAGCCCATAGAACCGATTGCGGGAAAGTTATGAAATTTGGCACAATGATAGAGGACAGTCCAAAAAGTCACCATACCAAATTTGGTGTCTTAAAACCAATCCCTCTAGCGCCACCACCTGTCCAAAATTTCACTTTTATTTTGCTAATAACTTTTGAACCGTTTGGCCAATCAACAAAATTCTTTTTTCCTCTGATTCCGGAGCTCATGCCGATTCGATTGCACCCTATGACGTCATTTTCCGGCTTATAAATATGGCCGCCATTTTGAATGGGCTGAAAAAGCTACTTTTTCGAACTCGTCCTAGACGGTTTGTCCGATTTGCACGAAAATTGAACCAGATCATCTTCAGGCAGTGCTGACAAAAAGTTATGGAATTCAAATTGATTCGTCAAACCGTTTTCGAATAACGCTCGAACACATTTTACGTAGCGCTTGCGAAAACAGTCGTAGGGCTGTATCTCCGCAACGCTTTATCGGATTCAGACCAAAATTGGTACATGTCATCACAAGCATGACCTGAGGCTACATGCTGCGTTTCGGCGCAGCGCCACCTACTGGTCCGGAGATATGAAAAATGGCTATTTTTGCTTATAACTTCTGAACATTTTGTCCAAAAATCATAAAATTGGTCTCGTTAGATTCAGGGCAACATGCCGAGTCGACTGATATCAAATTTTACCATATCGGCCGTTTTGACTTTCGGCCATTTTGAATTTTGTGCTAAAATGCTGTATTTTAAGAACGCATGAACGGATTGTTACGAAACTCGGTATGGGTCATCAGCACGATGTTCTGAAGGAGCGTGAGAAGTTTTGAAACAGCGCCACCTAGTGGTGAATTTTATTTTTCAAATGCTTATAACTTTGGGTGTGGTCGACTTATTTTCACCAAACTCATCTCATTAGACTCCTGAAACCTTGCCGAGTCCTACGATACCAAACATGCTAGGTTTTGCCTTACGGTTTGTGTAGCGTTGTGATTTAGCGCTTAAAAAACATTTGGCTATATCTTCGAAACCGCTAGTCCGATCGAGACGAAACCACCGTCAGAAGTTTGGAAACATAGGTCAATAGCTATACGCCAATGCCCAAATGCGAAAATATTGATGTTTAGGGGTAGTAAATTCCAAACAAAGTCATGTGTCAGTCATTTTTTACGTGTTTTTTCATATAAATGCCTATAACTCTGAAGCAAATTGAGATTTTTTCACCAAAACTGACACACATATGTATGGGCTCACTCTGAGGACACGTAAAAAAAATTGTGAGACTGAGCCTCTTGGTGGCGCTATAATAGAACAAAACATAAAATTCCCATTGACTTCAATACAGTTTTGTGAAATAAAATGCTATTTTCATTAAAAACCTACTTTTTCGAACTCCTCCTACACCGTTTGTCCGATTTTCACCAAAATCGAATCATATCATCTCCAGACCGTGCCGACTGAAAGTTATGGATTTCGTGTCGATTGACGAAACCGTTTTCGTATAGCGCAGCAGCAAATTTGAGGCATGATGCTAAAAGCATTATTCAGGCTTTATGTCTCCAATGCCTTGACATATTGACACCAAACTTTGCATGTGTCATTGTCACTTCACTCTGACCACATCACATCAGTTTTGTAACTGCACCACCTATTGGTCGAAAGTGATAATCCATTACATCATATTTTTAATTATTGTTTCTATGATTTTTCAGCCATTTTGCCTAAAATCCTCTTTAAATGTCTTTAATTGCTCATTGTTGCAGTTGGTCTGACACTTTCAAACATGTCGAAATGTCTTGTCGTCTTATTCTGCTTGGCCCCGGTAATTGCTGCTTGCAGCTATATTTAGGGGCCAAGCACCGAAGGTGCGGAGGCACCTATTGTGTTTGTTCCGGTTCTTATTATTATTATTATTATTCTTCTTCCGACTGGGCGTCTATGGCAGCCCATAGAACCGATTGCGGGAAAGTTGTTTTGGTTTGACATTCTGATAGAGGACAGTCCCAACATTAAATACACCAATTTTTGTGTTTCTAAGTCATTCCCTCTAGCGCCACCACCTGTCCAAAGTTTCACTTTTATTTTGCTAATAACTTTTGAACCGTAAGGCCAATCAACAAAATTCTTTTTTCCTCTTATTTCTGAGCTCATGCCGATTCGATTGCACCCTATGATGTCATTTTCCGTCATATAAATATGGCCGCCATTTTTAATTTTCTGAAAAAGCTACTTTTTCGAACTCGTCCTAGACGGTTTGTCCGATTTGCACGAAAATTGAACCAGATCATCTTCAGGCAGTGTTGACCAAAAGTTATGGAATTCAAATTGATTCGTCAAACCGTTTTCGATAAACGCACGAATACATTTTACGTAGCTCTAGCAAAAACAGTCGTAAGGCTGTATCTCCGCAACGGTTTATCGTATTCAGACCAAACTTGGTACATGTACTCACAAGCATGACCTGAGGCTACATGCTGCGTTTCGGCGCAGCGCCACCTACTGGTCCGGAGATATGAAAAATGGCTATTTTTGCTTATAACTTCTGAACAGTTTGTCCAAAAATCATAAAATTGGTATCGTTACATTCAGGGCAATATGCCGATTCGTATGATATCCAGTTTTACCATATCGGCCCTTTTGACTGTCGGCCATTTTGAATTTTGTGCTAAAATACTGTATTTTAAGAATGCATGAACGAATTGTTACGAAACTTGGTATGGGTCATCAGCACGTTGTCCTGAAGGAGCGTGAGAAGTTTCGAAACAGCGCCACCTAGTGGTGAATTTTATTTTTCAAATGCTTATAACTTTGGGTGTGGTCAACTTATTTTCACGAGACTCATCTAATTAGACTCCTGAAACCTTGCCGAGTCCTACGATACCAAACATGCTAGGTTTTGCCTTACGGTTTGTGTAGCGTTGTGATTTAGCGCTTAAAAAACATTTGGCTATATCTTCGAAACCGCTAGTCCGATCGAGACGAAACCACCGTCAGAAGTTTGGAAACATAGGTCGATAGCTATACGCCAATGCCCAAATGCGAAAATATTGATGTTTAGGGGTAGTAAATTCCAAACAAAGTCATGTGTCAGTCATTTTTTACGTGTTTTTTCATATAAATGCCTATAACTCTGAAGCAAATTGAGATTTTTTCACCAAAACTGACACACATATGTATGGGCTCACTCTGAGGACACGTAAAAAAAATTGTGAGACTGAGCCTCTTGGTGGCGCTATAATAGAACAAAACATAAAATTCCCATTGACTTCAATACAGTTTTGTGAAATAAAATGCTATTTTCATTAAAAACCTACTTTTTCGAACTCCTCCTACACCGTTTGTCCGATTTTCACCAAAATCGAATCATATCATCTCCAGACCGTGCCGACTGAAAGTTATGGATTTCGTGTCGATTGACGAAACCGTTTTCGTATAGCGCAGCAGCAAATTTGAGGCATGATGCTAAAAGCATTATTCAGGCTTTATGTCTGCAATGCCTTGACATATTGACACCAAACTTTGCATGTGTCATTGTCACTTCACTCTGACCACATCACATCAGTTTTGTAACTGCACCACCTATTGGTCGAAAGTGATAATCCATTACATCATATTTTTAATTATTGTTTCTATGATTTTTCAGCCATTTTGCCTAAAATCCTCTTTAAATGTCTTTAATTGCTCATTGTTGCAGTTGGTCTGACACTTTCAAACATGTCGAAATGTCTTGTCGTCTTATTCTGCTTGGCCCCGGTAATTGCTGCTTGCAGCTATATTTATTATTATTATTCTTCTTCCGCCATGGGAGTCTATGGCAGCCCATAGAACCGATTGCGGGAAAGTTATGAAATTTGGCACAATGATAGAGGACAGTCCGAAAAGTCACCATACCAAATTTGGTGTCTTAAAACCAATCCCTCTAGCGCCACCACCTGTCCAAAATTTCACTTTTATTTTGCTAATAACTTTTGAACCGTTTGGCCAATCAACAAAATTCTTTTTTCCTCTGATTCCCGAGCTCATGCCGATTCGATTGCACCCTATGACGTCATTTTCCGGCTTATAAATATGGCCGCCATTTTGAATGGGCTGAAAAAGCTACTTTTTCGAACTCGTCCTAGACGGTTTGTCCGATTTGCACGAAAATTGAACCAGATCATCTTCAGGCAGTGCTGACAAAAAGTTATGGAATTCAAATTGATTCGTCAAACCGTTTTCGAATAACGCTCGAACACATTTTACGTAGCGCTTGCGAAAACAGTCGTAGGGCTGTATCTCCGCAACGCTTTATCGGATTCAGACCAAAATTGGTACATGTCATCACAAGCATGACCTGAGGCTACATGCTGCGTTTCGGCGCAGCGCCACCTAGTGGTCCGGAGATATGAAAAATGGCTATTTTTGCTTATAACTTCTGAACATTTTGTCCAAAAATCATAAAATTGGTCTCGTTAGATTCAGGGCAACATGCCAAGTCGACTGATATAAAATTTTACCATATCGGCCATTTTGACTTTCGGCCATTTTGAATTTTGTGCTAAAATGCTGTATTTTAAGAACGCATGAACGGATTGTTACGAAACTCGGTATGGGTCATCAGCACGATGTTCTGAAGGAGCGTGAGAAGTTTCGAAACAGCGCCACCTAGTGGTGAATTTTATTTTTCAAATGCTTATAACTTTGGGTGTGGTCGACTTATTTTCACCAAACTCATCTCATTAGACTCCTGAATCCTTGCCGAGTCCAACGATACCAAATATGCTAGGTTTCGCCTTACGGTTTGTGTAGCGTTGTGATTTAGCACTTAAAAAACATTAGGCGATATCTTCGAAACCGTTTGTCCGATCGAGACGAAACCACCGTCAGAAGTTTGGAATCATAGCTTGTTAACTAAACGTTATAGCCCAAATGCGAAAATATTGATGTCTAGAGGTAGTAAATTCCAATTAAAGTCATGTGTCAGTCATTTTTTACGTGTTTTTTCCTATAAATGTCTATAACTCCGAAGATAATTGAGATATTTTCACCAAAATCGACACACATATGTATGGGCTCACTCTGAGGACACATACAAAAAATGGTGGGACTGAGCCTCTTGGTGGCGCTATAATAGAACAAAACATGAAATTCCCATTGACTTCCATACAATTTTGTGAAATAAAATGCTATACTAAACAAATGCATTGGTTTAATATTACGAAACTCAGATTGTGTCATCAGCACCATCCCCTGAAGGTACCCAAAATATTTCGAGACAGCGCCACCTAGTGGTCAAAAGTTCTAACAATTTCCAAAAAGGCTAATAACTTTTGAATAAATCTGGCTATTGAAATGCTTAATAGATTCCTTGGGTCAAGCCGAGAACATAGATACCAAGTTTTCCTTATTTGGCCAAACTTCCTGTCCGCCATCTTGATTTTCAGTCAAAACCTACTTTTTCAAACTCCTCCTAGACCGTTTGTCCGATTTTCACCAAAATCTAATCGTATCATCTCCAGACCGTGCCGACTAAAAGTTATGGATTTCTTGTCGATAGACGAAACCATTTTCGTATAGCGCAGCAGCAAAGTTGAGGCATGATGCCAATAGCACTATTCAGGCTTTATCTCTGCAATGCCTTGACATATTGACAACAAACTTTGTATGTGACATTGTCACTTCACTCTGACCACATCAGTTTTGTAACTGCGCCACCTACTTGTCGAAAGGGATAATCAATTAAATTATATTTTTAATTACTGTTTCTATGATTTTTCAGCCATTTCGTCTAAAATCCTCTTTAAATGTCTGTAATTGCTCATTGTTGCAGTTGATCTGACACCTTCAGCCATGTCTTGTCGTCTTATTCTGCTTGGCCCCGGTAATGGCTGCTTGCAGCTATATTTATTATTATTATTCTTCTTCTTCTTCTTCTTCCGCTCTTGGAGTCTATGGCAGCCCATAGAACCGATTGCGGGAAAGTTATGAAATTTGGCACACTGATAGAGGACAGTCCAAAAAGTCACCATACCAAATTTGGTGTTTTAAAACCAATCTCTCTAGCGCCACCACCTGTCCAAAATTTCACTTTTATTTTACTAATAACTTTTGAACCGTAAGGCCAATCAACAAAATTCTTTTTTCCTCTGATTCCTGAGCTCATGCCGATTCGATTGCACCCTATGACGTCATTTTCCAGCTTATAAATATGGCCGCCATTTTGAATGTGCTGAAAAAGCTACTTTTTCGAACTCGTCCTAGACGGTTTGTCCGATTTGCACGAAAATTGAACCAGATCATCTTCAGGCAGTGCTGACAAAAAGTTATGGAATTCAAATTGATTCGTCAAACCGTTTTCGAATAACGCTCGAACAAATTTTACGTAGCACCTGCAAAAACAGTCGTAAGGCTGTATCTCTGCAACAGTTTATCGTATTCAGACCAATCTTGGTACATGTCATCACAAGCATGACCTGAGGCTACATGCTGCGTTTCGGCGCAGCGCCACCTACTGGTCCGGAGATATGAAAAATGGCTATTTTTGCTTATAACTTCTGAACAATTTGTCCAAAAATCATAAAATTGGTCTCGTTAGATTCAGGGCAAAATGCCGAGTCGACTGATATCAAATTTTACCATATCGGCCATTTTGACTGTCGGCCATTTTGAATTTTGTGCTAAAATGCTGTATTTTAAGAACGCATGAACGGATTGTTACGAAACTTGGTATGGGTCATCAGCACGATGTTCTGAAGGAGCGTGAGAAGTTTCGAAACAGCGCCACCTAGTGGTCAAAAGTTATAACAAAATTTCCAAAAAGGCTAATAACTTTTGAATAAATCTGGCTATTGAAATGCCACTGATCTTAATAGATTCCCTGGGTCAAGCCGAGAACATAGATACCAAGTTTTCCTTATTTGACCAAACTTCCTGTCCGCCATCTTGATTTTCATTCAAAACCTACTTTTTCGAACTCCTCCTAGACAGTTTGTCCGATTTTCACCAAAATCGAATCGTATCATCTCCAGACTGTGCCGACTAAAAGTTATGGATTTCGTGTCGATAGACGAAACCGTTTTCGTATAGCGCAGCAGCAAAGTTGAGGCATGATGCCAAAAGCACTATTCAGGCTTTATCTCTGCAATCCCTTGAAATATTGACACCAAACTTTGTATGTGTCATTGTCACTTCACTCTGACCACAACACATCAGTTTTGTAACTGCTCCCCCTATTGGTCGAAAGTGATAATCCATTAAATCATATTCTGAATTACTTTTTATATGATTTTTCAGCCATTTCGCCTAAAATCCTCTCTAAATGTCTTTAATTGCTCATTGTTGCAGTTGGTCTGACACTTTCAGACATGTTGGCATGTCTTGTCGTCTGATTGTGCTTGGCCCCGGTAATGGCTGCTTGCAGCTATATTTATTATTCTTCCGCTCTGGGAGTCTATGGCAGCCCATAGAACCGATTGCGGGAAAGTTGTTTTGGTTTGACATTCTGATAGAGGACAGTCCCAACATTAAATACACCAATTTTGGTGTTTCTAAGTCACTCCCTCTAGCGCCACCACCTGTCCAAAGTTTCACTTTTATTATGCTAATAACTTTTGAAGCGTAAGGCCAATCAACAAAATTCTTTTTCCCTCTGATTCCTGAGCTCATGATAATTCGATTGCACCCTATGACGTCATTTTTCGTCATAAAAATATGACCGCCATTTTGAATTTTTCTAAAAACCTACTTTTTCGAACTCGTCCTAGACGGTTTGTCCGATTTGCACGAAAATTGAACCAGATCATCTTCAGGCAGTGCTGACAAAAATTTATGGAATTCAAATTGATTCGTCAAACCGTTTTCGAATAACGCTTGAACACATTTTACGTAGCGCTTGCGAAAACAGTCGTAGGGCTGTATCTCCGCAACGCTTTATCGGATTCAGACCAAAATTGGTACATGTCATCACAGGCATGACCTGAGGCTACATGCTGTGTTTCGGCACAGCGCCACCTACTGGTCCGGAGATATGAAAAATGGCTATTTTTGCTTATAACTTCTGAACAATTTGTCCAAAAATCATAAATTTGGTCTCGTTAGATTCAGGGCAACATGCCGAGTCGACTGATATCAAATTTTACCATATCGGCCATTTTGACTGTCGGCCATTTTGAATTTTGTGCTAAAATGCTGTATTTTAAGAATGCATGAACGGATTGTTACGAAACTTGGTATGGGTCATCAGCACGATGTTCTGAAGGAGCGTGAGAAGTTTCGAAACAGCGCCACCTAGTGGTGAATTTTTTTTTTCAAATGCTTATAACTTTGGGTGTGGTCGACTTATTTTCACCAAACTCATCTCTTTAGACTCCTGAATCCTTGCCGAGTCCAACGATACCAAACATGCTAGGTTTCGCCTTATGGTTTGTGTAGCGTTGTGATTTAGCGCTTAAAAAACATTTGGCTATATCTTCGAAACCGTTTGTCCGATCGAGACGAAACCACCGTCAGAAGTTTGGAAACATAGGTCGATAGCCAAACGCCAATGCCCAAATGCAAAAATATTGATGTTTAGGGGTAGTAAATTCCAAACAAAGTCATGTGTCAGTCATTTTTTACGTGTTTTTTCATATAAATGTCTATAACTCTGAAGTGAATTGAGATATTTTCACCAAAATCGACACACATATGTATGGGCTCACTCTGAGGACACATAAAAAAAATTGTGGGACTGAGCCTCTTGGTGGCGCTATAATAGAACAAAACATGAAATTCCCATTGACTTCAATACAGTTTTGTGAAATAAAATGCTATTTTCATTCAAAACCTACTTTTTCGAACTCCTCCTACACCGTTTGTCCGATTTTCACCAAAATCGAATCATATCATCTCCAGACTGTGCCGACTGAAAGTTATGGATTTCGTGTCGATTGACAAAACCGTTTTCGTATAGCGCAGCAGCAAATTTGAGGCATGATGTTAAAAACATTATTCAGGCTTTATCTCTGTAATGCCTTGACATATTGACACCAAACTTTGTATGTGTCATTGTCACTTCACTCTGACCACATCACATCAGTTTTGTAACTGCGCCACCTATTGGTCGAAAGTGATAATCCATTAAATCATATTTTTAATTATTGTTTCTATGATTTTTCAGCCATTTTGCCTAAAATCCTCTTTAAATGTCTTTAATTGCTCATTGTTGCAGTTGGTTTGACACTTTCAAACATGTCGAAATGTCTTGTCGTCTTATTCTGCTTGGCCCCGGTAATTGCTGCTTGCAGCTATATTTATTATTATTATTATTTTTCTCAAACTATTATTAACTCAAACTCCTCCTAGAGCTTTAACTCTACTCGGCTCAGACACTCAAACTGATCAGACTCTGTGTGCTATATCTATGACTGATCGGACTTATGGTTTTCCTACAAATGACGATCAAAACTCAGAAAAACTCCCATTGACTTAAAGGTGCATTGCGCAAGTCTCTGAGTTTTTGCAGAACTATGCCCCCTTCTGGCGACACGCGAAACTGCAACCAGAGTTGTGCACGCGGTTAGGTGGAGTTTGCGTTGGGGTTTGGGATGAACTAGAAGCCTGTTTCTTTGAATCCATCTTCTACTTTTGCAGAAGTCGCTTGAGTTGTCTTCGCTGATGCGGATAATGACGGCGAATACACAAACCTGCCAGACATAGCCAGGTGAGCGTGAACGCGCATGACGTCACGCCCAGTCGATTTAACATTGCGGAATGTTTTCAGATTCAAACTCACCAACCGACAAAAATTTAAATCTAAACACCTTGAAGACTAAGGCTAAATCCCAATTCTCTGTCTTACCCCTTACCCTTACCCTTACCCCTACCCCTTCGTCTTACCCCTAGCCCTTGTCCCTCGAAACCGAGTGGTAAGTGCTAGGGGTGAAAACATACCCCTATGAAATGAGACACCACTTGGTTACATCATCATACATTGTTACTAATATTTTTTATACACACGCATGGTGTTTTGTATATCTGTTTCAGTTATCACTGTTTTGAATGTCACTGATGTTCAGAAACACTTTCTTTGTTAACAAAAATCTGTCTTTATTGGCCAATAAAGTAAACATAACAGGCAAAAAAATCGGATCATATTTTGATCTTAGAAACTTCAGCTCGTTTTCATCCCTAAAGTGGATCAGCTGCCGGGTTTCCTCCTGCGTCCCTGTGTGATACAGGACAGTATATGTAACGTTAAAGCACGTATCGATGTCTCCAGGGTTACCATGCAACGTCCTCTTTTCCCTGGACATGTCGCCTGGATTTCGGGATCACCCAAAATGTCCAGGATTCGGCTTTTGCTTTCTGCCGTCGCTATTCATTATGTTTACATGCACAAGGTGTAGTTTCAATCGGACTGAATTAATTCAAATCGGTGAATCTGAATGTAGTGTTTAACTTACATGAACGCTAAACAAGTGATCGGTTTATGTGCGTTTTAGCATTGCTTAAATTCCTGTGTTTTCGTATCAGTCGGGATCCGTTTGAAGCTGAATGCATGACCTGCAAAGCTGGCACATACGTGTCAGTGTCAAATAATGTACACATAATGAATGGCGACTGTAGAAAGCAAAAGCCGAATCCCGGACATTTTGGGCAATCTCGAAATCCTGGCCAGACATGTCCGGGGAAAAGAAAATTCACTGCTTATAGTTTAGTTAAAACTGTAGACATGGAGTCCATTCAAGGCTAGTCTGAGAAATGCGGGACTAATTGTGCAAACCAGCAATGTATCGTTAGCATAGCCTAGCGTAGCAGACTAGCGATTTTTAAAAACGTTTAAAAACATTTCAATTAACAACATGGTTGCAAATATATATGTACATGACTGTGTAGAGCACAAAGACTGTCATAATTTTTCAATCAATCATTTAAGCCGAAAATATTTACATTATGGGACTCTCTTGATGGTATGTCCGCCATTGTTGCCGGTTGCGCAGTGCATTCTGGGTACCCCTTGGTTTCAAGTAAGCTCGTGAAAATTCTTGGTTTTAAGGGGTATCTACCCCTTCCCCTTAGCCCTACCCCTAGATCAAAATGAGAATTGGGATAGCCCTTACTCTCGTGAACGTGCAAAACTAAGGGGAAGGGGGAAGGGGAAGGGGTAAGACAGAGAATTGGGATTCAGCCTTTATCAAACTGCCGTTCTATATACTATATTAGCCAATGAGACTCATTTAAACTAATAAACTCATCTATCTACTTCAAACTATTTTAAACTTTAAACTACTTTAAACTTCAAACTAAATTAAACTTCAAACTAATTTAAACTTTAAACTACTAAATTTACTTCATTTAAACTTATAAACTCTAAACTCATACACTTATAAACTAATTAACTTATAAACTCATGAATTCATAGACTTATGAACTCAAACTCATAAACTCTGAGTCTGTGTGTCTGAGTGAGTGTGTGAGCGAGTTAGTGGGTGTGTGTGTGTGTGTGTGTGTGTGTGTGTGTGTGTATATATTTAACTTATTTATCTATCTATCTGTCTGTCATAAACTTCAAACTACTGTAAACTACTTTAAACTTCAAACCACTTTATGCTTCCAGCTCCCAAGCAACTCCATAGCAACCAAACTTGTGTACCCTAACAACCGTTTTGCAAGACCTATATCTCTGTATCAGAACATCGTATAGAGATGAGGTTTGGCTCTTTTGACTCATGCTAGCAAACAGCACTTCCAACATGCTACACATGCTAGCAGTGAATAGCTACATGCTAATAGCGATTAGTTAAGTGTTAAATCATGCCAAGATCATGCTAAGACCTCTATAAAAACTCCATAGTAACCATCTGTAATAACTACCAACCACCTAGTAACACCATATCAACTGCCCTGAATACCTTAGCAACCGCCTAGCAACAACCTAGCAACCACCCAGAATACCCTAGCAACCACCTAGCAACCACCCAGAATACCTTAGCAACCACCTAACAACACCATAGCAACCACCCAGAACACCCAAGCAACCGCCTAGCAACCACCCAAAACACCCTAGCAACCACCTAGCAACACCATAGCAACCACCCAGAACACCCTAGCAACCGTCTAGCAACCACCCAAAACACCCTAGCAACCACCTAGCAACAGCATAGCAACCACCCAGAACACTCTAGCAACCGCCTAGAAACACCCTAGCAACCACCCAAAATACCTTAGCAACCGCCTAGCAACACCATAGCAACCACCCAGAACACCCTAGCAACCGCCTAGCAACCACCCAAAATACCTTAACAACCGCCTAGCAACACCATAGCAACCACCCAGAATACCCTAGCAACCGCCTAGCAACAACCTAGCAACCACCCAGAACACCCCAGCAACCACCTAGCAACACCTTAGCAACCGCCTAGCAACAGCATAGCAACCACCCAGAACACCCTAGCAACCGCCTAGCAACAACCCTAGCAACCACCCAGAATACCCTAGCAACCGCATAGCAACCACCCAGGACACTTTAGCAACCCACTAGAAACACCCTAGCAACTTTTTAACTTTAAACTACTTCAAACTTTAAACTACTTTAAACTACTTTAGACTTCAAACTAATTTAAACTTCAAACTACTTTAAACTAATTTAAACTTAAAACTAATTTAAACTTAAAACTACTTTAAACTTCTTCAAACTTTATGGTCCAAACTTTCTCAAGCCAACTTAAAGTTTGTCTTGATGAACTTTTTTTCTAAAAAAATTATTATATAAAATTCTTCTTCTTCTTCTGACCCTAAAATTTACAACTTTAATGCAGCCTAGAGCTTTAACTCTACATACTCCAAACTCGGCTCAGACACTCAGCCTGTTCTGACTCGGTATGCTATATCTTTTCTAACTGATCGGACTTACGGTTTTCCTAAAAATGACGATCAAAACTCGGAAAAACTCCCATTGACTTAACATTGGGGAGTTCTAAAAAATTCAAATCCAAACTGACGTTTTCACACACAAGACACAAAGGGCCTGACACCCCTGCGTCTCTCCCTCTCTCTCTCCCTCAGAGGATTTATATTATCGAGCAGCCAATAAGGCCAAAAATCTTCATAGCAACCACCCAAAATACCCTAGCAACCACCTAGCAACACCCTAGCAACCACCAAAAACATCCTAGTAACCGCCTAGCAACCACCCAGAGCACTCTAGCAACCACCCAAAATACCCTAGCAACTGCCTAGCAACCACCCAAAATACCCTAGCAACCGCCTAGCAACCAGCCATAATACCCTAGCAACCATCCAAAACACCCTAGCAACCGCCTAGCAACCACCCAAAATACCCTAGCAACCGCCTAGCAACCACCCATAATACCCTAGCAACCATCCAAAACACCCTAGCAACCGCCTAGCAACCACCCAGAACACCCTAGCAACCACCCAAAATACCCTAGCAACCGCCTAGCAACCACCCAAAATATCCTAGCAACTGCCTAGCAACCACCCAGAATACCCTAGCAACCACCCAAAACAGCCTAGCAACCACCCAGAATACCCTAGCAACCGCCCAAAATACCTTAGCAACCGCCTAGCAACACCATAGCAACCACCCAGAACACCCTAGCAACCGCCTAGCAACCACCCAGAATACCCTAGTAACCACCCAAAATACCCTAGCAACCACCTAGCAACACCATAGCGACCACCCATAACATCCTAGCAACCACCTAGCAAAAAACTTTCTGGTCCAAACTTTCTCAAACTTCCAACTTAAAAGTTTGTCTCGACGAACTTTCGCATCTAGTTCATAATTACAGTGGTTATATTAGGTAAAACCTACTGTAAACCACACAGGAAATACCATTGAACTGTTTCATGTACATGTCAGCTCATAAAAATGATGAATATGCATTAAAATGCTTTGTCCACAGAAAGCCTATCTGGGTCATGTCAAATAAGCTGCACGTGCGTGCTTCCTGTTTGAGTTGGTCAAATCAGCCTTTGCTTTTGTTGCAAACACTCGTCCGTCACGCACTCACGCACCACACGTTCGAGGCCCGTGTCCCTCAGAGTTGGGCAAGTATTCTAAAAAAAATCAGAAAAAATATTCAAGGAAAATTATCAGTCCAGAACATCCCCAACTCAGCAAATTAAGCACTTAACGGGGCACTACGGACCCCAGTCTTTGCGTACCGTCTAAGAGGACCCTGAGGGGCCACATATTTCAAATTGGAGCCATTCGGAGCCATTGGGACCGTTCCGTGGGATGTTCACCAAACGCCTATGAAAATGAATGGGATAAGTTGCACGTGTCAGTGGCTCCCGCCCGGCCCGCGGGGATCCGAGGGGCCCCAAACTCGACAAAAAGTTGCGTCACGTGGCCCTCTGCGACATAGCGAGCGGGCAAGGTCGAGACATGCCAAGTTTATTTTTTGCTCTTTTTTATGCACCTCTCTGTCTCACATTGATCTCTATGGGAACATGTGTCTGCTAGGGTTAATTCAGCAATTAGGATTAGAGGGCCTTCTAGGCTCAGGAAGCATCTAGAGCCACGAAACTCTGGGACCCGATTCAGGGGCCCGTGGCGGAAGTCCGTGACAAATCTCGAGGTCCTGCAACCTTTTGACCCCTTTTGGCCCCTGTTTATGTGACGTCCCACGTGCAACTTATTCTATTGGGCTGTTGGTGGCCAATTAGCATGAAAAAAGGTCAAAGGGACACGGAACTCTGGACACTGGACCCCGGGGCCCATGACGAGACGCATGTGTCAGTTTCGGGCCGATCGGGCCTTTCCATCAAGTCGTTTTGCTGAAACACATACTTAGAACCGATCTAGAATCCTGTGACCCAGGATCTAGAACCGGGGGCCCCTGGACTACCACCGGGTCGAATTTGGGGTCGCTGCGACCTTTTAACCCCTTTTGGACCCTGTTTATTTGACGTCCCACGTGCAACTTATTCTATTGGGCTGTTGGTGGCCAATTACCGCGAAAAAAGGTCAGAGGGACACGGAACTCTAGAACCCGTCCCAGGGGCCTGTGACGGGACACATATGTCAATTTCGGGCCGATCGGACCTTTCTGTCACACCGTCCACGAAACACCTGTGAAAATGAATGGGATAAGTTGCACGTGTCAGGGGCCCCTGTTCGGCCCCCGGGGGTCCCACGGGCCCAAAATTCTGTGTGCCGGTAGTCTCTGTGTGGATCAGGCCAAACCGCTGAAACACACACTTGGGAACAACGTAGAACCTTGAACCTAAGGATCTCGCCCTGGGGCCCACTGAGCTACCCTCATACCGAATTTCGAGGCCCTGTGACTTTTCGACACAGAGTTAGAGATACAGTGACTTGAGACAAAAAACAGGTGGTTAGGGGTCAGAATAGGCACTTTGTGGACAATGAGGAAGACTATGGTGAAGTTTAGGCACTTTGTGGAAATGAAGAAGAGGATAGGTGGTTAGGGGTCAAAATAGGCACTTCGTGGACAATGAGGAAGACTATGGTGAAGTTTAGGTGGTCAGGGGGCACCATAGGCACTTCGTGGCAATGAAGAAGAGGATAGGTGGTTGGGGGTCAAAATAGGCACTTTGTGGACAATGAGGCAGACTATTGTGAGGTTTAGGTGGTTAGGGGGTACAATAGGCACTTCGTGGCAATGAAGAAGAGGATAGGTGGTTAGGGGTCAAAATAGGCACTCCGTGGTACTGAGGAAGACTATGGTGAAGTTTAGGTGGTTAGGGGGCACCATAGGCACTTCGTGGCAATGAAGAAGAGGATAGGTGGTTAGGGGTCAAAATAGGCACTTCGTGGACAATGAGGAAGACTATGGTGAAGTTTAGGTGGTCAGGGGGCACCATAGGCACTTCGTGGCAATGAAGAAGAGGATAGGTGGTTAGGGGTCATAATAGGCGCTTCGTGGTACTGAGGAGGACTATGGTGAAGAGTAGGTAGTTGGCGGACCCCAAAAGCACTTGGTGGACTGCCCCATAGTGCACTGGCACCCCCAGAGGTGTCCACACAGGGCCTATGGTAATTTATGGTAATTTTGGCTACTTTATATGCGATTTTAGAAAACGTCCACGCCACCATTGGAATAAGCAGCTTGTGTCGTCCATTTCGTGCACGCGGACCTCCCTGAACAGATGTTAAATAGAGTTGGGGGCTGGGCGACACCTATACACGTTCGCTAGAGAACTAGCCTATGTGTTGAACCACGCACGTGCCTAACTAGCCTATGATGTGAATCACGCACACCAATTGCATTGGCTCGTTCAATAGTACTCGAAGATGACAGGCTCCCTAGCGTGATCCCATTCAGTCGACGTCGACTACGTCTCCGTTCCCTCCTTCGGGGAACGAGGGTTGCATATGCAACCAAGTCATTTTTTCTTTTCTTAGATGATTGGGTATCATTTTAAATGCTTACACATAGATGTTAAATGACACATAGAATGCAGGGACATAACATGGGTTGGGGTTATTTGTTTGTTTTGTTTTTCTTTGTGTTTTCCCTTTTCGGTTTTCCTTATGTTTCCATTATATCTTTATTTTGTTTATTTTGTTTTTCTATTGGATCTTTCTTTGGTATGCTTTTCCTTTTCCTCACTATCACTTCATTAGGTGGCCACTGGTGGAGTGACGGTGTGGAACTGACTGTCGTAGTTCCAGTGGAGGGACTGAAGACTTAAACCTTTATTGTTTAATGTTATTTTTTTGTATTATTTTTCTTTATTCATTTTCATAATAACTAGTGCAAAGTGCCAGTGCAAAATCAGTTTTTGTGTGTGTTTTTAGTAATTGTTGGTTCGGTGTGTTTGAGTGCTCAATGTTATACAATTACACAGCAAAAGTTAAGTGAGATTTTTATTTGTGCATGGCAGAAAGCAAATACTGATACTGACATAATGACATACAATAAATAAGGAAAATTGAACTACACGATTGAGGGAGCAGGCTGCACAGTGAACTCCGAGAAAACGCTACGCTTGAGCAAACAGTTTGTGAATAGGCTACTAGCGCATTGAATAGGATATGTTTAGTTGGTGAATAGCATAGGCTACTATTGCACAGTAGTGATAACGTTAACCTCACCAGAATAAAATATAATATTCAGAAATAAACAGTGTAGCTGACTTACAGATTCAGTTAACATCCACAATTGAATAAGCGCAACGATTCAGGAAGCAGGCTACACAGTGAACTCAGAGAAAACGCTACTTAAGCTCCGCTGCTTTCTTTGACCCTCTCTGTCTCTGGTCCTGCGCTGTGTTCACTCAGTGTGCAGTGTGAGAGGGGGAGTGGCCAGCTGTGCTCACTCAGTGTGCAGTGTGAGAGGGAGTGGGCTCTGGTCCTGCGCTGTGCTCACTCAGTGTGCAGTGTGAGAGGGGGAGTGGTCAGCGGCTAGAGTGGCAAAAGCCAATGTGTGCTTCTTTGCCGATATATTTAACAATATATTTTGCATTTGCAATGGTGCAATGCATTTCTAATTTCCTGCGTGACACGCACGGCTCGAACACGTGCATGCTAGAAATAGAACCGACGCCTATTTTTCCTGCGACGTGCAAGCATGTTGGAAGCGTTTCCAGGCAAAATAGAATAGGAAAAGATGTTTATATGTCATTTTGACACGAATACATATTAATAAATGAAATTTAAATGTTTGAAAGTCTCTAGATTTTGACATAAATGCAGATATAAATGTAATTTAAAAAAAATTATCGATTTTCAAATATTGCACCTGTCAATACAGAACGAAATATTCTGTAGCCTATTTTGCCGTCAATAGGCCTTTATCACAGTGCGCGTGACGTCACTTCCAACGGCGAGTAGTAGCGTAAACCGACTTCCGGTCGAGTCTGTAGCAATGGCGGCGGCGCAAAGGTTTTCAATATCACTGCGGAAACTTCCTCAAATCACCAACGTTTACACGATTGTGGAAAATCTTTCACAAACGAAAGTATCCAAATTTGAGAAGGGATATAAATTCTTCTTTGAAAACTACATCTTCAATTATGAAGGTAAGTTTCATTTTAACGTTTGTTTATTCTCTAGAAATGGCTAACATGCTACCTAGCTGGCTAAACCATGATTGTCTTACAAATACGCAAACCGATACAATTTTCAAGTAAAAAACTATTTTTATTTTGCTGTGATATGGTATTGTGATTATAATGCTGTTTTTGTGCAATACAGTATCTGATGTTGTAGATAGTGAGGTGATTATCAGGGCACAGTGTTACCGGTCCATGAAGAAAAACGAAGAGCCACACTCTCTTCAGGTTACCTGTTCAGGTTTCAGAACTTTAGTTAGGTCCAGTTCGAGGACACAAATTTGATTGTGTTTATAGTTGCTACGGTTGTAGCGGGTTAAACTGCGGTTGCAGTTTGTTTGAAAAAGTGTTCAAATGAAAATTGTTAGACTGCTGTTGCAGTCAATTTATGTTAATGTTTCATTTGTATTCTAATTTTAAACCGTATATAATGTTTTATTTATTTAGATTTCATTTAAAGTCGACGAGAATCCTCCTGTCATCAGTACTTTTTGCTGTTCCTGTGTGGCTGGGAAAGAGCTATGCAACCATTTGGTTGGCTTGCTGTTTCAGAGTGCACACTACAGCATGATGAAACTAAAGACGGTACCACCCACTATACCCAGCACAAGCTCTCTACAGACTTGGCACAGGCCCAGGACTCAGGTATAGTAAACAGCTATTAACTATTTTATGCATGAATTATGACAATATCAGACAGTATTGTTTTCATTGCTACAAGGACACGAAAAAACAAGTTTTGACTTTCTAGCTGTCCACTGCTGCAAACTCTAAACATAAAAGGATTTATTTAGAAAAATTAAGCTTTCAAAGTTTATAAACAAGCTCTCAATAATAACATAATTTTTATTTTTTAACAGGGAATCCATCCTGAAGCAGTGGATCGATTACTTGTGAGGAAGCCAAAAACCTCTAGCAGAAGTGGTATTAAGTCCACTCTTTACAGGGCCTACACAGGTGATTACATTTACATTATTTTATGTCTAGCAAAAAGATGTACAAATTAAAGGACTTTTAAAAGTATTATTTCTATTCTTTTTTTTTTTTTTTTTTGCTTTGTTTTTAGGTCCCCTTCCCAATAATTTGCTGCTCTCTTCTGTGGAGTCTTTAAGAAGTGTCAGGCCTCAGCCACTGATCTGCAAGGTTCTGCATGGCTTGTCCGAGATGAATCTGGTGGAGTCTAAGTTTGGCCTGGTACCCAAAGGTTCTTTGCTGTCCTATCAGTGCCCTGCTGAGTCATCAAGGGATGCTGTGAAACATGCAGAAGCCCCTGCTTTCCCTACGCTTCCTCTGGATGGGTATACATTTGAAGGGAGATTTAATTTTGTCCCGAATTTCCATGATATGTTGTTCTTAGAAAGCTTGGCTGTCACTCAAGAACTAAGCACAATAATTGAAAAAGACACACGGGACCAATCACAGTCTGCTCTATGGAACCAAATGCGTACACCACGCATTACATCCAGTAGATTCCGTGAGGTGTGTCATGTCAGAGGAGAGTCGACTAGCCAGGCACTAGCTGCTCGAATCATCAAAGGGGTTCGTCAGACTTCTGCAATGAAGCGTGGACTGGATCTTGAGCCTGAAGTGCTATTTCAGTACTGTAGTATGATGAATGTCAATGTTTTACAGTGTGGGTTTGTTATACATCCTGATGCGCCACACCTTGGCACAAGCCCTGATGGCAGAGTCTACGACCCTACTGAGAACCCTCCCTTTGGACTTGCAGAGGTAAAATGTCCTAACGTTGATGACATTTCTCAGGTGACACACATAAAAGTTGTCAACGGTCAAGCTAAGTTAAAGGAAAGCCACAAATACTACTGGCAAGTTCAGGGACAGCTTGCAGTAACAGGACTGAGTTGGTGTGACTTTATAACAAATACCAAAACAGACATAACCATTCAGCGCATCTGGAGAGATGAGAGTTTAATTGTGTTGATGAGGGACAAAGTAGACAATTTTTTCTTTAATACATACATGAATGTGTATTTTAACTCTAGGAGTTGTTAAACTAATACTGGTAGTGATTGATTGTTTATTGTTAAAGGTCAAGGTCACACAAAAAAGAAATGTATGCAATAATTTACTCACCCTGGTGCCATCCTGGATGTACATGATGCACAGTATACATACATGATATATGAATATAGATCATATATAAGGATTTTATATCTTATTTATCTATATATATATTTTAAATCTTAAGAGTGCTGATGTGCTTAAACTAGTGCTGATGTTGATTTATTGTTTACTGTTACATGAACAGTTTACCCAAAAAAGATATTTATGCCACAAATTATGGCATAAATCTTTAAATCTTAAAGGTTCTTCAAATGTCTATTTTGGTTGAGCATCTGTTTGTCTTAAATGTTTAATAGTGCCTATTCATAACTAAGTTCACTGTAAATTGTTAACGAATAAATGAGAAATTGTAACAACTGAGAAATTGTAACATTTTAATTGTCACAATGCAGTCAATACATATGTAAAAAAAAAAGTGGTGCAATAAAAAACAATTACAATTTTTAAGTTTGCAACTTTCAAGCTCAATTACTAAAAACATATTGCAACATTAAATGCAAGTTTTCACAATTCAATATTTTTGTACAAATTAAACTATAAAACAGACATTTGATTGGTGGCAAATTAAATCATTTTTCTTTTCTGTATAAACGTTCTATACAACATCATTTACATTAAGTGGGCCTTTGATAATTAGCCATTAAACAGCAGTTTTCACAATTCAATATTTTTGTACAAATTAAACTATATAACAAGACATTTGATTGGTGGCAAATTAAATCATGTTTCTTTTCTGTATACAAGTTCTATACAACATTTACATCAAGTGGGCCTTTGATAATTAGCCATTAAACAGCAGTTTTCACAATTCAATATTTTTGTACAAATTAAACTATATAACAGACATTTGATTGGTGGCAAATTAAATCATGTTTCTTTTCTGTATAAACGTTCTATACAACATCATCATTTGCATCAAGTGGGCCTTGGTAATTAGCCATTAAACAGCAGTTTGCCCATATTTGGTTCACTGTGCCTGTCAGGGTAAGAGGAATGGTAGAGTCCCAGATGTGGTTTTCTTTGATTCGCCGAATGACTCTTTCCACCACAATCCTTAGACGGGCTATTGATTGTGTATGTTTCGTCTCCTCTTTTGTGAATTGGGCTGCTCTTTTGAATGGAGGGATAACAAGCCTGGCTCCCACATTCTCAAGCAGTCGCTCTATGGTAAAGCCTTTATCTGCCATACAACAGTCTCCAGGCTCCAGCAGTTCCAGAAGTCCAGACTGTTTTGTTATCTCCCTGTCTGAGATGGATCCAGTGAACAGCTGTGAAACAAAGGTTATGGCCCCACATGGAGCAACACCAACCAAGCCTTTGAAGGTAGGGTAGTTTTTGTAATGTGAAAACATCTCCGACTGTAGTGTAAGTGCTGAGGGGTTTTCACATCTGACCTCAGTACAGTCCAAAATAACACGGACATCTGGGAAGTGCTCCTTAAATTTTGCTGGCATGGTTGCTCTGACTTGCTCTTTGGTCATCCAAATAGGCAAGGACCCCAAAACAAGGTACAGAAAATTTGCCCATGTTATGATAACTCGACTGACCGTTGTTGTACTCACATTGAAGATATCTGCCAAGACCTTCTCTCGTAGACCTGCAGACACGCGACAGCAATAAAGGAAAAGCTCGTCAATAAGCTGAAGCTTTCTGTTAGGGCTTGGTCCTGGAACCGTCTCTAGACCATGTCTCTGTGCCTTAGACCAGTACACAAGGTTCGATGCTGATGGTTCTATTGATGCCCAGAAAATCCTGAAAACCTTCTCTGAGGGAAAACGTGTGTAAAATCGGAAGTCGTCATCCGAGAGACAAAATCGATTTATTTGAATGCGGGAGACAGACAACGCTTTCACTTCTGCCTCCAACTCTCTAATTCTCTCTGCTGCAGCATCCAATAGATCTGGACACGGAGGTGTTGAGTAGTCATGGTCTGTGATTGGGACGGGTCCGTAATAGACAACAGGCTGTTCATCACTGACCTCAGATTCACTGCAATGTTGGCGCTTTGACGTTATCTTATCCAGTACATTGGGTCGTTTTTGGCGAACACTCCCCCAGTTGTTCCATTCAAACCTGGACGGTATAACTCCACGTTTCAAGCGTTTACGATCGGCTGTTGACGAGTAGTCAGATTCCGTGAAGTGTTGCCCGCAGACGTATGTACTCCCTTTTAAAACTGCAAAACTTTTGCCTTCATCCCGCCGAATAGAATGAATCCACATTTTCTTCACTTTTTCATCAGTTGGAAAAGAATGAAAACTGAGATACGGCTGTTTAGTAGAACTATTACAACATTTAGGAACGCAACAACAATTCCTCGCTGTGCTCGCCGCCATTGCTACAGACTCGACCGGAAGTCGGTTTACGCTACTACTCGCCGTTGGAAGTGACGTCACGCGCACTGTGATAAAGGCCTATACTGCCAACGTTGTCTTTGCTGCTATATATTTATGTTTAACATGAACGATATCTTTTGCATTTCTAATCCAAACAACGTCAAACTTGGCACTGCACTTACTCGTGCCCGTAGCAAGACACCTGTCAAGTTTGAAATCTATTGGACTAACAGTTCGAGAGATATGCGAATAATAGACAGACACACAGACAGACATACCTGTAATTTAGAAAGATTTCATAATGTATTTTGTGAAGTCAGAGTATGTTGTACATGTGTGCTGATGAGAAATCTGGGATGAGCTAGATTTTGCTTAGAGGTATGTGTGCAATGCAACGTTCACTGAGCAGGGATGTTCCACTGATGATTTTACTTCAGTTACCATGTTCTTTACAAGGAAATGAATGTTTCAACTGATGCAAATGCATACACTGAAGGGTAGTTTCACCCTTGTTTTACTCACCTCCAACTCTCTCCCAAGAAAGACAAAAGCACCCTGATAGCACCCCCAAAAATAATTTCTGGAAGCAATTATATTCAGGCTGTATTCTATGGAAGCCCTGAACCGCATGGTGAAGAAAAGAAAAAAAAGAAAACTTATCTTGTTTTTTCGAGATATTAAGTTGTTATGCATTCTTATAATGGTTTTCTATGGGAGGAAAATGCTTAACGTGTAATTAAATGCGTTGTGTTCATATTCTGGGCTCATCTGATTCTTTGTACACACTATAGCCTACTTTATTATGATTTTAGTATCATAATGATTAATAAATGCACGCAAAATTATCCATGAACTTAATAAATGTTGCAGATATGTTTTACTATGCACAAACAAATGCCTTTCAACTTATGTGAGCAAAATTCAGAATTAAATGAATGTGCAGCAGTTTGTACAAATAGAGAGTATGTAGGCCTACTATACGTGTTGTAGCCATTAAATAAGCACATTTAGTTTCATATTTGTTAAAATTCGTATTTGTTATCCATCTATGTTGATTATGAAAAGTGAACAGCATGTGTAAGATAGGATGCACAATATATCAGGAGACATGGAGTGGGTCAGTCATGATTTTGACCACTTTATGAAGTTTTGTTTTGTAGAAAGCCTTTCTTTAAAGTGAATTTCGTTTTGTGTAAATTGTATCTGAATTTTAATCAATTTTCATCAACCAATTGCCTGGATTTAATCAATAAGAAGCAAATATAGCAGACAATATTATCATGACATGGAGGCGCCGGCGCGGTCTTGCATTGCACGTGAACTGGAGCGCATCTCATCCTAAATTAACCAAAACTCAGCGTATGCCTCACAGACGTGAGAAATATATCTATAGAAAGCTTTAAATGTCTTTAAATGAAACAATTAAAAACGACAAGAAATAGGCTACTCTCTGATTATGTAATCCATTATGTGCATTTATGTTGAAATAACATTATTAATAATAATAAATGTTTAAGAATATTTGATTGAATGCTGAATGTTGTGCTTGTTCAATTTGATCAAATTAAAACTTTAATTGTGATAATTAAAATAATTGAATATTAAATATTGAGTGGACAAGTTTTGCTCATTTAATAATAGTATTTATATATTATATATAATTGCGCAGCTCCTCCTGTCAATGATCTAGCACTCCCTCAGCACCTTTTTTTATTATTATCTAGCGCTGCCCCTCAGCACAGACAATCCCTGCTGCCCGCGTTTGCTTATCCATTCTTTCACCCATATTCTATTTTTGGGGGGGTTCTGAACAGATCATTGCACAAACAACTTGCACCACCAATTTTGTCCCAGCGTCCATTTTCAAATAGACAACTCCCGTTTCGCATCATTTCCCATTCCACTTCTCACATGTGTTTTCATGACAAAACGTGGTTTGGGGACCGGATAGAGTCGTTGGGGACAGAGTTGTTGTCAGCTTGTGTAGTGTGTAACCCCCTGTTGCAGATCATTTACGTAGTGTCACGTAGTGTGAACACCACAACAACTTCAAGACTGCAGAGCAAGTCACGTAGTCTAAACAGCACAGAGATCTGCCGACGTTTAAAGTTGTGTAGTGTGAACTAGGCTTTAGTTGACATGTAGTTACAAAGTTACTTATAGTCAACAGAATGTTCAATAGGGACCATCAAAATAAATGGTTACCCACTTTTGTTTTCCATTTCCATTTTCTGCTGCAAATGGAAGATTTAAATGATGTGCAAGCAGATATGGTTGAAATGGAGTTGGAACATGCAATAAATGCACGTAATACATGGACATTAATGTTTAAGAAAAATCTTTTGTAAACTCTGCATGTTAGAAAGGAATTATCTATGCTCAAAAACCAAAATATCACCCACGAATGAAACACAGTAATCCGCTAATCCGCTAATACCAGCGGATGACTGAAGCCTGGGGTATGCAACGTTTTTCTGTCTGCCATTACACATTCCAGCCACGTACACTATGGCTGCTTTGTGATAGTCACCTGACAGAGGGCAACATGGAGTTGTCATCTTTATATATTTCAAACTCAGATTCATGTACATATGCAGATATCTTTAGACTAAAATATCTTTAGGCATATTCATGAATCTTTTGTAAATATGAGTAAAATCAAGTAAAGTGTTTTACACATAAAATGGACATCCATGATTTGATACATACATCCATGTGAAATAGACTGGCCATATGTCATATGCAAAAGCTTGAAGACAAATTGTATTGGTGTTATAAATAATAAAATAGCTCAGAACAGTAATGTATAATTAAAAAAAGAAAAGAAAACAGACTACACAACATTTGTTTTACTTTATAACTGAATTACTGCAGCTTTAAATTCTGTTTAATGTATTCCCGTTCAAAGTGATACTTCAACGCTGCGTCATGACGTTGACGCTATGCATACAATTTTAGATTTGAGGTGCCTGAACCATACTATTTAACTCATAGTGCCACAAGTCCAATTCAAAAATTTGTTTGTGACAATAAATTTAAAGGATGCTTACTTTCATATCAAGATTCTGCCAGAACACATAAAGTTTCTCAGGTTTGCTTTCGGGGATGAAGCATACCAATTTTGAGTTCTTCCTTTCAGCCTAGCCTTGTCCCCAAGCACATTCACCAAGTGCATGGATGCCGTTCTGGCTTCTTTTTGACAGTTTACAGTGTATTGAAATATATAGACGATTGGCTGATACTAGCTCAATCAAGTTAGAGCCACAGCATTCGAGGTGTTATGCTCGCTCACAAGATTAAACCACAACAACCACTTTTCTTGGGGTGGTGTGGAACTCAACCACGATACAGGCACTTATGTCTCCTGCACATGTGGTTTTGATCCTAACCACTGTAAAAAACATCAAGCTAGGTCAGAAGCTTTCTGTTCTAGAAATTCAGAGGGTGTTACTTTCCAGTTCTGGCAGAAGAAGTTTTAATCTTCTGAATAATCCTTCCAGAGTCATAAGAGTAATGTGCCCCATGCTACATGCTCTTCAACTTTGGAAGAAGCCAGGTTCCTCAACAGGGGCCTGGCACTAGGGGCATGTAGTCATCGCAAGTCTTTTATGACGGATGCCTCTCTCACGGGCTAGGGTGCGGTTCTCGATGGCTGACCAGCCGTGGTCTTTTGGGGGGACCCTCATCTCTCCTGGCACATAAACTACCTCAAGATGTGTGCAGTTTTTCTAGCTCTGAAATACAGCGTGTTTCAAAAAGATGGACCCAATTTGAAATAGCAATATCTGCAACCACGAACTGCCCATGAATGAAACTCTTACCACTTGAAAGGGCAGGGAATAGAGTTCCAATGAGTTTCAATGCACTGCCCAGTGCACCAACAGCCTAATGTTGTAATTTTGAAATGTATTTGTTTGAAATTGGGTCCATCTTTTTGAAGCACCCTGTACTTCCTTCCACAGCTGAGGGGCTAGCATGTGTTGGTCCATACAGACAACACTATGGTTGTTGCATCTTACATCAATCACCAGGGTGGGCTGCTCTGGATGGAAGAAAAGTTTCTTTGTCTGAGAGCATTCTACATTCTGGGGCATATAAACATGGAAGACATCCTTTCAAGGCAGGGGCTGAGGCACCGGGAATGGTGACTCCACCCATTAGTAGTAGAGTCCATATGGCAGAGGTAAGACAGGGCAAAGGTGGATCGTTTTGCCTCCGAGGAGACAACCTACTGTCCCTTCTGGTTCGCCCTCACACCTCCAGCTCTGTTGGGGCTGGAAACCATGGTGCATCTTCTAAAGGTCTTGTGAGGGGGGAACCTTTACAAGATATTTGTGCTGCATCAGGCTGGTCCTCTATGCACACATTCATCAGGTTCTACAGTTTGGACACGGATTTGAACCCAGGATCTAAAGTCCTTCAGGGTTGATCCAGGTCCAATCTGCACTTAACAACCGTCTGTGCTTATACACAGCCTTTTGAGCAGGCTCTGTTACCCTGGGCATGGAGAAGTTAGAATTAAAGTTCCCATAGCGTAAAAGGGATGAAGCAGCATCAAAGTTCGACTTTGAAGAGGAACATCCCAGGTTATGTATGTAACCGGGTATACATGCTGCTTTAGAACATCAAATTAATAGGGAGAATGCTTGACATTTTTACTTAAACATATCAGTAATGATAAATAGCCATTTTAATTAGAGAAACCTTGAAGAAGCTTTACCCATCAAATTTTTTTTAGAGTTCATATCTGGTTTTAGTAAAATGATGTAGCACTTAGGAATGAATATACAAAACAACATGCCATAACTTGACGCTAAAATAGCAAATATCTCCACTGCTACAGTGAATTTTCCAGGAGAACTAACATAAGCTGGGATAAAAGTGATCCATACAGCACAGAAAATGAGCATACTGAATGTGATGAATTTGGCTTCATTGAAGTTATCAGGCAGCTTGCGAGCCAGAAAAGCCAGAATAAAGCACAAGACAGCCAGTATGCCAATATAACCCAGTACAGCCCAGAAACCAACAGCTGAACCTGAATCACACTCAAGAATGATTTTGTCATTGTAATTACTCGTGTTTTTGTAGGGAAAGGGGGGTGATATTGTTAACCAAAGGACACAAATAAGCACTTGTATAAGAGTAAAGGCAAGAACACTGAGTCTCTGTTGAGGAGGCCCAAAACATTTCATGACATTACTTCCTGGAAGTGTAGCCTTGAAGGCCATTAACACAACAATTGTTTTCCCCAGAACACAGGAGATACAGAGGACAAAAGTGATCCCAAACACTGTGTGACGCAACATACAGGACCATTCAGTGGGCTGACCAATGAAAGTAAGAGAACAGAGAAAACACAAAGTTAGTGAGATGAGCAGCAGGAAGCTCAGCTCTGAGTTGTTTGCTCTTACTATTGGTGTATGTCTGTGGTAGAAGAAAATCAACCCAATTGTGATTGTGAGACATCCACCACACAAAGAGAACGTCACTAGTATATTACCCATTACTTCTTTAAATGTTAGGAATTCAATGTTTTTGAGTTCACATCGTGTTCTGTTCCCATTTGGTTTGTACTCAAGAGGGCATGGAATGCATGTTACTGCATCTGAAAACAAAGGCAGATTAAAGTAAGTAAAGCATAATTTAAAGTAACCCATGCAGTGTTTGGGTTGACCACACAGAAACATGATGAGCATTACTGTTAATGAGAGAGGCTTGTTCATCTCACTTGTGGTGTTGCTAAACTCTCCATCCGCACAGTCAATGCAGTCGAAGCAGCAGATGGGTTTTCCTTTCATGAAGGCCCTGCGAGTGCCTGCAAGACAGGTCTCACTACACACAGACAGTGGGACCTAAATCATACACACAAGCAAACATTTATATAATCACAGTCTGCACTACATAAAATCACTGTGCATTAATCTATTTAGCATAAAGTTTATGACAGATTATTATTATTATTTACATTTTTTTGGTTTCCTGCCCAGATTGCATCAGTGTTATCTTTCATTTGAATCTGTTGTCCCTCTGGCTTGGATGTGTCATATAAGCCAATGGATTCAAATGTTATTATTCCTTCATAGTTCATCTGCCAGTTAACCAGAGTATAACGTGCAACTGGATCACCACGAGCATCAAAGTAAACGTGTTCTCCATTTTTGGTTGTAAAGTTCACTTGGGTCAGATAATGCAGCACCTGTTAAGAATAGTGGTATAATAACACCCATGATCTTTGAACATCAGTTTTGAATTACAGAAAATTACAGAGCAGAAATTCAAAAGAACACACCTGCCAAGGCTGTATTTTCCCATTCTCTGCACATGTCTTGTTGAGGAATGGCCCCTTCCCTTTCTCGCAAGTCAACAGTGCTTCTATTGCATGAGCGATAGCATACACTGCCTTGTAGACATTGTTTAGAAGACTAGCATCAGACACATCTGTGAAACGTGTGTTTGTATTAGCTAGGGACTCCTCTCCATTGCATATCTTAGAGGCATTGTGTGTGTTTGGATTTAAAATGCAGTCAAACACGCTTTCCCACAGCTCAACTAGTCCTGTGTTACCTAACCTCAAGGAGGGATGGCTACTCACAATAAACTCTCTCAATCCAGGAATGTACGCATTTGGCACAGAAAAGCCTAATGCTCCCCCTACTACAGCATAGTTCACTGGGGTTGCTACATATCTGTAAGTGATCCAACCCTCACTTCCAACCCACTGATAGCCAGTTACATTTTGGTAGTAAAGCTCTTTTATGAGGATGTCCAAATCATTGCCATCTGCGAAAGCTACAATGACTTTAGATGTTGATTGTTTAATTATGTTTGTGACTTCCAAAAACTTCTCTCTTGAATCGGTTCTGTAAATGGCCACAGAGTATTCGACACAAATGCCTTCTTTCTCTGCTGCTTCTAAAAAAGTGGCCATTCCATTGTTGCCGTAATCTCCCCTGCTCCTCACAGCCCCAACCCAGGTCCAGCCAAAATACTTGATTAGTTTAGCCAGTGCTCTGCTCTGGTAATAATCACTGGGAATAGTCCTGAAGAAGGATGGATACAGCTGTCTGTTACTAAGACATGCACAAGTTGCCGAATGACTAAGCTGAAACGAGACAAAAAAAGGTTTATAATTGACATTTATATTATTAGAGGGATTACTGTGTGACACTAGAAAAGCAGTAGACCCAAAACTGCCTTTTGCACATGTAAAAGCTTAAATTAACTCACTCTTGTTAAAAAGACAGTATGTGATGTTTAAACAAGGATAATAATTCACATAATTGTATCATGGAGACCAATAATAACAATTCCATCATTATAACAGAATAAAATAAATAAAACACAAATTTAAACAAATAAACAGTAATTTGATCATATTTCAAGAAATCTCTCAATCTGTACTAAATCCAAATTATCTTGCTATGCTTTATTCAATAATAATAAATAATAATAATAATAATAATACACACACACACACACACATTTATTTAATGACTTACCACAGGGATTTTAAATGGACCCATGGTCCTTGCAATGTCTATTGTGGATGTTGATGTAGTTTCTCCAATCACAGCTTGCACAGTAGAGGGACTTACACAGGGACTTACACAGCTCTCTTCTGCTTCAATTTGTCCGTTGATCAGAGCTAACGATGCTCCTATAGAAAGAGAGATACTTGGGCAAGAGCCATAGACACTGTAGCCAAGCAAAAAGCCAGGAAGAAGATCTGTGCTGTTGTTTATTTCCTCAATGGCAAAAATCATTGTCATTGCATACTGTAGCTCTCCAGGATCAAGACTGAAAAGGGAAGATAGCTTTGTTTTCTTCAGTGAAGTAATCCATAGTAATTAGTTGTTACTCCATCATTAAATCAAATTAAATTACAAAGCTTTGTAAAAAAAGATATTTTTTTCATTTTTATGAAATTAATATTCACTATCTTACCCATTACACCTGATGTTTCCTGGATTGGTTGTAAGTGTTGGATTTACACCAACTGGATTTTGGTGGAATGAAAAAATGCCCCCAATAGAGACATTACCTTCTTTTGAGAAATGAAGGAGTTCATCTGTCCCATAAGCTTTACATTTAGGTTGTGCAGTACTCACAGTACAGGTGATAATCATAAAAATGGTTGCAACCAACACCATGACTCTGCAATATGTCAATGCCTTTTTGAAATTATGGTTGTGTGTTGAGTAAGTCATTGGTTTATATATAGATATATTGCCTAAGCATGCAACATTAGGATTAGGCTTACATAATGCATGTTTACCAACTCTGGCCAATAATACAAGCAATTAAGATGACTGACAGAAATACAATGCAATACGCTTTGTTTTGCTTTGGTCCAGTCCCAAACCTCCTCATCCTTACTTCAGTAAGTAGGAGAACATGAAGAAATATATAGCTTGAAAATATATATACTAAATGATAAATAGCTGTCTTAACCCTCATAAGGTCTTCGTTTCCTGTTTACAAATCTGGTCTTTGGGGTCTATATGACCCCAACAATTGATAGAGAAATTGTACAAAAAATATACATTTTTAATTATACAAATAATATATGTTTTTTTTTTGTTTACTTCTCATCTATTCATTAATGCTGTGTTTTGGGGGATATGAAGTACTTTTTTACTTATTTACTGCAAAATTCCTCAACTACACCATTAGCATACATATGAAATATAATTTTTTTATGAAAAAAACACATTAATGATGATCAAATTTAACTATGAGTTGTTTCTGGATATTGATCTAGGTGTTAGATGCATAATTCTGCCATCTGCTGGTTAGATGTTTTTTTTGTAGCTAATATAGTTTTAGCCACAAAGTGTAATTACCATATACTTCCAGCAGAGGCCCCATAGAGATCCATTCATTTTTCTGGATGTGACTTAATGCTCTTATAATAGCTTTTTTTATGAATTACATATATAAACATTTTAAAATACATTAAATCAGTATTTTGTCAAAGTTTAGAATTTTTTGTTGTTGTTGTTTGAGGTCTTTTGAAGTGTCTTGTTATTGCAATAATGCTATATAAATTTGCAATAATATCTTTATTGTTTGTTTGTGTTTGTCTCTCTGTGTGTATTTGATCTGTGTGTAGTCATGTTCTTTCCACGTTGCATTTGTGCTCTCATACCATACCTTCATTTATGTGTGAAATTTTTTAGATTTATGCAGAAATTATTGATTTTATTTCACAATTTCAGTAAAAATGATCTCTATTGCAGTCACACCCTTTCTCTGTCTATGTGTGTATTTGTGTCTGTGTGGGCGCATATGTGTGTGTGATAATGTTCATTCCACATTGCATTAGTGCTCTAGTACCAGGCCTTCATTTATGTGTGAGAATTTTCAGATTTATGCTGGAATTATTGATTTTATTTGTCAATTTCTATAAAAATGCTTTCTTTTGGAGTCAGACCTTTGTGTGTGTTTGTGTGCGCGAACATGTGTGTGTGCAAGTGGTCATGTTTGTTCCACATTTCATTTGTGCTCTAGTACCAGGACTTCATTGTGGTATTAAAATTTTCAGATTTATTCTGGATTTATAGATTTTTTTTGACAAATGAAAAATAAAAAACATTTTTTCTTCGATTTTCCCATTCATTTCAATGTGGGGTCATATTGACCCCAAGGGACAGAAGTGTGACTTTTTTTTTTTACATACCTTTAGAATGACCGAATCAAGCCCAGTTTTTTTCTGTGTGTATAGATAGGTAATGTAGAAAAAGTCACCTCATTTTATTCCACTGAGATGAAGGGAACCATTTTTTTTTATTAAAGAAAAGTCGCTTGGGGTCATATAGACCCCGAAGCCCAATTGAGGGTTAATTCTGTCCTCTTTTTTTTACCTCCTTCGAGACCTCAATAATTAAAATAGCTGATAAAAGTGTCAAAGCACTAAATACCTTTTAATGACGTTGATCCAGGCAGACAAAAGTATACAACTCTACCTGTGTGATGCTCATAAAGAGGACAAAAACAACTGAGCTAAATGAAAGGAGCCAAAATAAGATTTAATATTCTGTAATTAAAATTCAGAAATATTACTTTTTGTCTAGTGGGTTTACAAGGAAAGGCTCCATCGACTCATTGTGCTCCGAATACATTATTTTAACTGGTAAACTACCTCCTTGCATTATTTTTATTGTGTGGACAAAATGGGCACTTTTGCCTTGGCAAGATAAATAATTATAAGGGACTAAGGACAATTGGGCCTAAAAATAAGGGATGTTGCTGCATTAACAAACAACAATCGAGTTGATGTGAAGAACCAGAGACAGAGAATAGAAGGCTGACAAGTGTTACGTCCCAGGACGTATGGATTTGTGTTTAACAATTATGGTGTATGTGTCATTCATTGATGTACTGTGTGTGCTGCCAATGGACCCAACGACCTGCTGGAAGTTGTAGTTTTTATTGTATGTTGTTGTATATTCTGTCCATTTTCCTGTGCTCCTCCCTGTCCTAATCTAGATGATGGGACTTATACCAGCTACTCCTCATCAATGGGAAGAGGAGCCAGTATTTAAGCAGAGCCAGAGAGAGAGACACTGAGAGATTTCTTCTTCTAAGAGCCTTAGACTGTTGATGGCGCCAGTCCCAGAGTGTTGCTCTTATTGGTGTGTTTTAAGCTTAAATGTGGTGTTATGGCTGAAGTGGCAGCTTTATGTGTTGAGCTTAAACTCAAGATCAAACTTAAATGTGTACTGGCTGTAGTGTACAGCTTTGAGTTATTTGCCCGCTATTGACTGTTGGAGCAGTTGGGAGACAGGTGCCATTTTCTTTTGTTCTCATCTTCTCCTGTTTTTGTCAGTCAGGAAGTAAGGTAAGAGTTCTATTATTTATTTGTATTTATTTTTTGTAGTTTACTTAGATTTCCTTCTACCAGGTAGTGATCTTTTGTTTGTTGTTTTGGCTTTACCCGCTCCTGAAGAACACGCTTCTCTCCTTCTTATTATGTTTGTAAGGAATATGACTTAGCTCAAATGATAATAGGGAATCAAAATTATGAATCGGGTTGATTCATCTATATTCTTACAATATTAATAAATTATTGAAGCTGAAATTTCCCAGCAGATGTGTCCGGTCCCGTCCCAGCAGATGTGTCCGGTCCCGTCCCAGCAGATGTGTCCAGTCCCGTCCCAGCAGATGTGTCCAGTCCCGTCCCAGCAGATGTGTCCAGTCCTGTCCCAGCTGACAGGAGGATGTCTGTGTCCAGTCCTGTCCCTACTAATGTGTCCAGCCCTGTCCCAGCTGACTGGAGGATGTCTGTGTCCAGCCCTGTCCCAGCTAATGTGTCCAGCCCCGTACCCCGTACTTCTCCTGTTTTTGTCAGTCAGGAAGTAAGGTAAGAGTTCTATTATTTATTTGTATTTATTTTTTGTAGTTTACTTAGATTTCCTTCTACCAGGTAGTGATCTTTTGTTTGTTGTTTTGGCTTTACCCGCTCCTGAAGAACACGCTTCTCTCCTTCTTATTATGTTTGTAAGGAATATGACTTAGCTCAAATGATAATAGGGAATCAAAATTATGAATCGGGTTGATTCATCTATATTCTTACAATATTAATAAATTATTGAAGCTGAAATTTAGACCCATTCGTATACATCAATATTCAATTACAATGAATTATAATTTAATCATTAATATACCAAAAGGTCCCCCTTTCAGATCAATTAATCAGAATAATTTTTAAGGGAAATTAATGTATTAATTAAACAGTTGTTTGTCCCGCAAACTGGTCGTAAATGTCATGATTCTGCCTTGTCTCTGATTTTCCCTGGTCTTGAGGCAGGATCATGACAGGCCCATGTTTTGTGTGTAAGCACATGGCCATTTGTTTGGCTGTGTGCTTGCGTTTGTCTCGTCATGTAACCCCGCCCCCTTGTTATCTCATCTTGTTATCATTATTGTATCATCGCCGTCACCTGTTTCCCTCATTAGTTTCTCCCAATTTAATCCCCTTGTGTTTGCTGTCTTGTGTCGGTTCATTGCCATACTTTATGTGATTCTCAGTGTGTGTAAACCTTCCTGGGAGTACCCTGTGAAGAACTCTGTCTTGTAAAGTCCTGATCTTGTAGCTGTTGTTAGTTTATTGTCTAGTTATCAGTTTAATCTTAGTCTAGTGTAGTTTGTCTTTGTTTTTGCCCACCAGCCTTGTTTTGCCCCATCGTGGGTTTTGTTTTCCCTGTTTTGTCTTAATAAATCTGTGTGTATTGCATACTGTCTGCGATTGGGTTCATCTCTCCTACAACCACATAACAGAATGAACCGACCAAAGCAGAACCCTGCAGACAGTTTGTCTTCCCCTGTTGATCAACCTTTGGCTCTTCTGGAAGATTGGTGGCTCAGAGCCGTTTCTGACTCGAAGAGGGGCAAGCTCCCGTTTCCTCCTCAGGGAGAACTGCCATTGAGGGAGTATGCTCAAGTCGTAGAAAAGAGGAGGTTCTTCTTACCTGATGATCTCCTTAATCGTTACCTCATCGCGGGTCTCAATGATCCACCTCCACTGGCAGAGCGGGAGAAGCTGGTCCGCCGCTCGTTCCGGGATATGGTGCTCTGCTTATCACGGAGGTCATCGCAGGGTTCCTCCTTGTCGTCTTCCCCTGGTATGCTGCCCGGGATCCCGGAGGGTTGCATTCTCGCTGTTGCTTCGCTGGGGGACCAAGCTCACTCCTCTTCTACGCCCGAGACACCCACCGCGTCTGTCAGCCTCTGCGGAAAGCGAGGAAGACGCTTATCGTGGGAATCTGCCTCAGAGTCCTCTTCGACGGAGTCTACCCTTCCTGGGGTTGTCTTCCCAACTCCTGCTACAGACCCCACGGAGATTCTTCAACCGGTCCCTAGTCCAGCTACGGGTTCCGCTCCGCGACCAAGGAGAAAGAGGAGGAGAAGGGGAGCCTCTAGTTCTTCATCTCAGGCTGCCCCTTGCGCTGTTCCAGAGCCCGCTCCTGCAAGCGCTGTTCCAGAGCCCGCTCCTGCAAGCGCTGTTCCAGAGCCCGCTCCTGCAAGCGCTGTTCCAGAGCCCGCTCCTGCAAGCGCTGTTCCAGAGCCCGCTCCTGCAAGCGCTGTTCCAGAGCCCGCTCCTGCAAGCGCTGTTCCAGAGCCCGCTCCTGCAAGCGCTGTTCCAGAGCCCGCTCCTGCAAGCGCTGTTCCCGAGCCCGCAGTCGTGTGTGCTGTAGAGAGAGCAGCGGCCGATTCAGCTGCTGAAGCTGTCTTGCAGTCGGTTTCTGCTTCTCAAAAGATGCCTGTCCTCGTTGTTGCCGATGCATTGTCTCAATACTTAAAACGTCTTGTCCAAATCCTTGAAGTCCCCGCCATGTCTTGTCCTGAGTCTGTGAGCGCGGTACCCCAGTCAGCTGCCGAGAGCGCCGTACCCCAGTCAGCAGCAGCCAGTGTTGATCTGAGGCCAGCCACTCAGAGCGCTGTTCCTAAGTCAGTCACCGCTTGCACTGTTCCTGCTGATGTGTCCAGTCCCGTCCCAGCAGATGTGTCCGGTCCCGTCCCAGCAGATGTGTCCGGTCCCGTCCCAGCAGATGTGTCCGGTCCCGTCCCAGCAGATGTGTCCGGTCCCGTCCCAGCAGATGTGTCCGGTCCCGTCCCAGCAGATGTGTCCGGTCCCGTCCCAGCAGATGTGTCCGGTCCCGTCCCAGCAGATGTGTCCGGTCCCGTCCCAGCAGATGTGTCCAGTCCCGTCCCAGCAGATGTGTCCAGTCCCGTCCCAGCAGATGTGTCCAGTCCTGTCCCAGCTGACAGGAGGATGTCTGTGTCCAGTCCTGTCCCTACTAATGTGTCCAGCCCTGTCCCAGCTGACTGGAGGATGTCTGTGTCCAGCCCTGTCCCAGCTAATGTGTCCAGCCCCGTACCAGCTGTCACCCGACCTCTGTTTGTTTCCCCGGACACCCCTGTCACCACTTCACCCCGGTCTGTTTCTCCTAAGACTGTTCCTCGTGTTTCCCCAACCAAGTCTGCCCGGACCCCTCGCCCTCAGCCATCATCCTGTCCACCCAAGACCACAGTCCCATCTACCCACCCTGGACATTCCCCCATGAACTCTGTGTTGTCTCCACCTCCTCTGCCTTGTCTGTTGTTTTTGATTTTTCACCCCAACCCTGCTATTGTTTATTCATGTTTGCCGTTGTTGGTTTTTGTCATGTTTTGTTGGTTTGTGTCCATGTCTCAGTCCGTCATGTCACGTGTTTAGTGTTCCCTTAGGGAGCGTCTGGAAGCCGCTCCTTAAGGGAGGGGTTCTGTCATGATTCTGCCTTGTCTCTGATTTTCCCTGGTCTTGAGGCAGGATCATGACAGGCCCATGTTTTGTGTGTAAGCACATGGCCATTTGTTTGGCTGTGTGCTTGCGTTGTCTCGTCATGTAACCCCGCCCCCTTGTTATCTCATCTTGTTATCATTATTGTATCATCGCCGTCACCTGTTTCCCTCATTAGTTTCTCCCAATTTAATCCCCTTGTGTTTGCTGTCTTGTGTCGGTTCATTGCCATACTTTATGTGATTCTCAGTGTGTGTAAACCTTCCTGTGAGTACCCTGTGAAGAACTCTGTCTTGTAAAGTCCTGATCTTGTAGCTGTTGTTAGTTTATTGTCTAGTTATCAGTTTAATCTTAGTCTAGTGTAGTTTGTCTTTGTTTTTGCCCACCAGCCTTGTTTTGCCCCATCGTGGGTTTTGTTTTCCCTGTTTTGTCTTAATAAATCTGTGTGTATTGCATACTGTCTGCGATTGGGTTCATCTCTCCTACAACCACATAACAGTAAAATTAATTCCATCAACTTCTCAACAAAATTATCTCTTTCTTATAATTCGAAGAAAGCTATATTTTCCAGGCCTTGAAAAGAAACAACTCTCTGCGTTTGTAGAATTTAGGTTACTGAAATCGTAACAAGATAAAGCATGTAGCTTAAGATCAACAAATCATTGACTTCGTAAAATGAGCATTGAGACAATCAGGAATATATGGAATTTAATAATTGAACTAATGAATACATAACTACGATTCACACAGAGTAAATAGGTATGTATATATAGAACACGTAAACAAATACAAGACTAAACGCATAACGAAAATGAGGGAGAGAGAGAGATCGGACAATGAGGGAGATGAGACCGGAAAATGGGAGAGATGAGAGAAATTGAAACTAACATGTGCGATCAAAGAAAAGATCACAATTAGGCAAAATCACAGACCAGGTCACCTTTGAGAGACAACAAGAAATCAGATTACATTAAAAGTTCGGTAACCCTTTCTTTTACAGTCCCCTAATTACTAGGTATTTACCTGGTAAATATATGGTAAGTTATAGTTGGTTATTGGTAATTACCACAGGTAACAAGTATGTAAATGCAGAGAAACTACAAACTAATTACTAGGTATTTACCTGGTAAATATATGGTAAGTTTTAGTTGGTTATTGGTAATTACCACAGGTAACAAGTATGTAAATGCAGAGAAACTACTAAGTATTTACCTGGTAAGCATATGGTAAATTATAGTATTTTAGTGTGTAATTACTTAAGGTGATTAGTATGCAATTACAGAGAAACTACCAGGGAAAAAAAACACCACTGTTAAATATCAACTCAACAAAGTACTGTGTACTTGTTACCTGTTTAGGTTGGTAATAACTCCGATTTAATTGTGTACTTCCTCAGAATGTAGGCAGACTATTTTTAGAAACACCTGCAGTATTACCCATCAATTCAAGTTAGGTTTGTAGTTATCCTAGGGTTATGTTGGTAACAGTCCATGTTTATTTATTACTATCTTGAAATTAAGACGTAGTTTCCAATAAATTACCTTGTCTTACATAGTTGTTGTTCATTGCTACACCCATTTATAGAGGGTTTGTCAAATCATTTACCTTACACTTACCTGGTAACTACCCCGCAGGAACAGTTTTCCCTAATGTCATGGCACATCTTAAATACTGGGTATGTTCTTGCAGATGTTTTTACAATTTACTCAGTAAGTAAAGTGTAACTGTACTGTAAAATGAAGCCTTGTTTATTTCCATGGTATTACCGGAATTGTACCATATAACTTGATCATTCCCTTTTCCATATAGTCACAATTGTTTACCTCATATGTCCTGCAACGTTACTAAGGAAAACATGACAATTTACTCAGTAAGTAAAGTGAAACTGTACTGTAAAATGAAGCCTTGTTTATTTCCATGGTATTATCGGAATTGTACCATGTAACTTGATCATTCCCTTTTCCATATAGTCACAATTTTTTACCTCATTTGTCCTGCAACGTTACCAAGGAAAACATGACAATTTACTCAGTAAGTAAAGTGAAACTGTACTGTAAAAGGAAGCCTTGTTTATTTCCATGGTATTACCAGACTCTTACCACAACTATCCTTTGCTACTGCTTAAACATTTTTGAAATCACAAACTTTTACCGTGTGTTCTGCAACTTAACTAAAACATTCCAGCCTGGTCTCATTGTTAATACGTAGTATTAACACGTAATTTTCAAAGATAGAAAACTACATAGGCTACAGTTATGAAGAAAAACAACATACGTGTAATCACAATAATTTATTTATTGTGAAAATGTCAAAACCGGTACCAAAAGTCGTTCACATGACGATGTGTTGCAGTCACAGTCCTCTCTTTCAGTATATAATAGTTTTGAATGAGGTACAGAGCAGAATTTAAGTTATTAATCCATGAAAATGTTAATCCGGCTTCGCTCTGTGTGAAGGCGCGCGCGCTTCTCCATTTCAAATATAGTTTACCGACTGAAATACGGCATGTCGCAATCTGTGACGAACATAGACCAACAGGCGAGAGCCAATGAGCGTTTGATATCACTGCTGTAAAACATGTCGTAACGCTTCTTGAGGGCGCAATTTTTGAATTTGAATTCATCATCACGAGCGCGGGTCCGCGGCGGGATTTGACAGTTACAGACTGCGCTGTTGTTAAAGCCTGTGGAATGGAGATGAAGATCACTCACTGGATAAAGGGCTGGATTTGGATCTCTTTCTTGCAAACGTATGGATTCAAAAGATTTGGATTATATCAAGTAGGCTATAATAAAATTGATGTCTTTTGTGAATTTATGTTGGGTTTTGGTGTATTATTATTGGAGAAAACGCATTTTGTGTCTCACTGTAAATAAACTAAATATTAAAATGGTTAAACGATTAAATAAGGTAACGTTACTTTTAAGGTTTTAAAGTGTATTCTTGTTTAACTGCATGCTAATCCTCCGAAACGAGTTTGCAGCAGAAGGCACGAACAGAGCGAAATGTTATTAGTCTATTTCTTGAGTAAACTGCATAAATGCGACTGAAAACGTAATTGATAAGACATTTGAATGCAATAGAGTCAAAACATTAATGCCACGATTTTAATATGCATAAATAAGAATGCGTACAAATATGTACGTCGGTATAGAGTTGTTCATACGTAAATAATTTATGTTTTTGTGCTGTTATGCAAACATTTTACGTTTTAGTGCTGTAAATACTATACGTTTCTGTGTGTGTAAAACGTAAGTAAATGTACGTATGGTAGAATTACACTTTACGTAAAAATACACACGTATTCTCATGAGATCACGTTGAACATTCTCAGTAAGTAAAGTGAAACTGGAACGTTACTGTAAAAGGAAACCTTTTTTTTTCCATGGAATTACTGGGATCTTACCCTATAATCTGTAATAGCTACAGTTACGTAGCTATAACAGATTATAGGGTAAGATCCCAGTAATTCCATGGAAATAAAAAGGCTTCCTTTTACAGTACAGTTTCACTTTACTTACTGAGTAAATTGTCATGGTTTCCTTGGTAACGTTGCAGGACATACTAGTAAAAAATTGTGACTATATGGAAAAGGGGAATGATCAGGTTATATGGTACAATTCTGGTAATACCATGGAAATAAACAAGGCTTCATTTTACAGTACAGTTACACTTTACTTACCAAGTAAATTGTCATGTTTTCCTTGGTAACGTTGCAGGACATACTAGGAAAACAAATAAATAAAAATGTGACTATGGAAAAGGGAATGATATGGTACAATTCCGGTAATACCATGGAAATAAACAAGGCTTCATTTTACAGTACAGTTGCACTTTACTTACTGAGTAAATTGTCATGTTTTCCTTGGTAACGTTGCAGGACATAAAAAAAAAAAAAAAAAGTGACTATGGAAAAGGGAATGATATGGTACAATTCCGGTAATACCATGGAAATAAGCAAGGCTTCATTTTACAGTACAGTTTCACTTTACTTACTGAGTAAATTGTCATGTTTTCCTTGGTAACGTTGCAGGACATATGAGGTAAAAAAAATTGTGACTATATGGAAAAGGGGAATGATCAGGTTCTCTTACGAGAGGTCTCTCGTACTGCGTAAGATATCTTACGCTAGGGGAAAATCCCTTTCCGCGAGATATTGAAGCCAAAAATTATCCTTAATTTTGTAATAATGCAAAACGCGTTGCAGCAGCAATGCAGACATAGGCGAGACAGCTCGCGCGCCTATTGGCTGCTCTGCGGCAACTGCAGCAGCCTATCGAGCGAGGCCTGGCGTGACGTCAGACCCAATCAGGGCACTTCGCGCCCGCTGCGTCACGTCCCGCCGAAATGGGCGTGGTCTAGGCCTATAAATATCGCTCGCAGGCAGCTATTATCTGATTTTTCATCCTTCAAGCGAAGCACACGCATCGCTGGAGCTGGATTAGAAGCCGCGCCGTCGAGAGAGAGCACCTTCAGCGGGACGAGTCACTGAAGTCGCTGGCCGCGCCGCCTTCCTGCCTTCCTGCTGCGCTTTCCGGCGCTTATATCCTTCTCTTTTAATTACACTGTATTTCTGTGTGTGTGTGTCGCCGCCGCGACACACATTTCTAAAAGAGCTAGCGTCTTTTTAAAGATGCCTTCCTGCGGCTCGTGCAGAGCCACACTCAGCGACGGGGACCGCCACGTGATCTGCGTTTCCTGCCTGGGTGAGGAACATGCAGCTCTCGCGCTCGCTGACGGCGGATGCCCTCACTGCGAGCTGATGGCAATGGCGACTCTGAGGACTCGCCTAGCCGTCTTCACCGAGACTGCTCCCCCGCCCGCCGCGGCGTCGCGCCGTAAAAAGCGCCGTGCCCAGCGGGCCCCGGAACCCTCCCTCAGCCGCCAAAGCTCGCCGGTTCGCCCGCTTGCTTCCCCGGCTTCTTCTGTTTCGCTTCCTGACGGACAGCGGCCGCCGTCTGCCGCCGCTTCCGTTGATATCGCGGATGAGGAAGCCCTGCTGGGAGAGGATGATTCCTGCTCTATCCTGGCGTCAGGCAGTGAGGATTGGGCGGGCTCTGAGGACCCCGCACCCCCTGCCCGCACATCGTCAGGCAAGAGAGCTTCCATTGAGACGGAACTCATGCGAGTACTCGCACAGGCCGCGGCGAGCCTCGGCCTCGAGTGGTCTCCGCCTGAGCAGCCCGCTCACAACCGGCTGGATGGATTTTTCCTGCCTGGGGAGCGCGCTTCGCCTGTGTCCAGACCGGCGCCCTTTCTTCCTGAGTTACACGAAGAAGTCGCCAAGTCCTGGAGCGCCCCCTATTCTGCTAGAGTGCGTCCTGCTGTTTCTTTGGCATTCTCCGCCGTTGACGATGCCAAGAACAAAGGATACCTCTCGCTGCCGCCGGTTGAAGAGGCGATAGCGGCCCACTTATGCCCGCCCTCCGCTGGACGGCGCGCTAAGCCGGCCCTACCCTCTAAAGCTTGCCGCACGACGTCAAGCTTGCTCCACCGCGCTTTCTCCGCCGCCGGGCAAGCTGCGTCAGCGTTGCACACCATGGCAACGCTCCAGATCTTCCAGGCCGATCTCCTCCGTAAGCTGGATGAGGAAGGACCTGACGCGATCTGCGTGCCGGACTTAAGGAGTGCCACGGACCTCGCTCTTCGTGCTACTAAGTCCGCAGCACAAGCCATTGGACGGACTATGGCTTCTCTCACCGTGTCTGAGAGACATCTCTGGCTGACGCTCTCGGAAATGGCCGAGTCTGAACGCACCGCGTTCCTCGACGCCCCGCTTTCCGCTACAGGCCTCTTTGGATCCTCCGTCAAGGATTTCGCGGAGAGATTCGCAGAGGTACAGAAAGCGTCTCAGGCTATGAAGCACTTCCTCCCGAAGCGCTCCAGCTCTGCAGCAGGCCGTGCGAAACCGTCTGCTCAGAGCTCACAGCCACAGCCACCGTCCACTGCCTCCACTTCACAGCGCCGCCAGGCCAGAAGCGCGAGACCGCGCTCCCGCTCATCCGGTCGCCGCCCCGCAGGACGCGGCTCGCGACCTAGGATCACGGTGAAGCCCGAGGCCCCGAAGTCGTCCTAGCACAGCTAGGAAAACGACGGTGTTCCAGTCCCGCTGCGGCCGGACTCACACCAAAGCTATTCGCTCGTCCAGTTCCAGAAAATGTGACTGTTCCAGTGTTTTCTGCAGCCAACAAGTCGGTTCTGTCACCCGCTTGCCTGCACACAAATGCCGTTTTCACGGCTACCCAGATAAATCCCCAAAAGAGTGTATTTTCTGGTGTCCCGGCCACGGCCGATGGTGTTTCGTGTGTAGTAAGAATGCCCACTGCCCAGTGCCCATCCCTACACATAAGCACAGCCTGTCACACAGGGCTCGCGCACATAAAACCGACTCAGATCGGTTGCGCTTCAAACATGGTGAACGTGCCCACTACCCAGTGCCCACTAACACCACGTTATGCATGTCTCACGGTTTCTGTAAAAACGAAACCAACGTGCACTCGCTTCACGCAAGCGAACGATGCTTTCGGTGTGATAAATGTGCCCGCTGTCCCGCGCCCACATCCACACATAGACATGACAGTTCCCACGGGAACCGCCCAGCCCTCCCCCTCGCGGTTAACCACCGCAGAGGAGTCGAGCGCAGGCAATCTGCCCGCTGTCATCAGCGCGCCCCATGCCTCAAATGTCACGAGCGACACGCTTGTGTTACAGCACACCGAAGCTTCTCCATCGCTGAGCGAGCGGAGCGCGCTTCGTATTCGACCCCTAGCTATCCATGCAGACGCATGGGCAAAGCTACCCGGGGTCTCGAAGTGGGTGCTGAACATTATAGAAAGAGGCTATTCGCTGCAGTTTCGCCGACGCCCTCGCCGCTATGTGGCGCGCGTCGAGACCACGGTAAAAACAGAAGTAGCACATCTACTTCGAGCCGAAGTGACGAAACTATTGAGCAAAGGGGCCATAGAACCTCTCTCTCAAGATCAGAGCGAGGGAGGGCTATACAGCAGATACTTCCTGGTACCGAAAAAAGACGGGGGTCTCAGACCCATACTAGATCTAAGGCAACTGAACAAAGTGCTTGTGAAGCGACAGTTCAGGATGCTCACGACCAGGCAAATCCTTGTGCAGATTCGCCAAGGAGATTGGTTTGTGTCAATAGATCTGAAAGACGCGTATTTTCAAATACAGATAGCGTCACGTCACAGGCGATATTTGAGATTCGCCTTCGAGGGCCAGGCATATCAGTACACAGTCCTGCCGTTCGGTTTGTCCCTAGCACCCCGTACATTTACGAAGTGCATGGATGCGGCGCTCGCACCCCTCAGAATGAGAGGCATGCGAGTGCTGAACTATTTGGACGATTGGCTGATTCTAGCGCAATCTCGCGCAGTGCTCATAGAACACACGACCATTTTACTCGATCACCTCGAGGATTTGGGTCTGAGTGTCAATTGGGCAAAGAGCTCCCTGTCACCCAGTCAGAAAATATCTTTCCTGGGCACAGAACTGGAATCACTATCCATGATAGCGCGACTATCACAACAGCGCGCGGTAGACATTCGACGCACAGCGAACTCTTTTCGCTGCGGCGCGTTTGTCCCGCTCAAGAAATTTCAGAAGATGCTAGGTCTCATGGCCTCAGCATCGTCAGTGCTCCAGCTGGGTCTGCTCCGCATGCGCCCGCTGCAGTTTTGGCTGAAAGCGCGAGTCCCACGCGAAGCGTGGGCACCCGGTTTGCTTCGCCTCAGGGTCAATCAGAAATGCGTTACAGCTCTGAAACCCTGGAAAGCGAACGACTGGTACCAATCAGGTGTAAGCCTGGGGACTTCCTCGAGGGTGAAAGTGGTGTCCACGGACTCGTCCACCTCGGGATGGGGAGCGCTGCTCGAGGGCAGACCGTTCTTCGGCCAGTGGTCAGAACGGGAGAAGCTCCTGCACATAAACTGCCTCGAAATGCTGGCAGTAGACAACGCGCTGACGCGTTTTTGTCCCCAAATAAAAGGTCACCACGTCTTGGTCCGTTCGGACAACATGTCTGTGGTGTCCTACATAAATCGCCAGGGCGGCATCAGATCCGAGAAACTGTACAGGCTGGCAGAACGCCTCCTGGTATGGGCTCAGTGCAACCTGCGCTCGCTCAGAGCAGCGCACGTGCCAGGGATCTTGAATTTAGGACCGGACAGACTGTCCAGGAACAATGTTCCGGCAGGCGAATGGTCTCTACACCCACAGACAGTCCAACTGCTGTGGAAGAAATTCGGCAGAGCGGAAGTGGACCTGTTTGCGTCTCAAGAAAACGCTCACTGTCAAGAATTTTTCTCCAAGAGCAGGAGCGCGCTGGCCCATGTGTGGCCCCGCCGCCCGCTCTATGCTTTTCCCCCCGTCTCTCTCCTGCCTCAGGTGATAGAACGGATCAGGGAAGAAGGATGCTCAGTACTGCTGGTAGCACCGTTCTGGAAAAACCAACCTTGGTTTCCAGCCGTGATGCAGTTAGCAAGTACTGCCCCGTGGCCAGTACCAGTGAGGAGAGATCTCCTCTCACAGGCCCGCGGCTCGATCTGGCATCCTCACCCGGAACTATGGTCCCTTCATGTCTGGGCCATCAACGGGTACATGTTGGACTCCCTAAAGGAGTATTAAACACGATCACGCAGGCTAGAGCTCCGTCTACAAGACGACTCTATTCTTCGAAATGGTCAGTGTTTTCGGGCTGGTGCACAGCCCGTGGTGTGTCACCCACAAACTGTGATGTGACGGAGGTGCTTTCCTTCCTACAAGAGCTGTTGGATGGGGGCAGGGCCCCCTCCACGCTCAAAGTTTATGTGGCGGCTATAGCAGCGTTCTCAGAAACAACGCTTGGTCAGTCAATAGGAAGGAACGATTTAGTCATCCGCTTCCTTAGAGGAGCTAAGAGACTGAATCCTCCCAGACCTCCCTCAGTCCCCGTATGGGACCTTTCTACGGTTCTGGAAGCCATGAAAGGTGCGCCATTTGAGCCTTTACAGTCAATCGATTTGAAACACCTGTCTTTCAAAACGGTGTTTTTGCTGGCTCTCGCTTCAGTGAAGCGCATAGGGGATCTGCACGCGCTCTCTGTGAGCGCGGCGTGCATGGAGTTTGGGCCCAATGACTCAAAAGTTATACTCAAACCTAAGCACGGTTATGTTCCAAAATCCCTCAACACACCGTTTAGGGCGCAGATTATCTCTCTGTCAGCCCTGCCGGTCCCTGATGAGGAAAGAGACGCGAGCCTCCTCTGCCCAGTCAGGGCATTACGAGCTTATGTGTCTCGCTCGTCTGTTTTCAGACAGACGGAACAGCTCTTTGTTTCGTTTAGCGGACGTTCTAAGGGACTAGCCGCGTCGAAACAGAGCCTATCCAGATGGATAGTTGATGCTATAGCGCTGGCATACGCCTCCAAGGGCATGCAGTGCCCTTTGGGTGTCAGAGCGCACTCCACGAGAGGCATGGCCTCTTCGTGGGCCTGGTCAAGTGGGATTGCCTTGCAAGATATTTGTATGGCGGCAGGCTGGGCCTCCCCGTCTACATTTATAAGGTTTTATAACCTAGAGGTTCCCGCCCTGCAGGCCAGGCTGCTGTCGGTCTAAACTACCAGTATTATCTGACCTGATGCGTTCAGCTCAGAATGCTGCGTTTGCTGAGCACAGCTCAGCGTTCGACAGTATAAAGCTGGGCAAACTGTGTAAGACCCACATTTTTCCCCATCAGTTCAGGCCGTACCCCGCCCTGTCTGTATGATGAAATTCGTGTCCCATCGACGCTACTTTATGTGGAAAAGTGAGGCTGCACCCCTCCTTCTTCCCGGACTCCCTGTGAGTTCACTGAGTGATTGTGCACTATATGTACCCCGGGCTTTCGCCCTTGGGTCTTTGGTGTCAGATCTCAGCATGCACGGCGTTTTACATTGGGTCCCCTAGCGTAAGATATCTTACGCAGTACGAGAGACCTCTCGTAAGAGAACGTACTCGGTTACTAACGTAACCTCGGTTCTCTCTAGAAGAGGGAACGAGTACTGCGTATCTTGCCGTGCATGCACACGCTCTGGTTGCTTCGATGATGAAAATGGTACATTTATATGGTACAATTCCGGTAATACCATGGAAATAAACAAGGCTTCATTTTACAGTACAGTTACACTTTACTTACCAAGTAAATTGTCATGTTTTCCTTGGTAACGTTGCAGGACATACTAGGAAAACAAATAAATAAAAATGTGACTATGGAAAAGGGAATGATATGGTACAATTCCGGTAATATCATGGAAATAAACAAGGCTTCATTTTACAGTACAGTTTCACTTTACTTACTGAGTAAATTGTCATGTTTTCCTTGGTAACGTTGCAGGACATATGAGGTAAAAAATTGTGACTATATGGAAAAGGGAATGATCAAGTTATATGGTACAATTCCGGTAATACCATGGAAATAAACAAGGCTTCATTTTACAGTACAGTTGCACTTTACTTACTGAGTAAATTGTAAAAACATTTGCAAGAACATACCCAGTATTTAAGATGTGCCATGACATTAGGGAAAACTGTTCCTGCGGAGTAGTTACCAGGTAAGTGTAAGGTAAATTATTTGATAAACCCTCTATAAATTGGTGTAGCAATGAACAACAACTATGTAAGACAAGGTAATTTATTGGAAACTACCGTCTTAATTTCAAGATAGCAATAAATAAACATGGACTGTTACCAACATAACCCTAGGATAACTACAAACCTAACTTGAATTGATGGGTAATACTGCAGGTGTTTCTAAAAATAGTCTGCCTACATTCTGAGGAAGTACACAATTAAATCGGAGTTATTACCAACCTAAACAGGTAACAAGTACACAGTACTTTGTTGAGTTGATATTTAACAGTGGTGTTTTTTTCCCTGGTAGTTTCTCTGTAATTGCATACTAATCACCTTAAGTAATTACACACTAAAATACTATAATTTACCATATGCTTACCAGGTAAATACTTAGTAGTTAGTTTGTAGTTTCTCTGCATTTACATACTTGTTACCTGTGGTAATTACCAATAACCAACTATAACTTACCATATATTTACCAGGTAAATACCTAGTAATTAGTTTGTAGTTTCTCTGCATTTACATACTTGTTACCTGTGGTAATTACCAATAACCAACTATAACTTACCATATATTTACCAGGTAAATACCTAAAAATTAGGGGACTGTAAAAGAAAGGGTTACCAAAAGTTCAATAAACTTATCTTGCAAAATGGTTCTCTTTGTTGCTGAAGAACGCCGAGTTCGTGCGTGTGTCCTAAGAGCAGCGTGCGTGTGTTTCTTTAAGAAAGCAGGGCTTGCTTCGGTTGAGCGCGGCCGCGGGATGTTCAAGTCTCTTTAAAGTTGAGGTTGCCGGCTACGTTTGCTTTGCTGAACGTAGGGAGAGTCCGAAGACGAAAATAAAGAAAAGACTTAAAGAAAAAGTAAAACAGAGAACGCTCCCAAAAAGGGAGCCATATGGATCTTCTCGCTGACGAAGAGGGTTCGTAAAAGTGCTTCCAGAGAGACTCCGGTGTCAGTCTCTTATGGAGAGGATGGGTTCACGCCTCTGTTCGCATGAACAACCAATGAACGTCCAAAGATCTGAAGCGGGAACACGTTCCTTTGTCTCTGGGGGAGACACCCACTCGAGTGAGTTATGGTGTTGTCAAATTTGAGAAGATTTGCTCAAGTAAGATGATTCATATAGTAATAATCATATCATTGCAATCTATTATCGAGATTCAACTCCGTTAAGTCTCAAGATTTAAAATGATATAAAACATGTCATATGAAAGATTATAGGAATACACAAAGTTACATAAGATATACATAAGCATTTTAAAGTTTGTTACATGGCTAGAAATAAGGTTTACCCAAACTGTGATGTACACTAGGCTACAAATGGAGATGAAGCTTAAGGAACTAAACACGGTACACACCTGATTTGTCTAACCTTATTACCAAAGTTTACCAGAATACACAAACTACACCACGTAAAAGACAAATTATGAGATGGGAAATTACATCCATGTTTACATTTCTTTAGTGGTTATACATATGGAAAATGTAGGATTTAAGTAGGAGTAAAGATTAACACTTTAATTCTGCTCCACTCCTAAAATCTCAGTTGCTTGACATTCCATTAGGCAATAAAACAAAGTGGGGGGGGAAGGTAATTGCCAGAGAATGTTGGTGAACACTCTCTAACTAAAACACTATTGATTAAAGAATACATTTCAAAACCACACCTCTATTATAAAGCAAAACTAATCACACATACATATCGGAAGGTATACATTCAAGAGCATATTTCTATATGAAGTTGCACCCAAAGGATGTTTTGTGTGTGTGTGTGTGTATGTGTGTGTGTGTGTATGTCACATAGGAAGTTTCGTTATCTCTCTGTGGGCCCTTCTGAGGCTCCCCACAGGGAAGAAGAATGTTGGTTTCAGGTTTCTGGAGTATCTCTGAGATGCCATAAGTGTCAGAAAAGTCCATTTGCTCCAGTCTCTCTGGAACCGGCGTATGATTTGTAATTGTGAGTCAAGAGGTTACAAGCTTTAGTAAGCTTAGCAAAGAACGTTTTGGGAAGGACTGTGCTTAGAAAACACAGAGAGACTGAATTTGTTAATTCAGGCCAAACGAATGAATGATTCAAATAGCCCAGTCGCTACATGTTGGAATTGATTGTTTATAGTTCTTTTTGCACTGCATATACAGACCCTTTCCAAAAAATTAGAATATCATGGAAAAGTTTATTTATTTCCATAATTCCATTCAAAACGTTAAACTTCCATAGATTATAGATTCAGGGCCCACAACTTAAACGATTTCAAGTATTTAGTTGTTTATTTGTACATAATTTGAGCTTCCGGCTCATAAAACCCACGAAAACAGGATTTCAAAAAATTTGAATATTACATGAAATCACACAGTAATTACACATGGTCATTGAACCAGGTTTTGGTTCTTTTGGCAGTGTGGGCAGGTGCAAATCCTGCGAAATGAAGGAAGCATGAAGTGCTCTGAAAATGTCCTGGTAGACGGCTGCGTTGACTCTGGATTTAATAAAGCACAGTGGACCAAAGTCCTCTTTTCTGATGAGAGCAAATTTGGCATCTCATTTGGAAACCAAGGTCCCAGAGTCTGGAGGAAGAATGGAGAGGCACACAATCCAAGATGCTTGAAGTCCAGTGTGAAGTTTCCACAGTCTGTGTTGGTTTGGGGAGCCATGTCATCGGCTGGTGTTGGTCCACTGTGCTGTCCACTCAAGAGCACTTCATGCTTCCTTCAGCAGACAAGCTTTATGGAGATGCTGACTTCATTTTCCAGCAGGATTTGCAGTTCCAAAGTTCTGAGAACGTTACCGGTTATCTGCGACACTTTAAAAAAAAATGCGACTGAATGAACAAAGTGATTTGTGGCTCAGCAAATCAATAATTTGAGGAGAAAAATGTGAGCCTCTGGAAACATTTGACATGAATATGGAAAATACACAATGCACTGCTGTCAGAATCATAGCGATTCGTCTTGTTTTAACCCTCTGGGGACCAAAAAATGCGCCCGCGCGTTTTGCTCGTTTTTTTTTTTAGCAATGAAAAATAAACACAAAATGCTCTGTTAATTTTGATCTTTCATTTTCGTGTAATACATCAATCGATCCTGTTCAGTTTCTATTTTTTTCTGTATACTGTATACTGACAAATAAAGAAAAATTAACATGATGCGATTTCTGCCTTCTCTCTGTCAGTAAACTCCCATTTGAAACGCGTTCGAAAATGATCTATAACTCCGCGAAAATTCAGTCAAACAGGCAAACAGACCCACAGGCATAAAGCTTGAGATCGCATCTTTTAAATGAAGTAATTTATATAAAAAACAAATATTATCAGCTTCTGTAATCTGTATAAAAAGAGAGCGATTCCAGTCGAGCTCATTACGAGCTCATTCAAAAGTAATGTGACCACTCCCCGGAGAGTGCGTGCTATTCAAATGCAAATTCTGAGAACCATTTCACACCTGTGAAACGCCCACATCAGCTGTAAACAAAGCGCCGCGAGTGAGGCATAATATAGCCTACCTTATGGAGAAAAGTTTCCTCAGAACAGTGCTGATATGAGGAGCAATATCTCCTGATATGAGGAGCAGATCCCGCTGAGGAGTGAGGTATGCTGTTATCTTTTCTCAAGTGTTAATGTGGAATAACGTTATGGAATAACGTTAGTGTAGGCCTATGTAAACAAAAAGATGAATCGCGTTTCTATAATATGAATCGCGTTTCTGTGAGATGAATGAAGGGTACATATTTGTAAAGACTGTTTAGCCTAAATATGAATCGCGCGTCTGTGTGTGAAAGAATAAACTGCTTTGCTATAGCCTGTAACAACACTGGGTTAGTTAAGGGGATTTATTAGCTCAATCAGACTTAATATTCATAAGATATGAATATTAATGTGTTGTATACACAAATTAATTTATTCTCAATAGGGGATAAGTAGGTAGAATTTATGTGTTCAATTAGGGGAAATTTAGGTAAAGTTAGTGTTCATTTATCGTGCAAATTATCTGTCCGGCAGACAATATGAAGAGTTCAGATGCAAAAGCCTCTAAGTGCCATCTGAAATTTTCTTCTAGAATGATCATTTTTGTAAAGCTTGTATATTTAAGTTCAGTAATTTCACTTAAATGGCAATTAATAGGTAATTTTCATTGCCATTTAAGTGAAATTACTGAACTTAAATATATGAGCTTGATAAAAATGATCATTCTAGAAGAAAATTTCAGATGGCACTTAGAGGCTTTTGCATCTGAACTCTTCATATGCACAATTACTGAACAGAAACCTATCAGTCTATAACACCGAGATTAACACAAGATATCCTTCTTGTGGCCACAGAGAACGATACTTTAGGGTTTATAGACAGTTTAGATATTTACTGGTAGAGTTTTTAGAGGTAATCAACACTCTCAGAGATTTCAGCAATGTAACAATATGAGACAGATTCAGTTTCATAGGATTATAAGTTTTAATCAAACAACTAAGATTACATGTACTACTTCAAATCACGCAGGAGTAAATATGCATAAACAAAACAACATAAGCGATCGCAATAAAACATAAAATAAGACAAAGCAACAGAATAAAACAATAACGAGGTTATAGGGGAAGAGAAAATGAGAGAGAGGAGGAAGAGAGAGAGAGAGCTTTGGGTGTGTGTAGGTGTGGCAGCGTGTGTGTTCAGGAACACGTGTATGTGTGTTTTGGCTAGGAGCACGTGGGGTGTGTTTGTCTAGGAGCGTGTGGGTGTGTCTGTCTAGGAGCGTGTGAGTTTGAGAAAGAGTGTGTCTGTAAGTCTAGGAAAAATGTGAGATTGTGTATGAGAGAATCAGAACAAGGAAGAAGGCAAAACAGTTTAAAATGTTACTTCTCAACGAGAACCCAAAGGCTATAGCAATTTCTAGTCAACTTAAACAGCGTTTCTTTTGGATCTGCAAATTTAAGGATATACAGTACTTGTTTGGAGCCCTCTTGTATGCGTCTCATGAAACAAAGGCACCTGGAACGCGTGGTCGGCCGCTTCGTCGGAGGCGAGGTTTGGTTGCTATGGTAACTTGGAGAGTTCGTTAAATTTAGCTCAAAGATAACTTAGTCTTTAAGTTGGTTTAGGTGGTTTGTATGAGAATCATCAAACTGAAATAACGTATCAAGAAACAAAGACTTAGAGTAAAAACGAAACAAAAAGAAAGCGAACGGAAGAAGCGGGTCTCTCTCTCGAACGGTTGAACTGCAAAGTTTAGAGAGCCGGGCGCGTGTTTTTGAAGGGACCACAGCCACGCCTTCCTCCCGTTCCGGAGCCAATCATCTGGAAGGGCGTGTTGCGGCCGCCTCCTAAAAGTTCGCGCCTCTTCCGTCTTGCGCTGAAGGAATAAACTTATCTGGAAACATTTATAGCCTGATATTAATAAAAGACTGCATCCTCCATGATTTTGGATTAAAGATTCAACACCGTTGGGCTGTTTGGCACAAAATGATACCGCGAACGGTGATTCTGTGATCCAACAACAAAGATACACGATGTCTCGGGATTTTACAGGCATATTACATTGGTTATAAAACAATACAGCTTATAGATATAGTAATTTGGGTATTAAGACCCTGAAACACAACCAGAAATACAATTTATATAGTTTATAGGGTATTTGTAAACCACGTGGTCAGGGTTAGTATAGTTTATTTGTGTTTGTGCGTGTGGAGTCATACAAAGTTCACACCACGCGCTGAACTTTTGGCGGTCCGAGCCGGGAGGGTGTGAATGTAAATGTGTGTACGTGCGTTTTCCAGTCACATGGCTTGTGGTCGGACACTTGTCTTATTGTTCTAAGGTGTAAATCAGTGTCTGTGTGTTAATCAGTGTCTTAAGAAGTCCCCTAGGGGATTCGTGAAATTGCCGACATTGCGGCGCCTTGTCCTCGTGACTTCCTGTTGAGGAGTAAACAAAATGGTTCAGGGGAAAAAGATGTGTTTTTACATGACAGTCACTTGAGTTACTGAGGTGATAGGCGCCATCTGTTTTTCTGTAGGCAGTCCAGGACGAACAGAGGCTGTTTGTTGATTGGAAAGTCAGTGAGTTAATCATGTAAATTCTTGCTATCAAGGAGAACAGGGTTTTTGTGTTCTGTGAGGATCCGGGTAAGTTAATTAGATCAAGGAAGAACTGGCATTCTGACCCGTCTTTACGTTACATTCCCCCCTTGATGAGTTGGCGGGGCGTGTATGGGCCTGGTCGACTCATCACGGTAACAATGGTCAGATGGCAGGTCAGGGATGTGAGGAGGCTGCAAAGGGGTTGTCAAGACTGGGGTTAAGTTCGATGAGGTCTTCAGCATTCTCTGGTGAGGCGTCGTCCTTCCGAGGGTTTCTCCGGAAGCCTACGGAGACTGCCTCGGTGAGCTTGGTGGTGGAGGTCCGGATTGCGTTGATTCTTCGGTACAGGACATAGGCCACACCCAGGGTGAATGTGTGTCCAATGATGATGGAGATGCACAGTGCGGTATCAGCTGCAGACCAAGCCTGGGCGACAGGTGAAGTGTTTGAGATGGGTAGTCGAGATATGGCCTGAAGGGCTGAGTCCAGTGGTGCTATGTCGATGACTTGTGGCTCCCCCTTCGCAATCCAATCTTCCAGTTCGGGATCTAGAGTGAAGTTGCGGTCCCTAAAGAAAGATGGGATCTCTAGCTCGGCTTGGTACTCTTCGCTTGGGAGATGGTACAAGGCAAGGTCGTCTAGGTGGAGGATGGCTCCTCGTGGGACTTGGATCCACATGTTTTGGTTAAGCAGATTGACGCGGGTAGCGGTGTCGTGTTGATCATAGGTCAGTGTTGCCGACTTTACTGGAGTGTTGACGAGCCATCGGTTTCCTACGATTTCGGCTTGCGTCTCAGTGACTTGTGCGCGAGGTTTGGCGTCAGCCGGGCAACGTGCGTCGTTAGCAAGATGTTGCAGGCCGCAAATCCCGTCTGTGTTGTCTCTGAGGAAAGGTTTGCTTGGACAGAGATAGTGAATGTCTTTGGTGAGTGTGCACATGTGCAGGTTAGGGGCTAGGTACAGTTGTGGGTCGCTGTCGTGGTAAGCCACCACCTCTGGAGTCCGTACCTTGAATTGCGTCTCTCCCTGCAAGAATCCAACATTAACTATGTCTTTCAGTCGGTAGATTCGGCTTGACTCTATGACGGGCAGACTGAGGAGGAAGGCCATTTCTCCCTGTGCAGGGTCAACATACAGTGGAATGGCACTACCCAGGGAGTAGGCAAGGTGTAATTGCACCGGGTCAGTGGGTGTGGTTACCGCGGAAGCCAGCACATTCTGTACCAGACTCAGGGGGATCAGATATGGCGGGATCCTACCCATCGCTAAACTGTCCAGCGAAGAGCTCACTTCTCTGAGCATGTCGGACATTAGTGCGGTGACCAATTGGGTTTGGGCAAAGTCATTCTGGAAGACCAAGAACAGTGCTTTCATGGAGTTCACCGTCTGATTTAACATGACACTATGTGTGTTGAGGATAGTTACCGTCCCTCTCAGGGTCTTGCCTATGGTCGTTAGGGATGTGCTTTGTGTGGTGAGTTGATCTTTTAACTGTGGGAGTTCCGTCTGGATTTCGGCTACCTGCCGTCGCACAGTGGCGATGTTCACGGCGTTGACGCTGGACATACCAATGTTGAACAGTGTGCCTACTGCTGCAGCGGCCCCGAGCAAGGCTCCTAGGAAGCGCTTGGAACGTTTGCTGTGTCCCGTCAGTTCGGCCTGAGTAACCGTCATCTTCTCAAGTTGGCTCAGCATGTGTTTGATGTCAGCTTCAGCATGGTTGAGGGCGGTTTCGGTCCATCTGGCACCTGCCCAACTGTACTGGACGACTGTTTTTGGGTAGTGCGCACGGTAGACGTTTCGAGGGTCGAGTCGCACGTACACTTTCTGGGTGTGTGTTCGACAGTTCGTTATAAGCAGTCCGGGCTGCTTTCTTAACACAATTCCCGAGGCTGGCCCTGGTGAGATGACATCGGGTGGTGGCTGGCCTCTGGTCGTCTGAAAGCACATGATGGCAATCCACAGCAGCATCCTGTTACAGGCAAGAGAGAGAGAGAGCTGGAGGAGAAGGGAACAGAGAGGAGGTACAGGTCAGCGAGGGTTGTTCTGGATTGCATAGGACAGTTGTTTTCGTTGTGATGACGGTGGTTGCGTTTAGCTGGTATTGGCCTCTTCCTGCCTGTCTTTGCTAAGGGCCAGATACCGTCTAATCTGATTGCGGTGGACCCATTTGAGAACTGGTTCTCGTGGTCCACGTTTAAGCTGGATCTGGTATGCTACGGGTGAGAGTTTGTTCACTATTTCATGAGGTCCAGTCCAATGGGGCAGAATTTTTTTTGACAACTGCTTGGGTGGCAAGGCGAAACTGTAATACAGGACTTTGTCGCCCACGCTGAGTTCTTGGTGTGATGCCTTTCGATCGTAATATGCTTTCTGGCCCTCGGCGCTGGTTTTCAGGTGTTGCTGGGCAAAAGTGAAAGTTGTTTTCAAATGTCTATGGAGCTCGTCCAGATACTGGGATGTGGTGTAGGCAGTGACGAGGTTGTGGTCTCCTGGTTGGTACAACAGGTGTAATGGCAGGGTCATCTGCCGTCCAGTCATGAGTTCAAACAGCGGTACTCGCGTTGATTCCTGCGGGGTTGCTCGGATGGCCATCAGTACCAGGGGAAGTTTCACATCCCAGTCTTTCTGATTAGCCGATACGTACTTTCTCAACATGGCGACCACCGTCCTGTTAGATCTTTCTACCTGGCCCGATGAGATCGGATGGTGGCTGATGTGAAGTTTTGCCTGCACCCCTAGAACTCTCCAGATCTTGTGCATGATCTCTGCAGTAAAATGAGTGCCTCGATCTGAGTTGACTCTTAGCGGCAGTCCGAATCGGGAGAAGATGTGGTTCATCAGGAGGTATGCCGTTGTTTGGGCAGTGTCGTTAGGTGCTGGCAAACATTCTACCCACTTGGTGAATTGGCACACCACCGTGAGAAAGTACTTATTGCCTCTTGTTGATCTGGGCAGGGGTCCTACCCAGTCAATTTGAAGGTCTGACCAGGGGAACGTGATCCCTCTGCGTTGCAGTGGGGCTCTGTGATTTATGTTTGTTGGTTGGAACTGGCAGCAGACCAGGCATTCTCTCACGTACTCTGCTACATCTTGCTGCATACATGGCCAATATGCCACCTGTCTAAGTGTCTCATACGTGGCTCTGGTACCGTGGTGTCCAGCGTATGGTGCGTTGTGGGCGTGGTTTATGAACTCCCCCCTTTGGCATCGGGGCACAACGAGTTTAGGCGAAGTGGTGTCATCGGTGACAAACCATAGAATCTCGTCCCGCACACGCAGCTTGTGTTTGCAGTTATGTAAGTGTCTGAGATCTGAGTCATCGCTGATGTCCGAAGGTGCGATAGGGAAGGTGGAGGGGCAGAGGAGGTTTGCCTTAATTGTCTTTATAGCAGTGTCGGAGGCTTGCATGTCCGCAATGTCGTTGTTTGAAATTTGCGGAGTTAGTGATATCAGTTGTGAAGCAGTTTCAGCAGCAGGTGGAGGCCGCTTGCTGCGGGTTATCACCGTAATGTCGGGGGTGGGTGTGGCTGTTGGGGAAGACCATGGTTCACCGTGTAGTGCGCCCGCTTTTGCGAGGGCGTCAGTGTGGTCATTGAAGTCTTTGTCTTGGCCTGGGAGTTTTGAGTGTCCTTTCACCTTTTTCCAGTACACGGTGACGTCGTGTGCTGTTGTGATGTTATCACATTCTTGGAACAGGTGTTGATGCTTGACAGGCTTGTTGTTAGCAGTTTTGAACCCATTCTGTTTCCAGGTGGGGAGGTGGCATACAAAACTGAGTCTGGCGTAGTTAGAGTCTGTGCAGATGAGAAGTTCTCTGATGCTATGGGCCGATGCTATTTGCAGAGTTATGAGAATTGCTGCTATTTCTGCATATTGTGATGACTGGGGGCCCAGCTTGAAGTCTTGTGGTGGGCATGGGTGGTCGTTCACCCATAGTACCCCTGCACCTGCTTTCAGGGTGCCCTCGCTGTTGTAGGAGCACCCGTCAACGTAAGCTGTGGGCATACCTTCGCACGCATTCTTTTCGAAGTACCTGTGACAAGTCAGTTGTGGCTGCTGGGGCTCGGGTGTTTCCGGCGTTGCAGCAGGTGAGTTGTCAGAGCAGTTTTGACATGCCGCCAAGCCGTTACCTAGAGCAGATTTGTGACTTTGTGCATATCGGGCTTCGACATTTCTTCCTTGGAGAGCCATTAGCCATGTAGCTATGCGTGAATTGGTTACCACGCCATCACGAATTCTCTGGCTATTGAGAAACGTGACAGGCTGGTGGCAAGTGTCTATGATAACCTTTTGTGCCCCAATGTAGTTGGAGAAACGCTGAATGGCCCATACTGTGCAGAGCAAAGCTTTTTCACAGTCTGAGAATTTACATTCTGGAGGTAGGAGTGTTTTGCTGGCGTATGCGACCACCTTTTTGTCTTGGTCGTGTTGTTGGTATAGGCCAGCACTGAGACATTGATCTGAGAACCCAGCTTCCAGGTGGAATTCTTTCTGTGGGTCAGGGTAAGCAAGGCATGGTGCTGTGCATAAGTGTCTTTTTAGTTCTGCCATGGCGTGTTTCTGTGCGTCTGACCAGACGAAAGGGCAGTCCTTTTTCAGCAGGGCTGTCAGAGGCCTGGCGATGTCTGAATAGTTTTCGATGAACTGTCGGGAGTAATTGCATACTCCTAGGAAGCTTCGTAGTTCAGAGATGTTAGAGGGAGGCTTGATGTTTTGGATGGCATGAATACGGTTTGTTTGTGGTTCGATGCCATGATGTCCAATGCGTAGGCCGACGTAGTCGACTTTGGCACGGCACCATTGTCCTTTGTGGAGGGCTATTTTGGCGCCGGCAGTGGTCAACTGGTTTAGAACATAGTCAATTTCTTTGAGGTGGTCTGCCACCGTTGTGCTTTTCATGAGTACGTCGTCGACGTAAATCAGGTTACCTCTCATTCTGGCGTCTGGGCATGCTTTGTTTAGGAAGATGTTGAACTCGGCTGGTGAGTTTGCATATCCGAACGGACATCTGTTGAAAGTGTACTGTCGGTTGCCGAACGTAAAGGCCAGCTTGTGTTGGTCGTTGGGGTGTACCGGAATGGTCCAGAATCCAGAGGCCACATCGAGTGTGGAGAAGATGGTGGCTCCTCTGATCCGTGGGATTTCCTGTTCCAGCTGAGTCATGGGCCACCGTGACAACGGCACCTGTTGATTCAGTTTTCGATAGTCAATAGTTGGTCTCCATTTGCCGTTTGGCTTGAGAACAGGCCAAATAGGGGCGGAGTAGGTGCTGTTACAAATTCTTATCACACCTTTCTCAAGCATGGTTTCGATGATTTCCTGCACTGGTTCGTGTGAGGCGATGGGAATTTTGTATTGCTTGACGAAGGTGGGAGGAGCCTCAGGGTGCGTGGGGATACGCACGGTGTGGAGGTCAGTGAGCCCACAGTCTAAAGAGTCTTTTGCAAAGGATTCTTTGAACTTGTAAAGGACTTGTCGTAGTCTTTGGCGGTCTGCTTCATTCTGGAGTGCGTCGGCATCCTGTAGAATTTGTTGCACTTGAGATTCAAAACCTTGGTATGGTTCATCGGTTGGCTTGTCATCAGTCGGGTTGGTTTTGACAGGTGTGGCAGGTGCGCCAGTCTCACCGACAGGCTGGTGGGAGACTGTGTACACTGCGAGGTGTTGGTCCTCTGTCAGTTCCGTTCTGCACACCTGATCTTTGGCCATCGGCATGACAGATGTGATGGCAATGAATTGGAAGGGTGCTGTGAACAATGTGTTGTTTGTATGCCCTTCGGGTATCAGTGCAGGTGGGATGGGCCCTATGACGGGTAGCATCAGTTCAAAGTCATGAAAGTCGTGACTGACTAGCCATCCCAGTCGGTAGGCTTTGGGGATGCTGATGTCAGTTGCTGTACAATTGTTGAACAGAATATAAACTACCCGAGATGATACTTCAGTGAGGGGTGTGGCTTCGAGGGTGAGTCCGAGTTCCATACATTCAGGTGAAGGTTGGAAGAAAGCCAGCGTGTGGTTTAGGATTTGGCCCTGTCGCAGGTTGAGTCGCACGGCGACTCCTTTGGTATAAGCAGGTACCACTGTTCCCTGTTCGGTGATGAGAGTGCATACGTCTGGGATGGTTTGTCCAGACAGTAGATTGTCACGACTGATGGGAGCAGGTGGCTGTGAAGTCAATGGAGGCCATACAACCTCATTGAACATGTCCACATGAGCCTTGAGGCGAATCAAGATGTCTGCTCCAATGTAGACGTCGTGGGCTGGATTTTCCAGGATCAGGAAGTAATGGGTCAAGTACCGGTGGTTCCATTTTATGTTCAGAGCACAGATCCCTTTGGCAGATGTCATTGAGGATGGCTCTGAGTTTAAAGGGAAACGGGTGCGTTTGCCGGTATAGGGCAGGTCCGGTGTGTTTTCAATAATGGTATTGAATAGTGAGAGACTGATGGCTGAGTTGTCTGCCCATAGGGCCAGAATAATGTCTGTGGTGTTTGTATTTTGCAGCTGCAGGTCTGTTTCGACCTGGGGACAGTAGTTCTCAGAACCTTGGGTGGTTTTGAAAGTGCAGAGGAGCGAGCTTGAACTCTGATCAGCAGTGGGGGCTTTGTCCTCATGGTTGGTTGAGGGAATTTCAGTGACCCCTGTGGCTTGACAGTCTGGTTCAAGGGATTTATGTGGCTGGAGGGGGATGGGTTCGCGCACTTGTGCCCAAACTTGTAGGTGCTTGAGGTCTAACAAGGGTTCAAAGCGATCCAGCAGGTCCTTGCCTATGAGAAATTGATAAGTGTTCATCGGAGATACATATACTGGATGGATGATGCTCATAGGACCGATTGGCAGGTGAATGGGAGCTACGTTCCTTAGCTGGATGTCATTTTGGCTGTATGACTGCACGTTCAACTCGCAAGTGTGGATTTTGAGAGTTCTGTTTTGTCTTTGAGCTTCGAACTGGAGTTTTTCAAACAGTTGAACAGAAATAAGCGTTAGATCGGAGCCGGTGTCCACGAGTGCTTCGATCTGCATTTCCTTTTCCAAGGTAAGGGTTAAGTACAGTTTTCGTGCCACTCCTCTCTCAATTAGGTTACCCAGAAGTTGTGGTGTAGGGTCTTGTGTGTTGATTGAGAGGCAGTCAGGGTAAGTTTTGGGTGGCTCATTGTGGGTGCAGATCAACAAGACCGCACTGTCTGGTACCTTGTCACGAGGGCTGCTGCAGTCCCGTCCAGGAAGTGGCGTTGTCAGCTGGCTGTAGTGAGTGACGCTGTCGTCTGGTGATGTAACAGCTAGTTCAAAAGTCTGTGATCTGACAGCAGTGTTCTGTGGGGCTGTCAGCTGGAGGGAGTGAGTGGAGCTGTTATTTGGTGATGCAACAGCGAGTTTGACAGTCTGTGGCCTGACAGCAGTGTTCTGTGAGGCTGTCGGCTTGAGGGCGTGAGTGGAGCTGTCATTTGGTGATGCAACAGCGGGTTGGACAGTCTGCGGTTTAACGACCGTGTCAGGTGGGTTGTCAGTGTGAGGAGCGTTGCGAGTGGCGTTGGTTCCAGACAGGTGGGTTAGTCATGCAGTGTCTGGTTTATCTTTGTCTTCCTTGTGAGGTTTCTTTTGGAGAAACTCTCGCAGTACGCTAAGAAGTTCTGCCGCTTCAACCGTGGCTGCACTGTTTTTGTTGGAGGCTTGTTCCAGCTTGTGTTTACCAGGGTCCCGTCGAGGGGGGTCCCTTGGTCGGTTCTCTGGGCTTGTTGTTCGGGGAGATTGGGGTCGATTTCTCCTGTGGTGTCGGTCGGCATCCCAGTTGCCTCCCCCCTTTTGGTTGTGGGAGAAGTGATGCCGGTCCCAGGGTCCCCCGAAGCGGTCGTTATGCTGTCTTGGGCGGGCACCCCCCCCTCGTCCGCGTTGCGCTCTGTTTGGTTGGAACGGTCTTGGTTCTCTGTTGACGGGTCGAAACCTGGGGGGTTGTGCGCCCTCTAAAGTCAGTTCTGGAGTGGGCTCTGAGATCGGGCAAATTGTGGAAGGTTTTGCCGGTTTCTCAGATACGGTTCTTTGTTTGACATATGCTTTGTGTGCCAGATCACGCAATTGTTGAATCGACATGGTCCGTGGGCAAACGAGAACGCCCAGATGCGCACTTTGGCTTGGGTGGAGGTTTCGCAGGAAGAGGGTTTTGAAATTAATATCCTGTTCCATGTCCGCCTCATTCTTTGGACCGAAGTAAGCTTGACGTAGGCGGCCGTAGTACGCCTGCGGCGTTTCCAGTCGAGCTTGTTTGAGGTCCATCGCCGCGATGATGCCTTGGTCAGATTCGGGGTCTGAGAATTCGCGAATCAGAGCTTGTCGTAATTGTGCATAGTCCATTTTGACCGCCTCTGGCTGACGATCCAGAAAGCTCCGCACGGCACGACCAGACGTTATCCGAAGAAGATATAACTTGTCCCACGTAGTGACGCTGTCCACTGTTTGCAAGTGAAAATCAATGTCTGTTAAATATGCGTGAACGTCGCTGCCCCCTGCTGGATTTGGGTTGAACGTGGGGATGTTTCTTGCCAGCTTGTCCAGTTCTTTAGAGGCTGTGCGGTGACTGGTGGCTCGCCCCTTCGGGACGGAGTTGACAGAGGAGATAGTGTCGGGACGTGGGCTTTCCTCTTCTTCTTTGGCTTTAGGGGTTTGGCTGTGAAGAGCAGGTTCACTGGTGAGGGGAGACGGAGTGATGTGTGTCCCCCTCTCCAGTTCACCTTGCAGTCCGTATGAATGTTTGAGTTCACGGTGGACAATGTCCAGTTCGTCTTTAAGATCATGTCTTTGTTGGATGAGCTCTAATTTCGGCTCGGGCCTTCTGCAAATGTGTTTCACAAGCTTTGACTCTAGCATCTCGGTCTCTTAATTCTGTGTGTGCTCTTTCTAGCAGAGCTTCTCCGCGTATCAGGTCGTCATTGAGGGCTGCCGTGGCCTGTTTCTCCTCCTCCACTGTCCTGTCCGTATCCAGACGCAGGTCCTCCAGGGCTTTTTGCAATCTTTTCACTTCCTGCTGTAGTTTTGAGCGTGTTTCCTCCTCGGTTTCGGCCTCCCGTAGGAGATCCTCCAGCTGGGTTTGTGCCTGGTCTCTTTGTTTGCAGGCCTCCTTCAGCTGAGTCTTTAGTCCTGCATTCTCCTTTTCCAGATGGGCGTTGTCTTTCTCCAGCATACGTGCCTGGGCCACCAGGTAGTGAGAGAGACTTCCGATGATGCGACTCCATTCTTTTGAACTATAGGCCTGCGTGGGGTCATGGGACATGAGCTGATCCACGCTGGAGTCGAGTTCTTGCCGGCTCAGGAGTTTTGGGTCGCCAAGGTCTTTCGGTAGACATCCTGTAGTCATAGCGGAAAGCCACGCTGTAAGACCGTCCCAATGTTCCGCGGGACTGGATGCGCGCGACATTTTGACTCACTGTAGGCAGAAGAAACACAACACACACACAAGAGGGCCACTGCAAGCTGTCTTGAGGCTAATGGGCTATAGTACGGTGTACCGTCTATAGGATCTTTTGGTTTAACTGATATAGTCAGTTAGGCGGGTCAGCGTAGGACCCGAGAGAGAAAAAGAAACAAATAGAGTCTGCTCAGTTGTCACTCTTATTACTTAGCTTTCTTTGGGGTCTCTTTGGTGCCTGAAAAACAAGTCTAACAGAACATGCAAGGTACGAGTAGGCAAAGATTTGAAAGGGAAGGAAGAAACAAAATTAAACAAAAATATCAGTGATTTGATCTATGCTGTAATTTAAACACTAATAGTACAGGGGAGATGCCTTAACCTCCTGGGACCCAAGAATAGACTTTTGTCCTCTGTAGTGGACATTATATTTTAGTGAATTTCTCTGACATCATACATGTCACATGACACAATCTGGGTGTCCTGTAAAGAGCACATTCAGGACTTTTCAGAGATACCAAATGTTTGGAGGTTTCACCATGAAAACAACTACTCCTTGGTCTTTAAAAATGTCTGACATTAATTTAGTGATCAAATGTAGCATTCTTATGGAAATATGATAATATATTGTAATTATAATTTAAATTGGACTACTTTTCAAATTGTATTTCATAAAACAACATCTCAGGAAAATATTATGGGGTTTCAAATAAAAAAAAAAAATTCTGTTACAGACCAGGGCATTGATTTCATACATGTCCACTGTAGAGGACATCAAGACTTAAATCATGTTTATCAGGCATTTTGTGAGACACAACAAGTGAATATGGAAATAAATTATACATCAATATTCCTATGAAATATTAGATATTATTATTAAAATGTTGCCAATTATTACTCCAATTATTACACTTCTTTTTTCATTAAATGTTGCTCCAAGAACACATTAAGGTGCAAATTAGATACAGTTTATAGATACATTGCATTGAATGGGAATATTAATTTATGGACATTTTACCCACATATTGCATAAAGTAAAATGGTGTATCAATTCATTCCGTTATTTCTTTCATAACATAGTTGAGAATAATCTTTATACAAATTTTGGTTGAAAAAATCCTGAAACCCCCAAATTTATTGGTGATTGAAAAAAAAATCCCATTGGTTTTGCCTATACATATAATTTCATGTCATTTTATTTTTTAAACAACTTAGTCCTGGTGTCCACTACAGAGGACATAGCATAATGTATGAATAAAATATTATTTTTCAAAAATGTTTTTTTACCATTTGTTTATTGTGCTCTAAACAGTGTGATGACATGGAAAAAAAATAAATTCCAAAAAAAAAATTTTTCTGGGTCCCAGGAGGATATGTGGGAAAATAGGTAAACCGAAACACTTAAAAAAGTGTTGGCGGACAAACTAAATTTTTTTTTCAAGACTATGTGGCTTATACTGGGAGGCAGAATTTATTTTATTTTTTTGCCTTTTATATCAAAGTTCGCTTTTGCCTAAAATGGACTGAAGTCAACCCAGCCGGCCCCTGCTGAGCGTGGTCAACCTTCCTGGCCGCCGTGGCCTTGGATTCTCCGTTACTCTGCACACGGTTGCGCCCTCTCAAACAGGGTGACTTTAGACACAACCTTGGTAGTCCCGGAGGTGCCAGCCAACCTACACGCAATGCAAAGGTGAGGGCTTCACAGAACGATGGCAGGGACTGCCTAGTGTTTGCGCCGCGGTCTCAACAATTGACTTTGCGTCGGTTTTTGTGGCTGACACTCCGAAGCACCAGATTGCTGATGTCACTTACTGCGTGCCGCAACCAGTGGCAGAGATAAAAGAAACTCAAGAGTCACTGCACGGTCAGCGTCGGAAACGTCAGTCGGAAGACTCACCCACAGAGGTCGAATCGGGACCCCCCCTATTCCACTGCAGGTGTTGAGATTCTTGCCTATACGACACACGACATGGAACTATGTGGAAATAGGACAGAAATTACAATGGACCTGCCAAAGGTTAGGTGGTAAAACAACAAAATAAAACTTTGAAAGAAAAAATAAAATTAAACCAACCTTGGAGCGGAAAATGAAGTTAAGAGGTGTATGGTCTTTGTCAGTTAAAGGTGCAACAGAAGAGGGTTAGCAGTGCCTCAATGCAGGTGGAAGCAGGAAAAACGGTGCGGTAGACCGCTGTAGTGGGTTAATAGAGCCTCTAGGGGGCGCTCTTCCTCTCGTCAGTTCACCTTAACTGTTGGACACACTTAAAATTTTAATTCAGAATTTGCTTAAAATCGACTTTAAATAAGCCTGGGGTAAATTTAACAGAGAATTCAAATGATTATTTATAACAATCAAAACAACAGTTAAGTTATTTTGTATTGATTATAAATGAATCATTGAGGGAAGCATACATGAACTGAATTTCAACAGAGTAAATTGGTAGAAAGCTGATAGCTGACTTGAGAAGGGAGCTTCCACACGGGGGCGCTGCGTTTCTCAGGAGCTATGTTGACTTAAATGTGATAGTGGGAGTAACCACATTAATTTGTTTCAATCTCAAATCAAATCTAAATACACGGGGAAAGGAAAAAGTTTCTTTAGAGGAATAGACAGATTTCTAAAAATGAAATAAAAATTAGAAAATAATCACCATAACATTGAAGTTGTTATTAAATGATTATTAAATGAAAATAAAACCAAACAGAATCATCGAGGCAGATTAGAAATGGAAATAAAGCAGAGTAGAGTGAATTCGAGCAGAAGCAAGAGATAGTTGACCTAGAGGTGTGCGGCCACGAGGGGGCGCTGTCCTTCTCAGGTGAGCTATCGGTGGTTTTGGAGTGAGAAATCCTATAATTCTAGAGTCTCTATTCCCTTTCCGGGGATTAAACTCACAATAAAATGTCTCAGTCCAAAATAAAAGGATTGTTTTACGCACTTAGCGAGCCGTAAATGTACATATGTATTTAAACAGCTTATTAGATACTCATTCACCGTGAATTTTGAAGAAACAAAATCGATACGGAAGAAATGACCAACAGGTTTTGCCTGTGGTTGACCACACGGTGGCAGTGTTGCGCTTTAACGGGACAGAGTCACGAGGTGGTGGTCTGAGAACGAGACGCGTCCATACAAGGATTAACTTCCAATCAGAATTTCACGCGTGCAGCCTTTTTGCAAACACAAAATCACACTGCAAGTAACTTTTCAAAGAGATCACGGCGGATCTTCTGTTTCTGGTTTGTGCAGAAACCAACACGGGATTTTTTTTGCTGGTTAGCTAGGCCAGGTTTAACCCGTAGTCTGTCGTTGCTAACGACATATAAAAATGCTCTGACCTGAAGTAGCTACTGTTGCTCTCAGGATTTACAGAATACCGGTAACACGCCTGAGGGAACTTTTCTTTTGTTCAAACACAGGTCTTAAAACAGAATTTACATGTACGCAGTCAAGCAAAAGAGATTTTCCTTTTTTCCTAACTTGGACTTGTAACAAATACTGTAATACTGCAGTTTTCTCCAAGCCAGAAAATACTGGCGGGTCTGTTGATCTGGCTTTCCGCCTTTGATCAGTTTGAGTCGACTTTATCGATACAGGATTCAAACGCGCGTACAAAACATTAAACTTATATAATCACACATGAATATGAATCTGAATTTTGTCTCAAAGTGAAATTTGAAAGTGCCCGCATTCTCCACCAATATTATGTAACAACACTGGGTTAGTTAAGGGGATTTATTAGCTCAATCAGACTTAATATTCATAAGATATGAATATTAATGTGTTGTATACACAAATTAATTTATTCTCAATAGGGGATAAGTAGGTAGAATTTATGTGTTCAATTAGGGGAAATTTAGGTAAAGTTAGTGTTCATTTATCGTGCAAATTATCTGTCCGGCAGACAATATGCACAATTACTGAACAGAAACCTATCAGTCTATAACACCGACAAGATATCCTTCTTGTGGCCACAGAGAACGATACTTTAGGGTTTATAGACAGTTTAGATATTTACTGGTAGAGTTTTTAGAGGTAATCAACACTCTCAGAGATTTCAGCAATGTAACAATATGAGACAGATTCAGTTTCATAGGATTATAAGTTTTAATCAAACAACTAAGATTACATGTACTACTTCAAATCACGCAGGAGTAAATATGCATAAACAAAACAACATAAGCGATCGCAATAAAACATAAAATAAGACAAAGCAACAGAATAAAACAATAACGAGGTTATAGGGGAAGAGAAAATGAGAGAGAGGAGGAAGAGAGAGAGAGAGCTTTGGGTGTGTATAGGTGTGGCAGCGTGTGTGTTCAGGAACACGTGTATGTGTGTTTTGGCTAGGAGCACGTGGGGTGTGTTTGTCTAGGAGCGTGTGGGTGTGTCTGTCTAGGAGCGTGTGAGTTTGAGAAAGAGTGTGTCTGTAAGTCTAGGAAAAATGTGAGATTGTGTATGAGAGAATCAGAACAAGGAAGAAGGCAAAACAGTTTAAAATGTTACTTCTCAACGAGAACCCAAAGGCTATAGCAATTTCTAGTCAACTTAAACAGCGTTTCTTTTGGATCTGCAAATTTAAGGATATACAGTACTTGTTTGGAGCCCTCTTGTATGCGTCTCATGAAACAAAGGCACCTGGAACGCGTGGTCGGCCGCTTCGTCGGAGGCGAGGTTTGGTTGCTATGGTAACTTGGAGAGTTCGTTAAATTTAGCTCAAAGATAACTTAGTCTTTAAGTTGGTTTAGGTGGTTTGTATGAGAATCATCAAACTGAAATAACGTATCAAGAAACAAAGACTTAGAGTAAAAACGAAACAAAAAGAAAGCGAACGGAAGAAGCTTCAGGGATTTTACAGGCATATTACATTGGTTATAAAACAATACAGCTTATAGATATAGTAATTTGGGTATTAAGACCCTGAAACACAACCAGAAATACAATTTATATAGTTTATAGGGTATTTGTAAACCACGTGGTCAGGGTTAGTATAGTTTCTTTGTGTTTGTGCGTGTGGAGTCATACAAAGTTCACACCACGCGCTGAACTTTTGGCGGTCCGAGCCGGGAGGGTGTGAATGTAAATGTGTGTACGTGCGTTTTCCAGTCACATGGCTTGTGGTCGGACACTTGTCTTATTGTTCTAAGGTGTAAATCAGTGTCTGTGTGTTAATCAGTGTCTTAAGAAGTCCCCTAGGGGATTCGTGAAATTGCCGACATTGCGGCGCCTTGTCCTCGTGACTTCCTGTTGAGGAGTAAGCAAAATGGTTCAGGGGAAAAAGATGTGTTTTTACATGACAGTCACTTGAGTTACTGAGGTGATAGGCGCCATCTGTTTTTCTGTAGGCAGTCCAGGACGAACAGAGGCTGTTTGTTGATTGGAAAGTCAGTGAGTTAATCATGTAAATTCTTGCTATCAAGGAGAACAGGGTTTTTGTGTTCTGTGAGGATCCGGGTAAGTTAATTAGATCAAGGAAGAACTGGCATTCTGACCCGTCTTTACGTTACAAGCCTACTGAGATGAGTAAAAATCGACTGAAATATGTTGAAATAAAATGTATTTGTATAAGCAATGTATTAAACTGCAAATTAACATTTATAGGCTATGCCCTAATATTTCATAAAAACAACGTTACAGTCAGGCGAAGTATGAAAGACAACATTTTGTTGACTAGATTTGGGTACAGTTTTTACTGTAGAATATACTGTCACATCAAATAAGCTTTTGTTTAGCATTTTCTGCTCATATCTATACATATATATATATATATATATATATAAAATACTATTTTTGTCAAAAATAAAGTCATAGACTAAGATGTTAGATGTTCCAATGTTGGCTATATTCAAACTAATGAATACATATGATAAAATGTAGGCCTATAATCTTTCTTTTTTTTTTTACAAAGAAATATTGTTGAAATTGTAATTATTGTTGTAATTGTAACCTTTTTAATAAAATAGCAAAACATATTTACAAGATAGATGTAAGCAAAATCTTAAATGGTCAATATAAGTCTTCTTCAAAATATATCTTTTGTCCTTGCATTGTGGCTCAGTCAGTGTCACACCTGAAAGAATGGCTAATTATGCAGAGTCATTATGCAGAGTGGGTGGGACATTGTAATCTCAGGTGTAAACTACTCCTCCTTCACGCCCCCTCGCATATTGGCTTTCCAAGCAAAACCTGTTTTACACTATTTAAATCAATGTATTTTTTTTGTGAACGATAAAGCAAGACTATTTTCACATAATTTTGAAGCCAGAACTCGAAGAGACAACATCCATTAGTCAAAAGTCTTGTGGGCACATATTTTGTATGAGTTTTGTGGTCTTATTTCAGCAACTTTCATTTTTATTTTTTTAAATAACCACGCATAAACATTATTCTCTTAAAAATACAAACATCTACATACATGTTGCTCGCATATTATGGTAGGCCTGTTTGTGCTATATAGAGTGAATTTACACCTTTGCCATTAACATGTTTATAAATAACTGAAAAAAGCACAAATGTCAAGGCATGTCAGAACATCTCAAGGGCCCCAAAAACACCTTGGTCCCCAGAGGGTTAACACTTTCCAGTTCACCCTCTTAAATTTATCATACTCAATAAAAGAGACTGCCAGGAAAAGCAAGAAAAACACTTCTTGGAGGTGACCAGAAGTATGTGAACAGCCATGTTTTGCTTTACAGCATTTAAAATGAAGTGTGCATGGTGACTCAGAGGATTATGGGAACTTACCAGCCTGTTCGGAGGAGATGCTAACAGTGGGGAGAGATGAGATCATCTCCTTCTCGGCAGGAGGGGGGCCGGTATTTTCAGACTGACCAAGCAACTGGAAGAGAACAGAAAAAAACCCAAGATATTTCTAATGTTTCTTTAATTTTGGTAAAATAAAAAGTCTTCTCGACTTTAGCTTGGGGACACTTGTTTATTGTAAATACATTTATTGGAAATCTTACTTTGTGTACTGCGTGATGGGACTGAGAACAGTTCAAACCTTCTCTTTGTCGCTGCTAAATTGTGATAGTGATAGGCACATTTAAAACACTGTTTCACAAAGTTTTGAAACCTGTACAAATCTTTTGTTTCAAACAAGTGCCTCTGAGCATATAAATATAAAATATATCAAATTACTTATGTTACGTTATTTCAGCAAACTAGGCTTTATCAATTTCAAAATGTCAGTGCTTGATGCTGTGGAATTAATGTGAACTAATGAACCAGTTTTAATATGTAGTTGTAACTGATGTCAAGGTTTATAAACGTTATAAAAATGGAAAATATTAAAATATATATAAAAATATTAGGAAAAGTTTAATTTTCTATGAAGCGCTTCTGTCTGTAAAAATGTAGTTAGAAACCTGTATTTGTAGTAATTTGTAGTACTTACAAAAAGTTTTTATTAAAAGCTCAATATTCTATAGTTAATTTAAAGGCATAATTGTCATGCACTGGCTTGACTTGATAATCCACAAAAGATGATTGATGCAGAAGAACAATGAAAACATTTAATAAGCACCAGGAACCAAAACATACCAGTATGAAACATTAACAAGACCAAGAACAGACGAAAACTGTTTAAATACACAAGATGACAAGAGGCTAAATGAAGGACAGGTGTAGGTGATTAGTTGGCATGGTAACAAACAAATGTAACTCTGGACAACAAACAAACAAACAAACAAACAAACAAGATGAAAATGGAAACAGGAACTGAATCTGAAACCAGAAATCAAGACAAAAGAACATCCAAATAAAAGTCCTTGGGTTTTGCCCCCGTGGGGAAAGTGGGCCTAAAAACCAAGGCGGAGCTGGCAGTTCAGGGTGTCAGGGCCGAGTTGGCTGTTCAGTGAGCCAGGGTGGAGCTGAAGACCACAAAGCTGGAGCTAAAGGTGCAAAACACCACCAAGGTGGAGCAAATGACCACCACAGCAGAGCAGGTGGGACTGAAGACCCCGACAGCGGAGCAGAAGAACACCGCAGCGGAGCAGAAGACCATGTTAGAACTGTCAATGTTGGATAATAATAATTTTAAAAAAGCATTTCCGAGGGAACTGCAAAGTGTGCTTGCTCGGGTGCGGTTCACTAACGTTAGCAGGTAGTGGATAAGGGTGCGTTAAATTTGTTTGATCTGAGAATTTCAACAATAGTACTTTTTTCAAGATTGTGCAAAAAGGTGAAAATTCATGTGCATTAAGAGACATGTCTGCAATGTAGACTAGTGCCAATGGCATTGTTTATGTGGCTTGGTTGTTGGTTTTGAAATAATTGGTTATGAATATACAGCAGAGAGTGGGAGTGTTTTGGGTGATGAAATAGTATTGAAAAGAAGTTGACAGTCTTAATTTACTGTATCCAATAAGCCAATACAAAACTCACCCAGCTGTTCTGTGGTTGAGTGTTCCCTTTGATTAGGAACAAATTTACTATCTCAAATTAAGGTCTACCGTAATTAGCGATGCTTTGATTGCTGCTGTCAAGATGGTTGTCATCACCTACAAAGAAACGCTGATTTTTATAGCCTACCGTCAGTCCTCATATTGTAATTAAATGAAAAACGCTATCAGTTTCACTATTAGCTTATTCTAGCGATGCAATCGCAACAACATGGATAACGCTGTTTGGCCTTGCCTAACTTTATATGACATATGCGCCATATGCTAGAGTTACACATCCCGCTGCCATTTCAGGGCTTGAATTTTGGTGCGGGAATGTGGGGATTGCGCATAATTTAAACCATTCCCGCAAGGTTAGCTTTTATAGAGCGAGAAATTCCCGCACAAATATATTCCCTTCATCTCAGAGCAAATGATTAAAAAATAAATTCACAGATGCAAGAAAAAAGATGTCAAACTGTCTTTTATTTTCGAATTTAATTCCTCAATCAGCGCTGGACCGGCATTCTCTGTCTTCCGCTGAGCCCTGGCCGTAGACAGATCATGTTTCACACTGTCAATGCAGTGGTCTGCGTTGCGCTGATCTTATTCACACTATCGAGTGTAGGTGCAGCATTCTAACATTGAGTCATAATGAGCTGTTTGTGAAGAAATGATCCGCTTCCAAATTATGTCATTTTAATCAATAAATTGAAACATTAAAAAACAATTTGCTCTTTATGGTGTGCGAGTGAAAGAGCGCGGCAGCAACGAACCAACTGATCAGCTCGCAGCGTAACAACATTGAATGCTCGGCCGAACAGCTGAACAGCCTTATTATTTTTCATCTCCATAAATATATCTAGTAGTAAAGCTAATGCCAGGCCTAGAAATCAATTAATCTTTTGCTGATACTTCCTTGTCATCATGGAGAGCGCAGTTCATGGTTGCATAACTTGCATAGCAACGACAGACGCCACGGGAGAGCAAGCTTGTGGAAAGGAGAGAGCGGCGCGCTCACGCTTTCCACTTGTTTTTACACATCTAAGGTGCGTTCCATTCGACAGGGTCCATATGCAGTGTTCACTGCTCCCCTACTCCCTGAGCACGGTATATCAGTTGAAGTGGACTTCACTGACAATAACCGCTCATTTGAAACGCCCTGCAAACGTCATCAAAAGCAAAGAAAGTTGCGCAGATTATGATATAACATAAATATATATGACTACATCATATTTTAATTTTTATTATTATATTATATATTTACAATTATATTGCACTATTTTACAACTACCTAAAATAAAATCACTTTACTTCACAAACTAGCTAAGCTGGCTGCATTCACTGAGGTAAATTATAATCATCAAAAATAGTATATGTAATATTCACAACAATAACCGTTAAAAATACTGTCATTTAACAATGGCGAAATGTATGAATACTTACACACACGTTAGTTATGTCCGTTCTTACTGGTGACGTGGTGCACGAAATGACAGTTGGGTGATCATCGCTCTCCACTTCCTGTGAAGTGATGTATTGATGTTACCTTATTCCCTATGCCGTGCGCAGTGCCCTTCGAACTGAACATGTTCGCTACCTTCGGATTGGAATCGCACTTAAGATGGCGGAATACCCTGTGAAGTGCACTTACAGTCAAATGGAACGCACCTCTAGAGCGACGTTGTTGATTGTTTGAGCATGTGACTGCGCGTTTCTCCTTGTTTTCTATTGTTATGCGCAGCATATTTCCCGCGCGCACAAACACAGTTAAAAAACAAAATTCAGGTCCTGCATTTATTAAGACAAACCTAGCAAAAACGAATGCAGTCTATACACTGACTTGGCAGCTCTGTGAAATGTAATACAACAGTGCCACCTACTGTCTAAATGCATTAACATTAAAAGTGTGAGGTGAAAATCTTTTGCATAGACATAAGTAAATGGGTTTGTCAATTAGCCTAAAAAAATAATAAAAAAAATCAGATCTTGTACATCCTCACATTGGAGTCCCGAGTTCATGTACAAAGTTTGGTTTTGATACGTGACAGAGTTCCTGAGATATGGACGACTTCCTGTTTGGCGACTACGCCGCCGATTTCGTTTGGCTGTGACGGGCAAACGCTTCCGAAAATCAAAAATCCTTCTAGTAACTTTTGTGAGGCTTGGTCCAAGGATCATGCACGTCCAGTTTCGTGAAGTTCGGACTAAATTTGTGACCTGTGAAAATTTAGTTTCGCTTTCTGTTCAATCCAGTGTGGCGGACAAACGACATGGACTCGTGATGTCATCTTCGCGAGCAACTTAAACCGGTACTGACCGTACGTTTTAAAGTTGGAACGGTGTCTCTGTCTCAAAGGGCCTAGGCGCAGGAGCTGGCCAAAATTTTTCTCCCGGGAATAATAATAACTAGAAAAATGCATTTCCGGAGGAACTGCAAAGTGTGCTTGCTCGGATGCGGTTCACCAATGTGAGCAGGTAGTGCCTTAGGGTGTGTTGAAGTTTGTTTGATCTGAGAATTTCAACAATACTTGTTTTTTTAAGGTTGGGCAAAAAGGTTAACAGTTTTGTGCATTAAGAGTCATGTCTGCAATATAGACAAGTGCCAGTGGTATGGTTTATGTGGGTTGGCTGTTGGTTTTGAAATATTTGGTTATGAATATACAGCAGAGAGTGGGAGTGTTTTGGGTGATGAAACACTATTGAAAATAAGTTGATAGTCTTCATTTATTGTATTCAATAAGGCAATAAAAAACTCACCCAGATCTAGACAAAATGTTGTCATCAGTCCAGTTTTTAAGTTCCTTACGTAAAGGTTTAATCTTACACAGAGAGATAAAAAAAAATGTGTTAATACACTAGTTAATACACTGGTCACGTTCACCGTCTGTCTGTGCACTACATTACCCAGGATCATCTTTGGCACACCTGCATTTACTCTCTCCGGAAAACTAATCACACACCTGTTCATAATAAGCAGCCTCATCAACTAGCACTATAAAACACTCACCATAGCCCCAGTTCATTGTCAAGCCTCCAACAGGAACAGACCATGAGCCGTTGTATCCTGAGCCTCTGATGCGTCCAAGATGTAATGTATACTTGCCTGTGAAACACTAACCTCTGTGTCATTGTTCTGCTGTCTCCAGGAATCCTGTTCGACTTCCTATTGTCTGTGATCCGTTGTTCTCCCGAGCTTCCAGTGTTTCCTTCGAGCTTGCTTTCTATCGACTGCATCTGAAAGAGAAAAGACAAGTATTTATGAACTGTGACTGTTTGGTATCTACAAACCTGAAGTGAACATGCTTACCTGCTGTCTACTCTGCACCGAGTGATCTTCATTGAATCTGTATCTGAACTCACCGAATACTGACTTTGCATTCTTGTCAACTTGAATAAAGCTGTGTTTGGATTCACTTACGTCTCTCTCCTTGCCTGTATCATGACAACACTACAGTAAAGAAATGTTTTAATAGCATAAAAATATCAGAAAGGTTTACTTTACAAAGTACATATTACTTTGTAGAGAAAGCTAGACCTGTTTAGTTGAAAGCCCACTCACCACGTCAAGGTACAGGTCACGAGTGGGGTGTTAGTAAGACAAGACAATGTGTTAGTAAGACATGACCAAGACATATATTTGTCAAGGACAAACATAAGAAAAGGCATACAACAAATAATTTACATTATTTGGGGTGGGTGGGGGTGTGTGCGAGGGTGTGGGGTGTACGTGTGTGTGTGTGTGTGTGGGGGGGGGGGTATATTGTGTGTTTGGCTGGGGGGTGGTGTGTGGGTATGGTGTGTATGTTTGGGAGGTTATGGTTTAATGGTAAGTGAGTGTGTGTGGGGGGGGTGTAATGGTTTGTGTGTGTTGGTTGAAGGAAGGAGGGGGTAGTACGTATGTGATTTTCGAGGGGATTTATGGGATGTGTGAGGGAGGGGAGTGTGCGTGGGTGTTTGTGGGTGTGGGGTGTGGGGGGGGGTGGAGGGGGGTGAGTAATGGAGTGTGTAGGAGGGGGATGTTGAAATGGTGTGTGTGCGGGTGAGGTGTTGGTGTGTGTGTGTGGGGGGAGGTAATGGGGTTGTGGGAGGGGGGTGATGAAATGGTGTGTGTGTTTGGGGGTGGGGTGATGAATGATGTTTGTGGGTGTTGGTGTATTTGTGAGTGTGTGGAAGGGGGTGTGGGAGGAGGGTGTACTATGTGTGTGGGGAGGGGGTATGTTGTGTGTGTGTAGAGTGGAGGAGTAATAAGGTGTGTGGGGGAGAAGGGTGTGCTGTGTGTGTGGGGAGGGGGTATGTTGTGTGATTGAGTGTGGGGGGGGTTATGGAAAGGTCTGTATGTATGGGGATTAGGTGGGGGTGGGTACCTGTGTGTGTGGGGTTGGGTGTTTGTGTGGGGGTGGGGGTGTGGGGGGGGATAGGGTATGTGGGAGGTAGATGATGAAATGGTGTGTGTGTGTGTAGGGGGGGTGATGAAAGGGGTTTGGGGGTGTTGGTGTGTGTGTGGGGAGGGGGTATGTGGTGTGTGTGTGGGGGGGTCTTTGTTTAGAGGAGTAATAGGGTGTGTTGTGTGTGGGGGGAGGGGGTATGTGGTGTGTGTGGGGGGGGTCTGTGTATGTGTAGAGGAGTAATAGGGTGTGTTGTGTGTGGGGGGGTCTGTGTATGTGTAGAGGAGTAATAGGGTGTGTGGGGGAGAAGGGTGTGTTGTGTGTGGGGGGAGGGGGTATGTGGTGTGTGTGGGGGGGGGGTCTGTGTATGTGTAGAGGAGTAATAGGGTGTGTTGTGTGTGGGGGGGTATGTGGTGTGTGTGGGGAGGTCTGTGTATGTGTAGAGGAGTAATAGGGTGTGTTGTGTGGGGGGGTCTGTGTATGTGTAGAGGAGTAATAAGGTGTGTGGGGGAGAAGGGTGTGTTGTGTGGGGGGGAGGGGGTATGTGGTGTGTGTGGGGGGGGTCTGTGTATGTGTAGAGGAGTAATAGGATGTGTTGTGTGTGGGGGGGGTCTGTGTATGTGTAGAGGAGTAATAGGGTGTGTGGGGGAGAAGGGTGTGTTGTGTGTGTGCGGGAGGGGGTATATTGTGTGATTGAGTGGGGGGGGGTAATGGAGTATGTGTGTGGGGGGGGTTTATGAAAAGGTTTGTGTGTATGGGGTTAGGTGGGGGGTGGGTACTTGTAAGAGGGGGCAGGGTGTCGGTGTGTGTGTGTGGGGGGGGAGTAATGGGGTGTGTGGGAGGGGGATGATGGATGATGAGATGATGTGTGTGTGGTGGGGTGATAAAGGGGGTTTGCAGGGTGTTGGTGTGTGTGTGGGGGAGAGGAGGGTGTACTATGTGTGAGCAGCGGGCATGTTGTGTGTGTGTGGAGGAGTAATAGGTTGTGTGGGCGAGGAGGGTGTACTGTGTGTGTGGGGAGGGGTTATGTTGTGTGTGTGTGATGGAGTAATAGGTTGTGTGGGGGAGGAGGGTGTACTGTGTGTGTGGGGAGGGGTTATGTTGTGTGTGTGTGATGGAGTAATAGGTTGTGTGGGGGAGGAGGGTGTACTGTGTGTGTGGGGAGGGGGAATGTTGTATGTGTGTGTGTATTGGGGGTGTGGTGTGTGTATGTGTGGAGGAGTAATAGGGTTTGTGGGGGAGGAGGGTGTACTATATGTGTGGGGAGGGGGTATGTTGTGTGTGCGGAGGAGTAATAGGGTGTGTGGGTGTGTTTGTGAGGTAAGGTGTGAGACAAGAAAGATAAGAGAGAAATAAGATCCAATCAGTAATGTTTCCAGCACAGATCCAAAGTGAAATCACTCATTAAATATAGCATACACAGGTCTATGGTAGCTGTAATATGAATGCAGAACTCCTGATGATATGCATTTTTGCGGTTTAGAGGTGAATATGAGGTCCAGTTTTGTGTTTTTCTCAGTTGTTTGTCCCTGTACTAGTTGTGTGTATCTTCGACTTGTGAATAAATCATTTATAGGTTTTACGTTTGATGACATGAGATCTTCGTTGAAATCACCACAGATAATTACATGGTCCTGGTCCATCATTTCAAGACCATCCAAAATATTCTTCAGGTTTGATAAGAAATCTGTCATCTTGTAGTTTGGTGGTCTGTATATAGCAGCAACTACAGCCTGCACTGGGTCTGTGAGTTTCAGAGCAAGAAACTCCAAGTCAGTGACTCCAACTATATATTGCACTGCTTGGGCACATATGTGGGTTTTTGCATATATTGCAACACCACCACCCTTTTGGCTTGCCAGTTGTGGAAAGGTGCTATATGACACCTGCCTGTTCTTCCTGTACATCTTGTATCCTGGTAGTTGTAGTTCGTCTGGTACAGCTGATCCAAACATATGGGTTTCAGTGAAGCACAATATGTCGCCCAGACAGATCTCATGGTGTTTTTTCATGTCGTCAACATGGCAACGTAGTCCTTCGATGTTGTGGTGGATCACAGTAAGACTTCTGTTGGCAGCAGTCTTTGTATGCATCAAAAGTGGCATGATGGTGTCGATGTCTGCTTTTGGCATGCTCTCCATTGTGTTGAAAACTTCTTCATTGCAGTAAATCATCTTTTCATTAAAGTCAATGATGTGTAGGCCTTGCAAAGATGTAGTTCTGCTGAGAGCTACATAAGCCATGCCAGCTTCAAAAATTTGTTTCAGAGACACAACAGCTGACGTAGAAGTCATTCCTTGTACTTTATGAGCTGTACAAGAATATGCCAGTTTCAAAGGGAACTGAAAACGTACCAGTCCCTTTTTCTTGCAACGTTCTTCCACTCTCTCAATATAAACAGCATTGTCATAATTTCCTGGGGATTGATTGCGTCTCTTGAGTCCAGCAGTGGGGTTATCCAACTCCAGTCCAATTAAATCAACGTGTGGCTTGCCATCTTTGTCCATCTTGCTGATGATCTTTGAGATTTTTCCAAAGGTCCCATTAACTAAGCCATCCACTGTATCCAAATTTTTTGTAATGACAATACGTGCACCTTCTGACAACAACAATGTATCTGGCATATCTTCTTTGCTTCCTTGACAAGGAGTTGCCTGCTTTATCATACGTCCTGTTCGGTCATCTTTTACATAGTCCTGTGCATCGACATGGATGATGTTGGGATTGAGGACAGACAAGACCTCTTTGTTGTGTTCATCCACCTCCTTGTTAGTTGGAAATATGTGTAGAACATCCGTAGGGCAGTCCTCTTTTCTGGAAAATATGCGTGTAGCCAGAAGTGCTCTGTCACATTCCAGTAATGACTCCTTTTTTTTCTTAATGCGAAGCCTGTTGAGCATTTCAGCAAATGCAGCATCCTCTTTCTGCCTCATAATTTCTGTGAGGGTGATAATTTGGAAGTGGTCTTTCCAAATATCAACTGTGTTGTTTTCAAAGACACACAGTGCCTTTGACCTTCCAACAGGGGAGAGTTGGAAGAAATCGCCCACACATAAAACAGAAATACCTCCGAAGGGTTTCTTGTTGCCTTTAATCTGCTGAAATCTTTGGTCCACATATGCAAACAGGTCTTTTGACACCATGGACACTTCATCAATAACTATAATTTGCAAATGTGACAGAATGATCCTTATCTCATCCAAAGAATTGCCAAGTCCTTGATATGGTGGTTTAAGGCTTCTTGGGAGTTTCAATATTGAATGCAACGTGTTTCCAGAGATGTTATATGCTGCAGTTCCTGTGAAAGATGTTAGCAGAACCGTTGGTCTTGATATATCGTCTTCTTCATGCATTCTGGGCAATCTTCTCAGAATTTTTGTCGCTTCATTGTAGATGCACTTAATCAAATGAGACTTACCAGTGCCAGCTCCACCAGTGACAAAATAAAATAATTGGTCAGGTTTTTGTCCATTTACGCATTTTAAAGTCCAGTCTCTTATTTTGTAAAACACAGCTGTTTGTGTTTGGTTTAGGTTTTGGTACATTTCTCGCTGCTCTCTGGAGCTTAGTAGTGGGCATTCCATGAGTGGTTCTGCTGTTCTAGTCACAGTATCTCTGCTGTATTCTGGCACGTCGTCTTGCTCATTATTTTCTGTTGGGTCCATTGGTTGGCGTTCTGAAACAGCTTCAATTCGAAGGATCTCTGTGTTTAGAGCAAAATTGGCCCATGCGTCCTTAATGGGTCCGTTCTGTGCAAAGTCCTCAATGGCATGTTCAATGGCATCATTTTCTTTTTCATACCGTAACCGGTTTTCTTCCACAATTTTGAAAACAGGTGTCACCAAGTCTGTACCTGAGAGCTTGACACATGCACTGTTGTAAAAGCATTGGTAAGTATGAAATGGCGGAATTTTGAGTTGACATTCAGTCCTGTATGGGAGGAAAACCTTCAGTAAAGTTCCATAGTATTTCTCAGGATGTTTTTGTTCTGAAAAGCGTGCGTACCTGATAACTGCAGGTTTGCCTTTTGTTCTCTTTTGAATATGTCCCATGTTGTCTTGAAGTGGTATGGCATTTTTGCCATGTCTCTGTCTGCCATAGACAAGTCTGTACGTAGATGCAAAGTCAGCCATGCACATATTTTGAAATTCAGCAGTTGCAGGCCTAGCTTTATACTTTTCAGGTAATCCGGTCATCCATACATTGTCTGAATCAGGATCTCTTGTATCGAGATGTCTCATTGGTAGGCTCATCTTCAATGCATTGTCATCTGTTGGAATGAAAATAACATTGCGTGAGCAAGACTTGAGTTTCAAGCTGCAGACACGAGTTACAGCTTCTTGCACACTGACCTCTCGGTTTTTTGAATATGCTTGCATGATCTGTTTCATTTGTTCCATGTCAGAGGCATTTTGATGAATTGAATCCTGCACAATGGATTTGAGGTATTCGCTCATGTCATGTTCAGCTTTCGTAATGTATGACAGCATGTACATGATGCAGCTGTAGGGATTCAGAATATACTGAATGTCCATGTTGGCATTCCATGCTCTAAGCAAATGTGGATTATAGCCATTAACCCAGCAGTCTTTAGGATCACGTCTCATCATCACAGCACTATTTTCTGTCATTGTTTCTATGTTACAGGAGAATTCTTCATAGGTCATGTTGCACTGTGCAAGGATGTCTTCTGTAGTTCTAAATGAAGCTGCTGGATCATGCAACAAATCCCAAACAGATTTCAGTTTGGATTTTGCTTGCTGTTTTTGGTTTGGTTCATCTGGTCTAGGTGGACAGGGTCTTGTTATAAGAGTAGACTTCACTGGAGGCTTGGGAAATCCAAAGCGACAATGCTTCTTTCCTTTTTTGCATGATTTGGTGTGGTTTCTGCTGTGAGTTTGTACTTCCTTCACAATATTGTGTAGTTCAGGATCCAGTGTTTCATCAGGCAGTTGACATGATATGTATTTATCGATGAATGCACAAATTGTTTCGTCAGGAGCATCATCAAACTTTGGTGCGTCTTTAATCCAAAACAGGCAATGGATGTGAGCTGATCCTCTTGCTTGAAATTCCACTCTGTAAAACATGTCCTCCACTTCACCAATAGGTTGAGCAGGTGACAAAATCAAATCCCTTATCAGGGCCTCCACCCTCTTTTCAAACATTCTGATGACAGTCACAGGGTTGCTTCGCAGGATGTCACATTTTGTTGTCCAGTCTAATTCAGAAGCAGTTACATTTTCTCCTTGTTGTTTCTTGATGGCTTCAATTATTTCTGGCCACCTCATCTCGGCAGCACTGAAAGTGCAAAATAATGTTGGCAGTCCCAATTGTCTCAAACATGCAAAGAGGTCCTTCATTGTTTTTTCCCAAAAGGCAGGAGTTCCTCTAAATGGCTGCATGAATCTTGTGGCTTCCCCATGTCAAATGAGTTTCTGCACTTCATTCTGGTCTTTTAGCAAAGATGTAGTTATTCTCCGTCCATCTTTGGTAAACACCTTCCCTTTGCGCAGCTGAATTGACATGCTTGATATGGCAAGATGCATCTCGGTCACAAACTGGGCAAAGAAAATGTAATTCGTGTCCATTGAAAAACGATTGTCAGTGCTGAACAGCCTTGCATTGAAATATCTGCTTGGGGAAATCTTTGCTGGGCGGTCAGCTTCATCCAATGTGTTCCTGCCTGTGCAGAATTGCACTGGAAATGCCATGGACTCCAATTTGGGTGTCTTGAAAAAGTTGACTGGTTGATTGCCTTCTGCAGGTGCAATTGAGTAAATATTGTCTCCAAATGATAACAATTCTTGACCAACATCAGCTGGTTGAAGACATGAATCAAAAGCAATCGCGTGTTGTTGTGCAACACCGTTGTCCTGTTCAACGGGTTGTTCATCAGCTTCATATTCACCATCTAGACACTGCTCTTCATTTTGATTGGTAGCATGCTGTTGCCCAACACCCTCTTCCTGTTTAATAGGTTGTTCATTAGTCTCAGATCCAGCCTCTAGACATTGTTCTTCATTTTCATTGTTAGCATATTCATCATTATTCTCCATTGGTGCAAATTCTGTTGTTTCGAGGTAGTCATCCTCTGCATCTTCCCGCAAAGATATTTTCCTATATTCTGAATGGATATCCTTTAGTTTCAGTAAGGCAGTTCGAACTTTTCTCATGTCCAGATTCTGAAACTGAAAATGACCTTTGTAACGTAGACGCCTCTTCAACTTCACCCTCAGAATTTGGGATTCAGATGGTGGTCTGGGTAAAGACTGAACTGTGTCTTCAACCTCAGAAGGAACACACACAACTGCTCCATGGACTGCCCGTTGTTGTCCCTTTGGAAGTGAGATGATCTTTGCAAAAGGTATAAACTTGGCAATGACATGTCTTTCAAGTACATTTAGTCCTTGTAACTCATCTGGTATGGGGTCAAGTTCAAGATTATTTGCCACTGCTATAGATGGCAGACGACCAGACTTTAGGTTTTCATGGCAGCTATGACAAATCCACTCTTCTCTTCTTTTGGGCAATATACACTCACCTTGATCTGTGCAGCTGTCTTCACAATGATGTACATAACTCCCAGTTATGCACATGGATGTGAGCTCAGGGTCTTTAGTATAGGTTGAGGACTGACATTGCCTCACCTGGTTAGCAAATAAACATCTGTGACATACAGTACAAATATATGTAGGTCCTTGTCGCACATTCAAGTCAAACAATGATTGAGCTTTTCTTGAGCTGCTACACCTTATGCTGTGTAGGGCTTTGAGGTCTCTGGTTTGTCTCAATTTAAAGTGTCGGCCGTGTACCATGCGGTGAAGAGAGCGGAATGTAGGATCTTGGCCATGATGTCTTTTAAAGTTTGCTTTCACAGCCTTATTTTTTCTCATGTGGAAAGCAGGGTCATTCCTGTATTGATCTCTGATGCGTTGTTTCTTCTTCTGTTGGAAAGCAGAGTCATTTTTGTATTGATCTCTGATGCGTTGTTTGTGCTTCTGTTGGAAAGCAGAGTCATTTTTGTATTGATCTCTGATGCGTTGTTTCTGCTTCTGTTGGAAAGCGGAGTCATTCCTGTATTGATCTCTGATGCGTTGTTTCTGCTTCTGTTGGAAAGCGGAGTCATTCCTGTATTGATCTCTGATGCGTTGTTTCTGTTTCTGTTGGAAAGCGGAGTCATTTCTGTATTGATCTCTGATGCGTTGTTGCTTTTTGAACCGGAAGGTGGTGTTGTTCCTGTATTTTTCTCTCGAGTGCTGGTTTTCTTTTACATGATGTCAGGATTCATCTGATATTTTTTGTTATATATTTTCTTGTTTATGTTACTTTTATGCAGTTTTTTTCTCCGTCTTTCTTGTTTTTTCTTTCTGTGTTTTTTGGCAGGTCTGTGGGTTCTGTAGTCTTTTCAGTTTCTTAGCAGTCCTCCTTCTCTGAAGTTTGTTAAGTTTGTTGAAAACCTTTGGTGGCATACTGACAAAAGTTGTCTCACCATCCTGTTCAGTCTCTGTTTCATTTACGTCCATTGCTTGATCTTCAGTTGTCGCCAATTGAAAACATATTGGTAAAAGATCATACTGTTGATGTGGATGGAGTTGAAATGAACCGTAAAACAGCTGTAACAGTCTGTTTGTCAGGTCACTGACATTGTGGAAAGAAACCATCACAGCTTTTCCGTTTTCCTCGTGATTTGTGCCATTTGCATTGCGTGAATGTGAATCAAAAAATCCATATTGACCATGGCTGTCTTGGAAAATACTAATGCAAGCTGTGCCAACTAGTAGTAAAGCCTTTGAATACAGATTTCCAAGGCTTTCAAGTCTGACTGAAAGATTCAAGAAGTTGTCCAAGCCTTCAGGTGCATCTTGAAGCACATATCCACTCTCTGGGGTGGACTTGATTACATTGTAATGTCTTTGATCAATCACTAATCTATTTGGTATATCATCAAAACTTAGATATATACTAACAAACATGTTTTTGGCTTCCAAATTGTGCCTTATTTGGCAGTACAATTCATCTCCTTTTATCAAAACATGATTTAATTTCTCTTGATCCATCTCCTGTGTGTCATGAAGGTGGGCTAGAAACATTAGTGAATTTGCCACACATTGCTTGTCTCTACTGAATATTGAAAATCTGCGATCTGCTTGGGAGTAAGAGGCTCTAACTGAAATCTCATTTGCATGTCTAAATGTTCTATGGGCAGTAAGAGGGGTTTTGAATTCCCATTGTTTCTTTTTTGCACGAGGTTTTTTGGTACGATTAGGCATTTTGATGTGGGGTAATTCTTCTTGTCTGTTGTGTGATGTGATTTAAATTGGAAAAATATGCAAACTGCAATCTTTTACCAATTGTAAATTGATAGAACTAACTTTTATTCTGACTGTAAATTGCAATCTTTTAAAAAGATTTGACCTATATAGATATAACTTATCTTATTATTCTTAGCTTAATCCAGGAATCCTGTTGTTGTGTCCTGTTATGGGTAAAATGAAAATAAATTTGTTTAGAACTCACCAATGTGACCTCCACAATAGAAGTTCTAAATCTGCGAAGAAAGAAATTGAAGAAGGAAAAGAAATTACTGCACAAGTTACATTTGTAGGTTTATGTAATGAGTTATGTTAAATGATGATATAGCCTAAGTAAAATTATGTGAGTATAGAAGGATGTTGTATGTGGCTTTATTTAAATATGTATATTTAAATTTAAATCACAATTCTAACAAACACTTTAATATTTTGTATTATGTAGGTGGTCATATATTGTATATCACTTTCACATAAGGCCTTTATCTGGTTGCATTGCATATGCCTTTATGTGTAATTGGTTGAGGGTGATCTTATTTTTCTATTGTCTTATTAATGTCAGTGATGTGTAAATACTTAGAAAATGTACTTAGTCTACCAGTCACTCTATTTTAAATTAAGCTTAACTATAAAAAAAAGGTCCCTCAAGACAAAATGTAGCAAGGTAAGTAACATAATCTTCTTAATAGTATTTTATGACATCAGAAGCTAATTTGTAATTTATATTCAAATAAAATTAGTTTCATGCTATGTCTGTTGTAATTCAATGACCTAGGCCAGAGCCGTATAGATCTGGCTCTGACCTAGCAAACATAACTTAGTGAAAATGATGCAATACCTTAGTTACTTTAATTTACACAAGTTAGGCTATGTAATATGTTCAGTGAAAAAAGAAAGTCCTTGATTGTGTCACGGTTCATCAATTCTTGAACCGTGACAGATTGATATTGTCAGTGCTATAAAACAATTTGAGGCAACAAAGGCTCTGCATAATAGTGAAAGGGAGAGAGAGTGTCTACTGAGAGAGTGTGCATGTGGCCCATGGGTATGCTCAGTTTAGGTTTAGGCATTTGTTAAGTTTGAAGGCCAACTCAAATATCCTTGACTTTATTTAAAATACAGTAATAAAGGCATATACTATGTAATTGTCTGTGTGTGCATGTTTGCACCTTTAATGTTGGGTGCAATATCACTGCACAGTACAAACCAAACTATAGCACGGACATCTTTGAAAGCACTATTTCGTTGTTTCAGCTCTCCTATGGCAAATTAGTTTGTCTTATAATGAATAGAGTGTAATGTTTAGATAGTAAAAGCAAGTTTTGTGTTTTTGTTCAATTTCACTCAAAATGGCTGTAACAAAACTGTTTTAAAGGTCACCGAATTCTGAAATCCTCCAAATTCAGAACTCCTCAGCTTCTTACAGTAGAAATTATTTTGGGCTGACATGAACAGAAACAGACATACAGTATAGGGTCACCCAATCTGATAAGGCTATTTTAAAGGTTACCAAATTCTGTTACCATCCTCTATTTCCTTATCAGATGTGACCCTATACTGTATGTCTGTTTCTGTTCATGTCAGCCCAAAATGATTTGTACTGTAAGAAGCTGAGGAGTTCAGACATTATCAGACTGAATTTGGAGGATTTCACCTTCATTATGGGTGAAATAGAGGAGGGTAACATAATTTGGTGGCCTTTAAAATAGCCTTATCAGATTGGGTGACCCTATACTGTATGTCTGTTTCTGTTCATGTCAGCCCAAAATGATTTCTACTGTAAGAAGCTGAGGAGTTCTGAATTTGGAGGATTTCAGAATTCGGTGACCTTTAACACAGTTTTGTTACAGCCATTTTGAGTGAAATTATTGTAATCATTCTGTGCATTAATGTAATAATTTACAAAAAAAAAAGAAAAAAAAAAAATCTAGTACCCTCCCTCATCGCCATACTCTTTGACTACTGGTTCCGCAAATTAAACATATATCCTATAAATAATATCCAATTATAACATATTATTCTGAATAGCAAAACAAACTGAGAAAAAAAAAACTTTTCCTAAACGTGCACGGACGTTAGGGTCGTTCTCGCGTGAATGTTTAATGAACAACACACGTAGAAGGCTACTCTGAAAAAAACACACATTGAGTTCAATCTGGGCATGCAAATAATCATTTATGGTGTAAATAACCAGCATTTCTAAACAAACGTGTAGTAAATACTTCACCTTTGTCTTATAGTCAGAAGTTACGCTGTTTGCGTAGATCACGCAGCACAGTGACAACCGCGCCCAGTACGGTCACATATTATGACGGTCACAGAATCTTGTGTAACACCTGTTTAATCACACAACGCGTACAAGTCCGCTAATGACACGTCCGATTCGCGAACTAATGACTCCTTTAAATGGATTCAACCAAAACAATCTTTTAGTTTAGACTGTTTGCGTTAAATGCACTTGGGTTGTCGAGGTTAAAACTTGAAATAAGCTGTCAAATAAACTTACTATAAATAATGTTATGTCATTTTTTAGTCTTACACTGAATATTTGGATTTTGTGAAGGTGTGAATCATTTTTTATTAATATTTAATATAATAAAGTTCTGTGTAACAGATTATTAACGGAGATTATTCCCTCCCCCCACCACACACAATAGATTTAGAACACTGGTTGAATTGTTTTGAACATCTGCGCCATTTGGTGTAGGCCTAATTTGCAGATGAGCGCCAAATTTATCGACAATGCAGCGGAGGTTCTATTGATTACAAGCAGCCAGCAAGCGAATAAAGTACTTAACTTAGGTTATATCACATGACGTCTCCATGTCAGAATTATCTCCGGTCAAAATGAAAATGTGTTATGGTATTCAGTTTAAAAAGCAGGTAACGTTGAACTGAGAACAGTCATGTTAGTAGGCTAATGCTGATTTAGGCTACGTTTACGATAATAGATGTAAAAGGTAACAACACGTCAACTGCCTTACCTTGTTATTCAACTGCTGATATAGAAGGGTATGTTATAGATATTGATGTCCAGTGATCTGTAGAAATGGTCCGTTTCAATTCTCAGATGTGCCAATGATCTGCGAGTGTGCCAACCGATTGACAATTTGTTTGTAAGGTGCTCATCAGTTTATACCTTGTTCGGAGATGCAATCCAATCATTGACCGGGACTCTCTGTGCTGAGGACTAATTAGCTATTGTTAGCCAATCGTCAGTAAGTACACTTTTATCACCCGCCCCTTCCCTCGTCGCTCCCTCTTTAACTGCAGAACACGTTATCATTTCAAAATTGCCACTTGAGTCAAAGCTTGATGCCTAACGTTATGCAAGGTAAGAAAAGTTAAATGTGTATACCCTCTAAGCGCCAAAGTCGCAAAATTTCATTAAGTCATACTTAATAAAACAGGCTGTAGATCTTAATATGGTGTAATATCTCATTTGTATTCCCTACCACTAGATGGCAGACATGTAGACCAAAATGACGTCATGTTCCTATTCAAAGTGTTGGAGGAAACAGCAGAGCAAGTGAGCGATCGTGTCATTGATGCGGAAGCAGTTCAGTTCAGAGCGTCTGAGTAAATTGTGAGATTTGTGAGAGAAAATCGTCAAATGGCTAATAAAAACTTGTACCGTGAGGTGTGTTGGTACCGTGTGTTGCAAATATTATTCGCCGATTCTGACTCTGAAGGGGAATATTTGCCTTTTGGAAATGACGATCGGCCGTCTAATGGTCGCGCTTCTTCTGGTACATCTTTGCCGCGCAATGGTGCCGCCCGCGCTTCTCCCGGTACATCTGTGCCGCGCAATGGTGCCGCCCGCGCTTCTCCCGGTACATCTGTGCCGCGCAATGGTGCCACCCGCGCTTCTCCCGGTACATCTGTGCTGCGCAATGGTGCCGCTCGCGCTTCTCCCGGTACATCTGTGCCGCGCAATGGTGCCGCCCGCTCTTCTCCCGGTACATCTGTGCCGCGCAATGGTGCCGCCCGCGCTTCTCCCGGTACAACTTTGCCGCGCAAGGCGCGAGTGTTCACGAAGCACAAACAGATCATTTTGACCATTTGCTCAATGGGGATGGGGGTGGCAGGGGTGGACGTGGAGAGTTGTTGCTAGAGGTAAAGACAGCAACTGTAAACTGTGCCATCTAGATACCTGATTGGGCAGATAGCTGGTCAACTGATCAAAAAATAGGCACATGCATTTTACTATGGCATAGTAATGAAGTAATAATTAACTATAGTTACTTATAGTTTTACTGTTGATTTCCTCTTTTCCTGATCATTTGGAATGAGGATAAAAAGACCAAAAAAAAAAAAAAAAAAAAAATCCCACTCCATATATATTTTTTCCTGAATATTAGTGATGAACTGATCAAAAAGTAGGCTACTGTTCACATGTTTTACTACTAAAGTATTGTAATATAGTATAATTTAGTACTTTCTCCTATTTTATTGTTGGTTTCCTCTTTTCCGATTATTTGGAATGAGGATAAAAAGACAAATAAAAAAAAGCATGTAAATAAATTCCAACATCAATTCAATATCTACTATTTCCTGAATATTAGGCTACTGATGAAGTGATCAAAAAGTAGGCTACTGTTTACATGCGTTTTACTACTATATAGTATAGTAATAATTTAGTACTTTCTCCTGTTATTGTTGGTTTCCTCTTTTCTCATCATTTGCAATGAGGATAATAAAAATAAAACATGCAAATAAGTTCAAACATCAGTTCAATATCTACTATTTCCTGAATATTATGAAATTCAAGAAGCCGCCCCCTGATGACGTCATAATATGCAAATTAGATGAGGATATTTACACCCCACATAAACTTTCAGTCATCCCCAACATTTTTCTAATTTACAGTAGATCTCTATCTTTAAGCCCAATCAAGCCACAAGATTTAGAAATTTTGATGTCAAAATCCAGCATTTCTTCAAAAAAATCTTGGCGCCTAAAGGGTTATTACAATTGCAAATGTGAAGTAACGGTCAACACAAAATAGGCAAACGCTACTGTAAATGTAGACTATTGTGTTGATGTTGTTGATGTGGTTAGAGATAACTTAACGTTACTGATAAATACAATTAGCTTTAACGCTAATTCCAAACATAGGTTTATGTAGGCTAGGGTGTTATTATCATGACTACATTGAAGATTCATGGTAATAAGTTAAGTCCAACCAAACATGTAGCCTACAAGTAACGTTAACGTTAGCAAGATTGGCATTGATATTTAGAAGCTAACGTTAACGTTAATGTTAGTTGAATTAAACATTGTGTTCTGGAGTTGCAAAGTAAGTAAGTCTAGCTACTTAAGTCATAATTTGTTGAATATGTTTATGCTTTGGCTTGCTAGTATGAGGTAACGTTAGTGGTCCAATTTATTGTACAGTGAAAAAACTTCTAATTTGAAACTGTTAACCTGATTTCAGATCATGGCTCATCAAAACGAGTGTTGCTTGCCTTTCGCCTGGTGTCCTCTAATGTTAAATGTCAACGAGGGAAATTTTCAGAGATGCATTATGGAACTTGCCATATTCCCATAAAGTGTTCAGACCAGAATTATAATCAAAGGTGAGATAATGTTACTTCTGTTTTAGGGTGATGTTATGGTTTAGTTATAACGTTAATGTTATTAGTTATGGTGTTAGTTCCACCTCCGTCATTGTCAACCGGGCATAGCGTTTTAGTTTAAGAAAGTTGTTTAAAGTTTTATGTCAAGTTTGATAAATGTGCAATCATGTATACTGATGCCAATGAAAGTTTTTTTTAATCTATTGTTTGTATTGTTTCATTGTATATTCTGTACTTGTTTTGTCATGGCAAATTACATAATTTATTTTAATTAGCAATGATGTATTGTCTTTTGATTTTGAATTGTAGATTCACTGTGATATTGTTCTATTTGTACTGTTTTGTTTCAGTGTTACATAATAAAGCTATTATATATTTGTGTTGGAGTATCATATTCTATTGTAAGGTTATTATATTATCTTAAGTTTTCAGAAGTTTTTAGGGGCAATACTACACACAATTGTCATATTCATAATAAGTAAATGCCATGGTATTTGTATGATGTGAATGATCATGTGAAAAGTGCTTCATGTAAGTTGTATAACCAAGAAGAGTGAATGTTTAAATTTCAAGTAATCATCATTCTCATCATATCATAGCATGGCACTGTGTTGGCGTTATGGATGTAACAGTTTTGTGTGAAATTGCCTTTAGTGTTAATAAAGGCGACTTACCTTTTGCACAATTATAGATATATTATAGATAAGTATTAGTGCTTTTAAAATAACATGTTAATTTTGACTAATTAGTTACAGAAAAATTAACACGTCAAAAAATGTAATGCTGATTAATTGCATTTCATAGTGACATTCAGTGGCGGCTGGTGCAAAAAAAATTTGGGGGGGGCGCAACAAACTGAATTATTAATCCAGGACTGAATGTAGGCTTATTGTTAAATAACAATTTAACAGTGATAATAATGTAGCTATCATTAGCCTAAAGTTTAGCTAAAACTTCAGCCGGTAGGGTTGGGAAATAGCCATTTGCCAAATAAATCTGATTTTTTGGGCTAAATGGCGATGTATGGTATAATCTAAGTATTTAATTATTATTTTTCTATTTGAATAAAAAAAACCTGTATTTATTATTATTTTTTAAAATATTTAATATCCTGATCAATATTGTCCTACAAACAATGTTCATATTGAAGGTTATAAAAACAAACATAACCTTGCTGTCTATCATAATATTGTTGACAGGAGCATCAATCTACTATTTCTGCAGTAAGGAATTTCCGTTGCCTACCATAGGAGTTCGTCAAGTCTTAAGTCCATAGGAGTTGGGCCTACGAGTTCGCACAGCTCTTGATGATAATGCCAGCCTTGTCACAGTTAAATTTGCTAACGTTTTGCTGAGCCTACCCTATGACTGTTACATGTTCTGTGTTTCTGAGTTCTGTTTCTGTGATCCGTTTTCCCCTGTTCTCTGTTAATTTTGGTCTAGTCCTTGTTCCCATGGTTTCTGTCATCAGTTCATTTGTACCACCTGGTTCCTCGTTAGTCTTGTCAGCTGTGTCTTGTTCCCTTTTCAGTTCTCCTGTGTATTTAAGCCCTGTGTTCTCCTTCTGTGTTTGTCGGTTCTACTTTGTTCCTACGTTTATACTACGTTTGTTTCCCGTGTGAGTTCTACCCGTTGTTCCTGTGTTTTTGGATTCCCTGTGAATAAAACTCTTGGATTGAAGTGCTCTGTCATCCTCGCCTCCTTCTACCCACACACAACCGTAACAATGACAAACTAACTTACCGACAAACTCCCTTAATAAATTGACTACATTTGTTGCACACTTGAAAGAAAATGTCTTTAAAAGTATGTAGAAGGTTGTTACATTTATTTTCATTGCAATAATTTCACACATTATATATCATTTTGCACTTGTAGGCTATGCTGCTGTAATTTCTTTGTTTCTACTATTTCATTTAATTTTCTTGAACTGTTATTTCTTATCCTGGACTGCCACCTACTGGATAGAAAAGGCAACAATCTAGTAATTATGTGAATAAAAATCTACATGTCTGAATGGGAAAAAAAGGGATAAATCACACAATCACATATTCGACACATTACTGTTGTGTTAGGGTAGCCTACTGTGCACATGTCATTGACAGTGAGTGGTAACTTTAGTCATTTGCTTTTATCATGCTAAAAATCTGACACCAGGCACTATGCTGATGCCTGACCCGAAAGGAAAATTATAATGAAAGAGACACGTTGAACTTTAAAGTCTATAATGATGGTTTAACTGTTCATTGATTCACTTATCTGCCAAACTTGTTTTTAAGATTTGTTCATAGCAAAAATGGATGTATGCGATTTAATTTAGATTAATTAATCACAGAGTATGTAATTAGTTAGATTGAATTTAATCGATTGACAGCCATAATAATTATACATCATCAATGTTTTTCTGTAAGATAAAATTGCTGGATTATACCTGTAATCTCTATACAAAATTTGGCATCCCACACAATGTTGAAATAACAAAATGTGTTTATTATTTTAAAAACACAACAAAAAAGGTTTAATCACTCAGTAACAGAAAAATGAACATAATTATTAAATGAAAATATAAAATCATCTTTAAATTATATTAAAAATTAAAAGGGAATATGATAAAAAATAAAGCAATGCAAAACAATAACAAAAATTTAGTCTGTTTGTGTTTGTTGATCCTCCATGTCAACCCGTTCTGAGATTTTAAAAGAAAAAAGCACAAGTTAGCTAACTGATACTATAGGGCTATAGAAGGTAAGAGTGTAATCAAAGCAGGTGTAGTCTAGATTGTATAAATGATACATGAGTAAGGTCATATTACAAATGTTTGGAAAGACGCACTGAATCTATTAATTGTTATGTTTTTATATGAAGTGACTTAAGTCATTTTAATGAAGTAGGTTACTTACCATCCTCAACAAAGGCAGCGGCTGCTGCTTGCGCTTCCTTATAGGCATCAGCAGCTGCTGCTTGCGCCTCCTTATAGGCATCAATCTCATTGTTCAAATCTTCGATTTTCTTTTTTTGCTCTTGGAGCTGCTGCCTTAATAGCTTTATATTTTGAGTAAACCCAGCTATTTTTTTTGGTTTTATTGCCTATGTTTGTCATAATATTGGTGCCCAGGCTTGTCAATTCCTGGGCAATTTCTTGCCTGGGTACGGCTGGGTCTTAGCATCGGTACTGTTGAAAGGTAGAATCAGTCTAACATTAAAATCTACATAGCCGTATTTGGAATAAAACATTTAAATCTTACATTTTTACAGTATTAAATGACTTACCACCAGCAACTGAATGCTGTCTTTAATGGTATTCGCCTCTTCGTCCCCCATTTTCGGAATCTTTGATGGTGAAGTGTAATTCGCCATAATCTGTATGAAATTGAAGTTTAAATGTATAATTAGTAGGCCTATTCGGTTTCAAATGTATGAATAGTTATCTTATATAAGATAAGATAACTATTCGCTAGGGCTGGGCTAAGGGGGCTTAAGCCCCTAATGTTTTTAGTAAAGCCCTGAATATTTTGTTACCTTGTCTTTCTCATAGAGCAAAACAATTAATCAGAAAAACAAATGTGAATAAGATTACACCAGCTCCGATTACCTAATCATGAAAAGTGGATATTACAGTTGTATTTATATTTTTCCGTTTGCATTAAAGCTACTTACGACGTGGAGCGTTTAGCATTGTAGCCAATCACAGACATGTCTGTTGAACGCATCGGCCAATCAGAGAAGTTTAAATGAGTCGCTGTGCTGAGGATGTGTTTTGTGGGAGCTCACCTAGTTCTACACTTTCGCAAACCTGTCATTATTATTGCCAATAAACTTAAGATGCAAATAAGAGATTCACTGCAATGTATTTGATATTCTTGATGCTGCTCTGATGCACTTCAATACGCACCTAAGCCTTTTTACAATAATACAATAAGCCTTTATTTTTCTTTATTGCCTTAAATCGCTTTTATAATTAATTCATTAATTCCTTTATATAAAAATACCTTAGTTTGGGCTAAAGCCCCGAATATCCATTGACCTTAGAACCGCCCTGGCTACATATACGCTTCTCTCTTTAACAATTGCAGTAGTTAAAACAAGTTGTCTTGGATTTTGTTCATTATAAATGCAGGAAATCTGAGTAGGCTACTTACTTCGTCCGTTCGTTGGTGGAATCAAAAGACTGGTTTTGGTATAACGTTAGTCAACGGTTCTTGTTAACAATAGGAGGAAATTACGTAGTTTCCGATGCTGGGTGTCACAATCTATTTTATAAATTAGTTGAATATTGTTCATATTATTAGATTCTCCCATTGTACTTTGAAATTAAACATATTTTTAAATGGTAAGAAATGGTCATTCTAAATAAACCAGCAATCATGCATTTGTTTAAAAAAAAAAATCTTTAGAACATAATTGGTCACTTCGCTCTTTCTACTTTCTTCTTCGCTGAATCCTCGTTATTTGCTGGAGCTGAACTTAGACCACAGTAAGTTAGATGAATAATCATGGTTTTGTATTGGACTTGTGTATACTAAAATGTTGGATAATAATCCCACATAGTTGTTATTGTAATGTTATTATACTCATATAGTGAAAAGTAAGTAGTGGTGTTTTCGTTTTGAGATAGAATTATCCATAAAGCTAGCCTCAGTGTTCCTTACAGTGTTCTACCTTCGAACACCACGGTACATTACAAAGTATTGCTAACAAGGTGTTAGCTTGATGTAAACGTTTGACTTTGCAAAACAAAGAAGTGAAATAAGTTTGAGGTAAAAATAATTATTAATGTACACACCATATTAATGTTATTTTAAGATTAACTTTATTGTGTGCATAAGGTTAGCAAAGTTGACTGAATGTAACAACAACGCTTAATGGTAGACTAAAATTAAGGTAATATTCTTTAGGTTTGCTAATGTCCTAACGGTTAACTCCTAACACATCATAATGCTGGAAGCCTACTTGAGATACCATGTGCTAATTTTGCAGTGTTAAAATAACTCAGTTTGACTATATTCAAAAATGAAAATACCATTTGTTTTCATTATTTAATTTAATTTATTTTTTGCAGATTATGAATCAACAAGCAGTGCAAGGTAAGCGTATAAGAAAATCAAGTGAGTTGGCAACTTGTGATGGTCTCTTGTGCAGCGATCTTGCATTGAAATGAATGTACCTATGCTTGTAACTTACCAACATGTAGCCTATGCCAAAAGTGAAATCTGTACTAACAACAGAAAACGGTCATAGTCCGATATGTTAAGGTATATGAATGAGTCATCTATACTAAACTGTAAGGAATGTGAAGTAGCTTATATTGAATATGAAGTTGAATTTAGTTTAATCATTTTAAATGAGTGTTGTCATGTAATTAACCATGGAAGGAAATGTTTTCTCTTTTGATTAATTATGACTGGCATGTTACATGAAACTACTTTGCATTTACTTTATATCTGGTAAATAATTTCTTTGATATGACTTCAGCTAATGATATGATATGATTAACTAATCTTAATTTGTCCTTTGTTAGATATACCGACTGTGTGGATAGTCGGCAATAGCTACATTCACCGTGGGGAGGAGAGCGCAAAGAGAACCTATGGCAACAATCTGGGTGTCAATGCCCAGGTAGAGTGGTTTGGCTGGGGTGGATTGAGGTGGCACTCTGTTGTCCCTTGCTTCAATAATTTGGTGAGAAGAAAATGTCCTCCGGATGTCCTGCTTCTTCACTGCGGCGGGAATGATTTGGGCAGAATTCGTAGTGTGGATCTTGTCGCAGTGATGAAGCAGGACTTGCAGAATCTTCACCAGCGTTTCCCTAACATGATGATTATATATTCGGCCATCACCCAGAGACGCTGCTGGGGTTCTGCACGCCCGAGGGGAATTGACCATTCTCGTAGATGGGTGAACAGTGACATGGCTACTTTTGTGGTAACACTTTATATTACGACCCGCAAACAACTGCGTAAGTAAACTGAAATTACGGTGTACGTTTCTGTAATAATAGTGTACTTTCGTGTAGGTACAAGGGAACAAAATGTTAAGTTTTGGGTAATAAAGGGGTAACAAGCAGATATACAACCTGCAAAGAACTTCGTAGTAAACCGAAATTACGGTGTACGTTTCTGTAATTATAGTGTACTTCCGTGTAGGTATGAGGGAACAATATGTTAAGTTTAGGGTAATAAAGGGGTAACAAGCAGATATACAACCTGCAAAGAACTTCGTAAGTAAACCGAAATTACGGTGTACATTTCTGTAATTATAGCGTACCTTTGTGTAGGTATAAGGGAACAATATGTTAAGTTTTGGGTAATAAAGGGGTACAACCAGATATACAAGCAAATTATTTATAATGTAATAATTTTAAAACTAACAGGTACCTATTCTGTTAATATATTCCAGGCAAAAATTGTACGTCTGTTGTATATTAAAGTTTTTATCACATTTCTGGCAAAATATGTTCTTGTGCAATGTAGTTACAGGGTAATTTTGACATATGTGGGTTGTAAATTAAACTTATATATGGCTGTATGTAAGCACATTATGATAAAAATTACATTTATTGGCTTTTCTTACTAAACTACTTAACGTTAAGCCAAAAAAAAAAAAAGTTTCTGCAATGATTTTAATTTAGAACGTACCATGTACTTACCTCATCACATTGTACTGCAATGACACTTAAATGTCAGGGCAAATATACTGTGTTAAAGTTTTTTTGTTTTGTTTTCTTAATAAGAGTACCTTTCTCTGTAATTACTGTGCAAATAGTGTTGTTTCGTATTGTTATATATTAAGTAGTGTTTGTTACCCGTTTCAACTGTGTAGTTACAGGGTAAGTGTAACTCCTGCGGGCTGTAAATTAAAGTGGTGCTTGTTACCCCCTTGTTCTGTGTAGTTACAGGGTAAGTGTAACTCCTGCGGGCTGTAAATTAAAGTGGTGCTTGTTACCCCCTTGTTCTGTGTAGTTACAGGGTAAGTGTAACTCCTGCGGGCTGTAAATTAAAGTGGTGCTTGTTACTCCCTTGTTCTGTGTAGTTACAGGGTAAGTGTAACTCCTGCGGGCTGTAAATTAAAGTGGTGCTTGTTACCCCCTTGTTCTGTGTAGTTACAGGGTAAGTGTAACTCCTGCGGGCTGTAAATTAAAGTGGTGCTTGTTACCCCCTTGTTCTGTGTAGTTACAGGGTAAGTGTAACCCCTGCGGGCTGTAAATTAAAGTGGAGCTTGTTACCCCCTTGTTCTGTGTAGTTACAGGGTAAGTGTAACTCCTGCGGGCTGTAAATTAAAGTGGAGCTTGTTACCCCCTTGTTCTGTGTAGTTACAGGGTAAGTGTAACTCCTGCGGGCTGTAAATTAAAGTGGCGCTTGTTACCCCCTTGTTCTGTGTAGTTACAGGGTAAGTGCAGTAAATATACAATAAAGGATCCCATTTAATTTCTGACTTTTATTTAACAAAAAAAAAAATTCAAAACACTTTTTCATCTTAATAAAACATTGTCTTTTCTAAAGTATATTCAAACAACAAAGTAACACATTATATCCCCCCCCCCCCCCTTTTATTTGCTTCTCTTGCTTTTCTTGCTCTTCTTTTTCTGAACTTCCACTGGGGACTCTGAAGTTGAGGAGTTGGAGTCCCATTGGTCTTGCTGCACTGCAAAAATATGAATATATATACATGCTCTTAGCAAGCTACACCTTCAATTTTAAGTTGCCGAACAATCCTCCACTCTAAAACATTTTGTGCCACCTTATGTTACTGTCGTAACTGTAAATTTGAAGAAAACACATTTTGGTGAAGTTTGAGGCAGATCATGGGGGGGTTGTGATATTTTATAGTGATAATGACTGTAGTTGACAGTCTACAGTGCATGACAGTAGGGCAGCAGAATTTTTTTTTAAAAAGGCATAGTTGTTCTGACAGCAACAAAAAACAAAAAAGCACGAAACACAAACCTGAGGGCTGTGACACTACAGTATATCTTTGTGCCATTGCAGATGGGACAGCAGACTTCATCTTTTCGATTTCTTTTTTCAAAAAATCACACTCATCTTTCAGCAAAGTGATCTCTGCTTTAATAGTGATAATCTTATCTTTGAAAGAAAGAAAGAAAGAAAGAAAGAAAGGTTAGACGTTTAAATCTTAAATCTCTTTAAATCTCCTGCTCTTCTCCAGGGCTTATACTTGTGACCACTTTCCTATTTTTTAAAACATCAAATTGAAGAACCAAACTATGGAGGGATTATTGGGTCAGATTGAAAACAAAGTCTAAAACTAAAAGTCTTAAACAAAAACTAAAAGTCTAAATTTGAAACTAAAAGTCTAAGTCGAAAACTAAAAATCCCCAAATTCCCAATCCTAAATGGCTAAATGATTAAATGCACAATCCTAAATCCTCAAATTCCCAGTCCTAAATCCTAAATGGCTAAATGACCAAATGCCCAATCCTAAATACCAAATTCATTTTCGACTTAGACTTTTAGTTCCCTTTCGAAAGGGAACTCCCACTGCGTCGAAATGACGCTATGGGAACCGCCTCAGCGTGACCAATGACTGAAGTACCTATAAAAACCCGCCAATCATATTGGCCCGCGTCAGCCATGACGTCATGCTCCGACGCACCCGGGAAGTATAAAGGGAGCGCTCGGAGAAAATGACATCCTCTTTTCGTCTTCAGGGACTGATTTACTGAGTACTGAAAATGGATAAACCTGCAAAGGCATTTAGGAAGTGTGTTGACCCGTGTGAGAGATGTCTTACACCTGGTGACTTGCACGACCTATGTGTTTGGTGTTTGGGTGAGGAGCACGCGCGCTCCGCTCTCGAGGGGGCGGGGTGCGTGCATTGCGAGAGTCTACCCTTAAGGACTCTTCGTTCTCGTCTGTCCCTCTTCTCGAGGGAGGAGGGACAGTCTTCTTTGCCACACGGTTCGGGTCCCTCTCGCGCTGAGGCAGAGAGGAAGCTCAGATCATGGGGGTCGCAAAGAGACCTCGCTGACGAGTTCGAGAGAGGAGTGAATCTCTCTCGATCGTCAGCGCGGGACGGGGATGAGCTGCTGGCTGAAGATAACAGCTCTCAGTTGTCTTCTGGACCAGCAGGCAGTGCTCCTCTGGTGTCTAACCAGGACGAGCAGGCGGAGCGTGAGGCAGACGAAGATATGTTATTTGAGTCTGCCCAGCCCTCCTGCCCCGCGTATGAGGAACTGATGGAGGTGATGGAGCGGGCTGCCGCTAGGCTGGATTTGCCTTGGCAGCGCGTTCAGGAGGGAGCTGCTCGTGGAAGGCTCGACGAGCGCTTTCTCTCTGGCCACACCCCATCAGTCCCTGGGAGCCTTCCATTCCTTCCTGATCTCCATTCTGAGATTGTGAAGGCATGGAAGAACCCGTACTCCTCCCGCATCCATCGCTTCCAAGCTAGGAGTTATTCCAATGTGGAAGGGGTGCGGGAGAACGGGTATGTGTCGATGCCTCCTGTTGAGGATACCTTCGCGAACTATCTAGCGCGGGGGGAGGCATCGACACTAAGAGCTCCAACCCTGCCATCTAAACCTCTTCAGACCACGTCTCGTCTGAATGGCAGGGCATACGCGGCGGCAGGTCAGGCTGGTGCTGCACTGCATACAATGGCTGTATTGCAGGCGTACCAGGCTGATCTGCTGAAGGATCTGGACCAGGGTCAGGGCTTATCACCTGATGCGGTAGCTGAACTGCGCCGCACCACAGACCTGGCTCTCCGGGCCACCAAGCAGACAGCTACGGCTGTTGGGCGATCTATGGCTGCTATGGTGGTCACGGAGAGGCACCTGTGGGTGAACCTTTCAGGCATCGTGGAGAAAGAGAAATTATTTCTCCTTGATGCCCCGGTCTCGCCCTCTGAGCTTTTCGGTACCTCTGTCGAGGCAGTGGTCGGGAAGTTTAGAGAGGCGAGGGCGCGGTCAGCAGCCTATAAGTCTTTTATTCCGCGCCGGTCCAGGTCCACACCCAGACACCCCGGGGGTCCTGGCCCGTCTCGCTTTGAGGAGCGCAGACAGGACCAGCGGGACTCAGTCGCCGCCCGTGCCCCTCCTCATGGTAGGAGTAGGACCGTGAGACGGCGCGAGGCCAGGAGGAAAAGGCAGTGGGTAAGGAGAGAAGACTTCCAGGCTGATCGTAATGGCAAGCGCCCTGGAAGAGGCAGATGAGAAAGGAACCATTCTCCCTTTACATGCCCTGCCTGCCCTCTTTCCCCCTGTTTAAAGTAACATCAGGCTCGTGTGCTGGACCCATGATGATAAATTTGATCTGACGGTCTGCACTTGTTATATGCATCTTTGAACGTAGAACAGGCTGTTCCTGTATTGGGAATTGATACTTTGTGTATGCTTAAAATGTTTTTTGCCTCCGTTCTTCTCTGCAAATAAATGTTTCTGTTTTGCTAAATATGTGGCCTCCGCTATATGGCAGGCCCTATTTACCTTAAACTGTGCATAGTGTGCGTTAGACTTCCTCTCCTGTGAGAGTCATTTTGCTGAAGTTTACATATGGTTACGTTTTGCAGTTACTTCTTTAGAGCCATGAGCCTTGGAGTAAGATTAGCTAGATCTTATATGTGTTAGGCCTCCTCTCCATTGAGAGTCTTCCTGCTGAGGCCACCATATACATAGGTTGGCTTTATATGGATAGATATATGTGTTAGGCTTCCTCTCCATTTGAGAGTCATCTTGCTGAGGCTTCAGTTTACGCAGTGCATGTTTCAGGTTTCTTCCCTTTTAGGGTCGTCTCTTTGAGACCTTCATGCAATTGGTCTAGACGATATAGTATATGTGCCAGGTCTCCTCTCCATGGAGAGTCATCCTGCTGAGGCCTCCATATATGCAGTGCATACTTTAGGTTTAGGCCTTCTTGCGAACAGTTTGGTAGCTATCTTAGGTGTGTGTGTCTGGTTTCCTCTCTATTGAGAGTCAGTTTGCTGAGACCTCCACATTTATATTTTTATATAGTTAGCTATATGTGTTAGGCCTCCTCTCCTTTGAGAGTCGTTCTGTTGAAGCCTCCATATACACTATGTTTGTTGTAGACCTGCTTGTAGTAAGAGTCATCCTTTGAGTGCATCCTGTTGAGGTCTCCATGCAAGCAGCATTTGTGTGAAGTCTGTGAGGTGGACCCTCCCTTTCTAAGGAGGTGCTTCGGGCCCTTCGCTTCCTGAACCCTGTTTTTGTCAAGCTAGCTCCCCTTAGACCATATACATAGTTAAGCTGTCTATGGTTAGATATGTGTCAGGCCTCCTCTCCACTGAGAGTCTTCCTGCTGAGGCCACCATATTCATAGTTAAGCTCTATGGTGGGATTTGTGTTAGGCCTCCTCTCCATTAAGAGTCTTCCTGCTGAGGCCTCCATATACATAGTTAAGCTGTCTGTGGTTAGATATGTGTCAGGCCTCCTCTCCACTGAGAGTCCTCCTGCTGAGGCCTCCATATACATAGTTAAGCTGTCTATGGTTAGATATGTGTCGGGCCTCCTCTCCACTGAGAGTCTTCCTGCTGAGGCCACCATATTCATAGTTAAGCTCTATGGTGGGATTTGTGTTAGGCCTCCTCTCCATTAAGAGTCTTCCTGCTGAGGCCTCCATATACATAGTTAAGCTGTCTGTGGTTAGATATGTGTCAGGCCTCCTCTCCACTGAGAGTCTTCCTGCTGAGGCCACCATATTCGTAGTAAGCTGGCTATGGTTGATATGTGTCAGGCCTCCTCTCCACTGAGAGTTTTCCTGTTTAGGCCACCATTTTCATAGTTAAGCTCTATGGTGAGATTTGTGTTAGGCCTCCTCTCCATTGAGAGTCTTCCTGCTGAGGCCACCATATTCATAGTTAAGCTGTCTGTGGTTAGATATGTGTCAGGCCTCCTCTCCACTGAGAGTCTTCCTGCTGAGGCCACCATATTCATAGTTAAGCTCTATGGTGAGATTTGTGTTAGGCCTCCTCTCCATTAAGAGTCTTCCTGCTGAGGCCTCCATATTCATAGTTAAGCTGTCTGTGGTTAGATATGTGTCAGGCCTCCTCTCCACTGAGAGTCTTCCTGCTGAGGCCACCATATTCATAGTTAAGCTCTATGGTGAGATTTGTGTTAGGCCTCCTCTCCATTGAGAGTCTTCCTGCTGAGGCTTCCATATACATAGTTAGGCTGTCGGTGGTTAGATATGTGTCGGGCCTCCTCTCCACTGAGAGTCTTCCTGCTGAGGCCACCATATTCATAGTTAAGGTCTGTGGTTAGATATGTGTCAGGCCTCCTCTCCACTGAGAGTCTTCCTGCTGAGGCCTCCATATACATAGTTAAGCTGTCTGTGGTTGGATATGTGTCGGGCCTCCTCTCCACTGAGAGTCTTCCTGCTAAGGCCACCATATTCATAGTTTAGCTGTGGTTAGATATGTGTCAGGCCTCCTCTCCACTGAGAGTCTTCCTGCTGAGGCTACCATATTCATAGCTAAGCTGTCTATGATTAGACTGTGTTAGGCTTCCTCTCCTTTGAGAGTCTTCCTGCTGAGGCCTCCATATACATAATTAAGTATTTCGATGGTTAGATATGTGTCAGGCCTCCTCTCTGTGAGAGTCTCCCTGCTGAGGCCATCATTTTTGTGTATATATACAGTTTTTGGAAAACTATACTCTAGAGAGCTGTAGTTCAGATTAAGGCCCTCTCACTTTGGAGAGTTGTTTTGCCTTCCCTGTCTGAGCTCTGCAAATGTTGAACTTTCAAATTTGAGAATAAGTTCTAGAGACCATGTAGGTGTGCAGGCTTCCTCTACTTTCGGAGTCTTCCTGCTGAGGCCTCCGCTTCCCTTAGGTCTAAACAGGTTGTTGGCTTCAGCGCTAAACGTGATAGCCTCCCTGGTCATAGGGGTCGACTTTGGTCCCCCGAAAGTAGCAGGCCAGAGACCTTTTGGCTCGGGGCCGCACTCCCTTTAAGGAACCCTTCCTTTAGATGTGGTTTCCATACCTTGAGCTGGAGCTCGGCAGTGGCCCTAGGGAGAGGTGCTACGGTTAGCCTGACGTTTAAGCAGTGGGGGCTTTAACCTTCGGTTATTGTGTTTTTGTGCTTGTTACACTTAGTTGTTTGGCATCCCCTCAGCATGGTGGCGTTGGTATAGACGTTCCCATAGCGTCATTTCGACGCAGTGGGAGTTCCCTTTCGAAAGGGAACGTGCTCAGGTTACGTATGTAACCTATGTTCCCTGAGAACAGGGAACGAGCACTGCGTCTCCTTGCCATGCTTCCGGTCTGCTTACTCAGTCCCTTCAGACGAAGAGGATGTCATTTTCTCCGAGCGCTCCCTTTATACTTCCCGGGTGCGTCGGAGCATGACGTCATGGCTGACGCGGGCCAATATGATTGGCGGGTTTTTATAGGTACTTCAGTCATTGGTCACGCTGAGGCGGTTCCCATAGCGTCATTTCGACGCAGTGCTCGTTCCCTGTTCTCAGGGAACATAGGTTACATACGTAACCTGAGCACGTTTTCAACTTAGACTTTTAGTTTTAAATCTGACCCAATAATCCCTCCATAGTACCTAATTTATAAACAAATTTATTGCATTACAAATTAATGTTGGAATGATAATATAGGCTACATAATAAATATGAAGTTGTGGCTACATAGCATCATAGACTTCATAAAAATAAAGATTGCACATCTATCCACCTTATTTATTTGTATTTATTTTTTATCTATCCACCTTATTTATTTTTTATCTATCCACCTTATTTTCGAACGCGGAAGAAAGTGATGTAAACAATCCGTGGCGACGGTTTCGCAATCAGTCCGCTCAGTTTATAAACCGTACTCACGAATTCTCAAACTGTTCCCTCGGTTTAACAAATCGTGCCCACGGATTAATAAACCATACCCACGAGTTTCTAATCCGCGCTCTCGGATTTGTAAACAGTGCCTTCAGTTTTTGCAATCTGTACCCACAAATTCATGAACCGTGCCCACGTTTTCGCAATCCGTTCCCACGGGTTTGTAATCTGTAGGCTACTCACGGATTTGTGGCTCACTCTCATTTCAGAAGAACACTTTGTTAACGAATCTTATTGTTTTATTGAATATTAAGTGGAATACATCAAATTGTCATAAGGCCTACGTCTGCATGTTTATATACGATTTAATATGAATGACGTGCATCAGAATCTTTTGTTTATTTGTGATAATCTTAGCACTTTATTATTTTCTAACCTGTCCTGTATTATGACTGATATTTGACGAATTGCTTTGTTCATTTTTTTTTTGTAAGTTTTGGACAAAAGCATCTTCTAAATATGTAGGCCTAGCCTAAAATGTAATAATAATAATAATAATTATAATAATTATTATTATTATTAGTAGTAGTAGTAGTAGTATTTGAGTTAATAACTATATAAATGAGTTCACTTAAGACAGTAATATGTTTATCATAAAATAATTTGAATGCTTTAATTTTTAAGCAAAAATTATGCAAAAAATGTAGGCCTATTTTATCCAAAACTGTAAAAGGTTAGGCTATAGCCTATAATAATAAAGAATTGATAAATTATTTGATGACAAACATATTACTGTATTACTAAGTGAACTCGTTTATAGTTAATTTATAACTCAAATATTAATTATTATTATTATTATTATTATTATTATTACATTTTAGTCTACATATTTAAAAGACGCTTTTGTCCAAAACTTACAAAAAATTAACAAAGCAATTCGTCAAATATCAGTCATAATACAGGTTAGAAAATAATAATAAAGTGCTAAGATATCACAAATAAAAGATTTTGATGCACGTCATTCATATTAAATCGTATATTCCACATGGACCCGCTATAATTGAGAATCACTTTAAGCATACAGATGCAGTTAAGACAATTTGATGTATTGCACTTATTACACAATAAAACAATATACAATAAGATTCGTTAACAACGTGTTCTTCTGAAATGAGAGTGAGCCACAAAACCGTAAGTACAGATTACAAACCCGCGGGAACGGATTGTGAAAGGTGGGCACGGTTTATGAATTTGTCGGTACAGATTGCAAAAACTGAAGGTACGGTTTATTAATCCGTGGGCACGATTTGTTAAACCGAGGGAACAGTTTGAGAATTCGTGAGTACGGTTTATAAACTGAGCGGACGGATTGCGAAACCGTCGCCACGGATTGTTTGGTTTTTTTTCTCCCACAGGTGACTTCCCGGGCTCCGTAATATTCATGGGAGTATGCCTATTTTTTACAGTCTATGGACGGAGTATGCATAAAACATGATTTAAACAGTTATGGTAAAAATTTACTACACCTGCCATGTATGAACCAATGAGAGGATGAAATATAAGTGGCCTGATATATAATAAGAAGATATATTTTAATCATTTTGTGTTGTTGCTCAATATCTTTACAATGGTAAAGTTTGTGCTGAAAATATTCAATTTGGAAAGATTGTGACGCTGCAATATTGTGAAAGGTAACGTTACTCCCCAATCTTACACTTAAATGCGTCGTCATGTTTTCCCGACACAGTGGTGGTCATGCTGCTCCCACACGCGACTTCAGTGGATGTGGCGTTTTCACCCACCGTCCTGTACTTCGACGGCTTCATAATCTTTCTTTTGGGCCGGTTCATCTTTGATTAAAGACGAAAAAGGAAGATCTGATAATATATTACCTGAAGGACGGACACTCAACTCACTATCTCTCACTCTCTTGGTATTGGCGGGTCGCAAGCAAGGTGCATACCACCACCTACTGTTCCGGAATATGCAACCTCATGGCTTCACGTACTTATAAAAGGTAAATAAATTAATTTAATTTAAAAAACAAAAACGTTATTCTATTATATATCCTACCTGAGTGTCTGGGAATCGAGTCCAAAAATAAACAGGCTTAGACCTTCAGCGTGTTTGCAAACAGAGATGACGTATTTTGTGGGCGTGTTAGCGTTAAACTGTGAATGTTATGGTCCCAGTTCCTGCGTTTTCATCACGTTACGTTTATTTTTTAGATAGATTAAAAGTTTAAATGGCTTGGCTACTGAGATGTGTGTATGTATGTAATGTATATGTACTGTTCTTTATTAGTAAATCAATTATAACTATAAAAATGATGGCCTTTTTTTTTTTTTTTTTTTGCATTCCTATTCTGACACTCAGCAGCACAAGAAGACATTTTCTAGTGAGTTATCTTTCTTGTTTCACTCATGTATAATTCTTTTCCACTATTTTTTTCGCCACCACATTGCTCGCAGCTTGCAGTGACGTGACTGTGACGTCCACTCGTAAAAGGTCTGTCACTAGGCTTGTTTGAGATGAGCAAAATCTGCGCAGAACCGATCACCGGTGATCAGCGCGAGATGCATGCCGGTTAGAAATGTGTCCGAGTGCGGTCTGCCTTGCTCTGATGTCATGCTGACGTACGTATGTCAAAAAACGCTTGCGATCGCAAGTCGTACATGTCGGATTCTGCAGGCGCGCGCAGTTGCTCTCCACCGACTGCGCTGATCAAAAGCACGATGGGAAACGACTTGCTGACGACACAGCTTAATGCTCATTGGTTTAAACAACCGTGATGTATTGATCTCTTTTAAAATGTTTGATTTTAAAACTCTGATATCATGTTTTATGTGTATATGTTATGTGTGAATATTCCCAAACTATCTGACAGTGCGATCTCTTTGGGTTATGCAATTTAATTTTTATAAAAAATTAAAATAAATAAAAACACAAATGTCTGTATTAAAGAAAAAAATATTGATAAACATGTATTTGGAATAGAATTAAATAACAAGTACTTTGGGTGTCTTGTTCATTTTATTTATTTTCATATAAAAGCAACAGAACTTGAATTACATCCAGTTTATTAGCAACACTGTGCACGAGCGTGAATCCCGCGATATCAGTCTTTGATCTCACAGGTGTCAGATCCACTGCGAGAAGAGAGATATGTCCGGCTGGGCTTGCCTGCGCTTTTTTCACTCCTCCTCTCACTGCAGCCGCCTACTCTCGCATACATTTCAGGCGAGGCAAGGCGCATCTCAAACAAGCCTACTATCAGTGACATCAAAGTATCGCGAGAACGATTAGAAAGCAAACGGCTCCCTGTGCTTTTGAATTGCTCTCGCGGTACTACCACGTCAAGCCTATCGATACTCCGATTCAGAAATCAAAAAACCTATCTAAAGATCGAAGTCAAATTTATCTTTGATTTCATCCATCACCATACGAATTTTGTTTGGGTAAAGTTTTTTTTTCTGTGAGAAATGCAGGCTACTGTAACGATTAAAAATGTAAACAATAATATCTATTTGTTTATTTATTCGCTAACATGTTTTGTTAACATGTTTTTTTTTTTTCATGTCTGAATCTACAGCAAACTTCCAGTCGCAAATGTTTAACTAATGTTTACCTATAGGCCTACTGTCTAATTATATTACATCTTTTAATTGTATCGTTCATCTTCGGATTTTATGCCCTACAGCATGTAAGTTACGAAATCTTCGTAATTTACTGTACTTTACACTCGTGGTGGACACATTATTAGGTAAGTTTCGTTCGCCTTTCGATTGTTTGCCTTTCGATTCAGGTTTCGTCACTAAATGAGTTTTTATGTAATTATAATTAATCCTAAAAAATACATTTGAGTAAGAAATCAATAGTTTTTTTGGTAATGCTTTTAGTTGTGTGGTGTAGCCTACTTCCCTGCTGAAAAAACCAGCAAGACCGGCATATGTTGTGTTATGGTACTGGTTTGCTGGTGACCACCAGCTAAACCAGAATAGACCAGCATGGGAATTATGCTAGTCTATGCTGTTGTTGTTTTTTTAGCAGGGTAATACTTCACAGACCTTAATGTAAAGGTATATTGAATTTACAAGGAGGAAAATGTCATGTGAATTCGAAATAACTTGACCGTGTATTTGGTAAGCTGCTGCGATACGTCAGTGGTGCCGCCATATTAGCGGTGTAGCCTGCAAAGAAATGAGAGTAAATGGGAAAGCTGCAACTTTTTTTTATAACTTTTACATCTCTCCACCGATTTCAATGATTTGTATCTGTGTGGAGTAGCCTACATAAATGTCTTAGATTTGCTTACAATTGCTTAGAATCTGTACCATTAAAACGTAAAAAGGTATTTGTATAAGGAATTATGATTGTATACGATTAACGTTAGTTTGGATAGCGGAGGCATCCATAATGTAATATAGCTTAATGTACATGAAGTGAAATCAATTATTTTGGCTTGATGGTTTGTATACCCTCATACTGCACACGACGGACGCATTTTTACCTCCAGTTGCTATGAGAGTAATGGAGAAGTTTCCACCACTAATTGGTGGCGCCGTTGACCTATCCAGCAGCCAACGCGCGGTCCAATTATTTCTAGTTGTATCTAAATTAATGGGTTGTGGTGTTTAATTATAAAAATGAAGTTAACCATTATTTGCCTTTGTTTGTCTTTATCTTCGACAGTCATGGGCAAGTTCATGAGAGAACTACAATACATGACATGGAAAGGGGGAAGAAAGTTGATTAAGTGGTTGCAGAAACATAGGCTGCTTGCACCAAAGATGAAGTGCCCTGTTTGTAGGACCCATATGAAAATGTCAAAAACAGGCTCTACAAAAACTGGTTATAGGTGGTAAGTGTAAATGTATCTGTGCAAATATTTTGCTTAGTTGTTAATTATTGTTAATCCTTTTTCGTGTATGTTTTTGAATGGTTCATTCTGTGGCAAGTCTGAGTTAAAGGGATAGTTCACCAGTTACCATATATGGACACTATGGGCCCTATCTTGCACCCAGCGCAATTGACTTTGTACAGCGACGCATGTTTCATTCCTATTTTGCACCCGCGCAAAGCGGACTTTTCCCTCCACAGACGCACGTCGGTTAACTAGAAAAAACACTTGCGCTCCTGGGGGCGGTTCAGCGCAAAGAGGAGGCGTGTTCCGGCGCAAACGTTCCCTCATGCTATTTTGCAGGTTTAGAAAACAATTCCGCCAGTGACCAGGAAAAACCTAGTCTAAAGTCAGTGGTGCGTTGCGCATGTTATTCATGCTATTTTAAGGGCGCATGCTTGGCCATAATCAATGTAGCGTGTGCACAACGCGCATACACTTTGATGCTCTCATATACACAGAAGCAGCAGTTTTCATTTTTGCAAATCATACATTATTACTAGGAAAAATATTAGGTCTTGTAGGTCTTGATAAGCCTAGGGCTTCTACCTATCCCTTTTCGAACAGTGTGATTATTATGCAAAAAAAAAAAAAAAAAAAGGTTTTGTTTTTCTTGATTTTGTTTTATTTTTATTGATGGATATTTCATGTGTTGCTGTCTTTTGTTTAATTTATTTTTTAATTGTTTGAAATAAAGATTTCATTCATTTATTCATATTAACACTAGAACTACCGGAATTCCATAACTACTAGAACGACCATAGCGGTCATTCTGACCGTTCATTCTTTGACGTTCATATGGCCGTACTGAACGTCATTTTCGTCATAGCCCTTAAAACAAGCACAAAAGAAAGATTGCCCCGACAGGTGTTTTGCCTCTATTTGAGGAACATTTTGCATCAAAATAATATTTTATTTCACCGCACTCACCACAGACACGCACAAAAGTTAGGAAACGTCAAAGCTTCATACAGTTAGTACAGCCCTGTTTGTAAATAAGTTCAATAATCAATACAAAATCTAAAAATAAATGGATCTACAATGATAGGTAATGATAAACAGGACACACAATTTTAATTCAAATTAATGTGAAAATGTACACACACAAACAGGCTAAGAAAAAAACATGAACATTAGCTAAACAAGAAAACGAACTGCTTCAGAACGATTAGTTTCAGTGAACAAAAAATATTAACGAACAAAATCAGGTTAACTGCCCATTTGAACGGCGCAAACATACCGCATCATTGACGCTTACGCACATTCCACACAGGTAAACACCGCCTTTCGCGTGCAGCTCCCACACACGTTGTGACATTTGATACATCTCCTTGGTTTTATTTTGTTTTGCAGTTCCTCCAGTTGTATGGCTTTTGATTCCATGTGGTCGGAGTGAAGTTCGCTCGCCAGTCGTATGATGAAGTCCCTCTGCGAAACTTGCAATGTAGCAGACTTATGATATCTATAACGCGTGCGGTCAAAATGACCGTTATGGTAGTTCTAGGTAGAAATAGTCAGAACTGTTGTGTGTTTTATGATTTTAATAAAATAAGAGTGTCAGAATAAAATATACACATATTTAGGAAAAGTCAGAGTCCTACAGCCACATTTATTTTATTTTAAAAACGGTCAAAATGACCGCCTTGGGAGTTCTAGTGTTAATACACGAGGGAAATCATTGTTGTGTCCATGAAGATGTGAAAAAAAAAAAAAAAATAGGCATAAATCTAGCTTACACATTTACCCAAATTATCATACGCCTGTTTAACCGAAGCTAATTTGGGTGTGTTTGTTTCTCCATCCCCAATGTCACTTCTCTGTGTTTTACGGCCATGACGAGAACGTTGATCTCCTCGGCTGTGAACCGCTCCTGGCGTGAGTCTGGCAAATCCGCCGTTATAATAGGAATCCGCTTTAGAACAAGCGCGTCTGCTCTTAAAGGGAATGTGAGATGTCGCTCTGATTGGTTTATTTCACGTTACGCCCAAACCACACCTACGAATAATGAAGCTACTTCAGACCAACCCCTTTTAGATTTGCGTCGGGCGCATAAGTCATTTATCCCGCCGGGAAAATAGCAACAGCGCCGAGACCCGCCCACAAAGTTACTTGCGCGTTGCGCTTTGACACTTGTGTTTCAGATCGTTAAAATAGGGCCCTATAAGTAAGTGCCTGTTATTACCCAACACTTGTCTATAAGTACAAACTAGTTACCATGTATGCACCATTGGTAAGTACAGCAGTGTTTCTTATTAGTTACCATGTACATACACTTAAGGTAAGTGCCTTCATACAGTTATAAAACTAGCTAAAGTTATTTTGGCTTTATTCAGAGATGGCAGTTCAATGCATTTTGATCCAGAACATTTTGAACCAAAACCAGGTTTGCATGGAGAGGAAACCTCTTGTGTGTTCATGTTCATATTCAAATTTTGTCCATTGATTCAGCTGTTTGGTAAAGCACTTTGCAAAATAAGAGTCAGCCACACCGTCACAGGCCCAAACATCACCAGGACCCGCCCGCTCGTTCACAATCACCAGATTACTGACTCGCTGCACCTGCACAGCCTATATCTACATGCTTCACCTTCACCTCAGAGTCTGGTCTCGTCGCATTTACCACTGCTTAACAGACTCCTTACCATTCTACTTACCTGTGATAGTCTCGCCAAGTCTCCAGTCTTCTGTCCGTCTTCCATCCGTTATCCTGACCCAGAACTGTCTTCGTGTTCACTCGTCACCTGCACCGAGAATCCACTTCAGTCATCGCCAGCTAAGTCACCACCATCATTCAGCAAGTCACCATTATTTGGTTCCCGCTGTTTCACCACCACTCTGCTTAATAAACACTTTTTGTAACTTAACACCTGTCTGTCTCCTTCTGTGTTGTGACAATTATGAATGGAGAGCTGTGATTTTTACTAGTCAAGTGGTGTAGCCTGTAGTGTTTGAAACTACAGAAAATTATAAGGATAAGTATAATTATAATAAGTATTATTTGTATTATATACTGTAACTTAATTTAAGTAAGCTTTACTGTCCCTGTTCCTCAAATCACAGATTCATTTAAGTTACCAAAATGTAAATGTGACTCAATATAAGTAAGGAATGCTTTTAACATTAGTAAATAAGGGTAACACTTTATATTACGACCCGCAAACAACTGCGTAAGTAAACCGAAACTACGGTGTACGTTTCTGTAATTATAGTGTACTTCCGTGTAGGTATAAGGGAACAATATGTTAAGTTTTGGGTAATAAAGGGGTAACAAGCAGATATACAACCTGCAAAGAACTTCGTAAGTAAACCGAAATTACGGTGTATGTTTCTGTAATTATAGTGTACCTCCGTGTAGGTATAAGGGAACAATATGTTAAGTTTTGGGTAATAAAGGTGTACAACCAGATATACAAGCAAATTATTTATAATGTAATTATTTTAAAACTAACAGGTACCTATTCTGTTAATATATTCCAGGCAAAAATTGTACGTCTGTTGTATATAAACGTTTTTATCACATTTCTGGAAAAATATGTTCTTGTGCAATGTAGTTACAGGGTAATTTTGACATCTGTGGGTTGTAAATTAAATATATATATATATATATATATATATATATATATATATATATATATATATATATATATATATATGGCTGTATGTAAACATAGTATGATAAAAATTTAATCTGAAACAATTTTATAAACAGCTGATTTCGAAAAACATTGGCAATGCTATTTATTGGCTTGTCTTACTAAACTACTTAATGTTTAGCCCAAATTTTTTTTTTTATGCTATGACTTTAATTTAGAACATACCATGTAGTACTTAGTACTTACCTTATCACATTGTATTGCAATGACACTTAAATGTCAGGGCAAATATACTGTGTAATTAAAAGGTTTTTTTTAATTTTTTTTATAAGAGTAGCCTACCTTTCTCTGTAATTACTGTGCAAATAGTGTTGTTTCGTATTGTTACATAGTAAGTAGTGTTTGTTACCCGTTTCAACTGTGAATTTACAGGGTAAGTGTAACTCCTGCGGGCTGTAAATTAAAGTGGCGCTTGTTACCCCCTTGTTCTGTGTATTTACAGGGTAAGTGTAACTCCTGCGGGCTGTAAATTAAAGTGGAGCTTGTTACCCCCTTGTTCTGTGTAGTTACAGGGTAAGTGTAACTCCTGCGGGCTGTAAATTAAAGTGGAGCTTGTTACCCCCGTGTTCTGTGTAGTTACAGGGTAAGTGCAGTAAATATACAATAAAGGATCCAATTTAATTTCTGACTTTTATTTTACAAAAACATTTCAAAACACTTTTTCATCTTAATAAAACATTGTCTTTTCTACAGTATACTCAAACAACAAAGTAACACATTATACCTCCCCCCCTCCCTTTATTTGCTTCTCTTGCTTTTCTTCTTCTTTCTTTTCTTGCTCTTCTTTTTCTTAACTTCCACTGGGGACTCTGAAGTTGAGGAGTTGATGGAGTCCCATTGGTCTTGCTGCACTGCAAAAATATGAATATACAGTATATACATGCTCTTAGCAAGCTACACCTTCAATTTTAAGTTGTCGAACAATCCTCCACTCTAAAACATTTTGTGCCACCTGATATTACTGTAGTAACTGTCATTTTGAAGAAAATACATTTTGGTGAAGTTTGAGGCAGATCATGGGGGGGTTGTGATATTTTATAGTGATAATGACTGTAGTGCAGCAGAAAATGTTTTTTTAAAAAGGCATAGTTGTTCTGACAGCAACAAAAAAACAAAAAAGCATGAAACACAAACATGAGCTGTGGCACTATAGTAACAGTATATCTCTGTGCCATTGCAGATGGGACAGCAGACTTCATCTTTTCAGTTTCCTTTTTCAAAAAATCACACTCATCTTTGAGCAAGGTGATCTCTGCTTTAAGAGTGATAATCTTATCTTTGAAAGAAAGAAAGAAAGAAAGAAAGAAAGAAAGAAAGAAAGGTTAGACGTTTAAATTTTACTCCTGCCCTACTCCAGGGCTTATACTTGTGACCACTTTCCTATTTTTTAAAACATCAAATTGAAGAACTAAACATCACTGGTACTGTACATTATAAATGCACTTGTTAAAGGATTAGTTCACCCCAAAATGAAAATTTACAACAGACTTCATTGGTCACCATCGTTAAGTCCAAATCAATGCAGTTTCAAGTCTTTTAAGTGTTTAAACGGGCTGTACGCGATCACAGAAGAATAGGTTGTTATCTAGCGAAACGATAGGTCATTTAAAAAAAAGAAATATATAATTTATAGACTTTTTACCTTCAATAGTTCGGATTGAGCTGATCAACAAACGGACAGGGAACTACGTCATCGCGTTGAAAGGTCACGCCTGCGCCGGCAATACTATTTGAACTACTATTCATATTCATCAGAATGTTATTCATATACTATTCATATTCATATTCACTGAATACTATTTCTATATATATAATCGCAAACAATACTATTTGAATTATCCTCCTACGGTCGCATTGTAAACAGTGGGGCGGTACTTCGGCCGGCGCAGGCGTGACCTTTCAACGTGATGACGTAGTTCCCTGTCCGTTTGTTGATCAGCTCAATCCGAACTATTGAACTATTGAACTATTGCCACAGCCCTCAGGTTTGTGTTTCATGCTTTTTTTTTTTTTTTTTTTGCTGTCAGAACAACTATGCCTTTTTAAAAAACATTTTCTGCTGCACTACAGTCATTATCACTATAAAATATCACAACCCCCCCATGATCTGACTCAAACTTCACCAAAATGTGTTTTCTTCAAAATTACAGTTACTACAGTAATATCAGGTGGCACAAAATGTTTAGAGTGGAGGATTGTTCGACAACTTAAAATTGAAGGTGTAGCTTGCTAAGAGCATGTATATACTGTATATTCATATTTTTGCAGTGCAGCAAGACCAATGGGACTCCATCAACTCCTCAACTTCAGAGTCCCCAGTGGAAGTTAAGAAAAAGAAGAGCAAGAAAAGAAAGAAGAAGAAAAGCAAGGGACGCAAATGGGGGGGGGGGGGGGGTATAATGTGTTACTTTGTTGTTTGAGTATACTGTAGAAAAGATAATGTTTTATTAAGATGAAAAAGTGTTTTGACATTTTTTTGTAAAATAAAAGTCAGAAATTAAATTGGATCCTTTATTGTATATTTACTGCACTTACCCTGTAACTACACAGAACAAGGGGGTAACAAGCTCCACTTTAATTTACAGCCCGCAGGAGTTACACTTACCCTGTAACTACACAGAACAAGGGGGTAACAAGCTCCACTTTAATTTACAGCCCGCAGGAGTTACACTTACCCTGTAACTACACAGAACAAGGGGGTAACAAGCTCCACTTTAATTTACAGCCCGCAGGAGTTACACTTACCCTGTAACTACACAGAACAAGGGGGTAACAAGCTCCACTTTAATTTACAGCCCGCAGGAGTTACACTTACCCTGTAACTACACAGAACAAGGGGGTAACAAGCTCCACTTTAATTTACAGCCCGCAGGAGTTACACTTACCCTGTAACTACACAGTTGAAATGGGTAACAAACACTACTTACTATGTAACAATACGAAACAACACTATTTGCACAGTAATTACAGAGAAAGGTACTCTTATTAAAAATAATAATAATAATAATAATAATAATAATTACACAGTATATTTGCCCTGACATTTAAGTGTCATTGCAATACAATGTGATAAGGTAAGTAGTAGTACTAAGTACTACATGGTACGTTTTAAATTAAAAACATAGCAAAAACTATTTTTTTTTGGCTTAACGTTAAGTAGTTTAGTAAGAAAAACCAATAAATAGCATTGCCAAAAAGTTTAATTTACAACCCACAGATGTCAAAATTACCCTGTAACTACATTGCACAAGAACATATTTTGCCAGAAATGTGATAAAAACTTTTATATACAACAGACGTACAATTTTTGCCTGGAATATATTAACAGAATAGGTACCTGTTAGTTTTAAAATAATTACATTATAAATAATTTGCTTGTATATCTGGTTGTACACCTTTATTACCCAAAACTTAACATATTGTTCCCTTATACCTACACGGAGGTACACTATAATTACAGAAACATACACCGTAATTTCGGTTTACTTACGAAGTTCTTTGCAGGTTGTATATCTGCTTGTTACCCCTTTATTACCCAAAACTTAACATATTGTTCCCTTATACCTACACGGAAGTACACTATAATTACAGAAACGTACACCGTAGTTTCGGTTTACTTACGCAGTTGTTTGCGGGTCGTAATCTAAAGTGTTACCTAAATAAGACTTAAATGACATTTAATACAATAAAGTTGAGATTACTTGGTTAAATTGTGCAGACTCATTGCCTTAATTCAATTAAGTAAACATAAATTAATTTTACAGTGCAGTATAACCTCAGAATGGATTATTATTATTATTTTACATTTTGCATATATTAAAGGTACTATTTTTGATATAACTTATACCACTGCATTATATTTTGTTTAATATAAAAGTCTGTTTTTATCAGTTTATAAGCAAATGTTTTTTCATGAATTTACTAAATGTTTTGTCTTTAAATAAATAATAAAAACATTAAAAAAAAATAAAAAAACACCAACATGTTGCAATATTAATATAGACGTAATTTTATTTGTCAGTAGGACTTAGATGTTGTTTTTCCCATCAGATGTTTCTTTGTATTTTGCTCAGGCTTATACAGAATGATATAACATTTAGGTGCAAATATGCAGAATAGTAAACCAAAGCTTGAGGCTAAAATGGCAAATATCTCCACAGCTACAGTGAATTTTCCAGGAGAACTGACATAAGCTGGGATAAATGTGATCCATACAGCACAGAATATGAGCATACTGAATGTGATGAATTTGGCTTCATTGAAGTTATCAGGCAGCGTGCGAGCCAGAAAAGCCAAAATGAAACACAAGACACCAAGTAGGCCAAAATAACCCAGAATAGCCCAGAAACTTATAGTAGAGCCCAGACTGCACTCAAGAATGATCTTTTCCTTGTAATGTTTCATATTTTTGTAGGGAAATGGAAGAGATATTGTTAGCCAAAGCACACAGATAAGAAACTGTATAAGTGTAAAGGCAAGAACACTGAGTCGTTGTTGTGAAGGCCCAAACCATTTCATGACATTACTTCCTGGAAGTGTGGCCTTGAAGGCCATTAATACCACTATTGTTTTCCCCAGAACACAGGAGATACAGAGGACAAAAGTGATCCCAAACGCTGTGCGACGCAACATACAGGACCACTCAGTGGGCCGACCAATGAAAGTAAGTGAACAGAGAAAACACAGAGTCAATGAGAAGAGCAGCAGGAAACTAATCTCTGAATTGTTGGCTTTTACTATGGGGGTGTCCTTCTTGCTGTAAAACAGGATGGCCACCAGCACAGTTAATCCTGCTCCGAACAGTGAGAAAAAGACTAGCACTATACCCATAACTTCTGTGAATGACAGAAACTCTATAGCCTTTAACACACATTTATTTTTCTCAGCATTAGACCAGTATTCCCCTGGACACTGCTTGCAGTTATTTGAATCTGGAAAGGAAGTTGTGATCACTATAGTTAGGGGAAAATGTTTTCATTTATGAACTCCTTTGACAAGATACCGCATCCTGAACAGCAAAATAAGAACACAAAAAGAGCAACTAAATAATTTTATATGAAACCGTGAGATGGGCTGAATATTACCTGTCTCATTACTGATTTCTCCTTCTGCACATGGAATACAGTCACAACAGCAGACAGGTCTTCCTTTCTGTGCAGCCTTCCTAGTGCCTGGAGGACAGCTCTCACTGCACACAGACCTTGGCTTCTACATAGAAAATACATTATATATAGTTTTACAATAAGGTTTCATTAGTAAACATAAGTTCATGTATTAACAAACATGAACTAACAATGAACAAAACATTTGTTACAGTATTTATTAGTCTTTGTTAATGTTAGTTAATAAAAATACAGTCGTTCTTTCTTTGTTCATTTTAGTTCACAGTGCACTACCTAATTTTATTTTTTAAAGATTTTAATCATGTTGAAATTAACATTCATTTTCATTAATAAATGCTGTATAATCTTGTTCATAATTCATGCTATCTAAAGTAGTTAACTAATGTTAACTAGTGAAACTGTATTGTAAAGTGTTACCTATAGTTATTTATACTGACTCTGAAAAAAAAAAAAAAAGAACATTAATTTGTAAATATTATTGAGTACAGAATCTTGCATGGTTAAAGCATAACATGAAGCCAATGGAATATTTTGTATACTGTTGTGCCCTAAACTTTAAATAGGTGCAGAGCTTGAAGTATCTTTGAAGTACTATGATGAAGTATCTTTTGTCTTTCATAAAGGACAAGTATTTATTTATTTAAAAAATAAATAATTGATATTACATTTACTGTAAATTAAACACACCCTGTATTACAAACAGATTGCCATTTACCTCCAGATGTCCACCAGCCCAAATAATATTTTTAGTGTTAAGCATAAAGCTCTGGTCAGGGGGAAGTGAGGCATCAAAGTAACCCACTGGTTTAAACTGGAATGATTCATCTGAGTCCTGCTGCCAGTTCACGACTTCATAATGGGCTACTGCACCACCAGTGCTGTCAAACCACACATGATCTCCAAACTTTACGGTAAAATTTACTTTTTTTAGAGCTTCAACCACCTATTGAAAAAGACAGTTTTGGTACATTATTTTTGAGGCATAGGCTATTAACACTTTCTCTCTTTCTTTCTATTTTTTCTATTTTTTCTTTTTTTCTTTTTTTACCTGTTTTGGTTGTATTGTCAGACCTTTCTCACACCCTTCTTGTTCTTTGCACTTCAATAAACTGTGTAGAGAATAAGCCACAGCATAAACTGCTTTGTAGACGTTGCTTGCATATCTTTGTTCAGGCACATCTTCATTGTTTTGTTTTAGTGTAAGTAGATCTTGATATCTGCTGCACCTTAATGCATATTGAGAAGAATTCCCCTCAATCTGTGAGCATGGAAAATCTGTGTCCCAGAATGCCTTAATAACATAATCTGAAAACTCGTCAATTTTGATATTTCTAAATGCAAACCCCAGTGACCCTCCCATCACATGAAAACTCTTTGGAGTGATCAAACTCTTTGCAGTTATCCATCCCTCCCCTCCAATCAGTTGAAAGCCTGTAATATTCTGAATATTTAGCTGATCAATAAGCAAGCCCATTTCAATAAGTGAAACAAATGCAACAATCACTTTTGCTGTGCTTTTTTTAATTGTGTCGACCACTTTTTTGAGTTTTTCAGTCTCTGTTCGATAGAATTTCACAGAGTACTCCACACAAATCCCCTCTTTCTGAGCTGTATTCAGAAATATGGCCATAACATTGTTTCCATAGTCATTGTCACTGTTCACAGCTCCCACCCAAGACCAGCCTAATTGCTTGACTATGTATGCAAGTGCTCTGCCTTGGTGGTAATCACTAGCAATAGTTCTGAAGAATGAGGGGTAATCTTTCCTATTACTGAGGCATTCACATGAGGCTGAGTGACTTATCTAGAAAAATAAACAAAGAACAAACAAACATTGAAACAGTCATCAGTGTGGTGATTTTGTAAAATGTCTGGTGTCACTACTCCTTACCACTGGAATTTTAAAAGGTCCTGTAGTTCTGGACAGAATCACTGTGGCAGAAGACTCAGTTTCTCCAATGATAGCATGTATAGGAGACTGTCCATTGCATCTATACTCAGCAGAAAACTCTGGCCCATTCATCAGCCCCATAGTTGCACTCATAGCAGACAGTCTTGAACCACAGGTATCATAAATCCGATAGCCAATAGAAACATTTGGGAGCAAACTTTCACTTCTGTTAATCTCTTCAATTGCAAAAATCATAATTTGAGCCATCCTGAAATCTCTTAAATTCACACTGTGAAAACATTAAACTATAATGATCAACTAACAATTAATAAAAATAAAAAGTTAGAAAAGTGAACAATATTTTTTGCTTTCAGTTTAAAAAAATAAAATAAATTCAGATACTCATGTTTGAAATATCATAACATTTCAGATATTATAATAGTTTGCTGTTATACAATACATTTATAAATATAATGCATTTAAGATTTCATTTAAAATATCTGTTTGTTTTAAAAACATTATCTGACATAATGCTTCCAATGTAACAAACCTGGAGCATGACAGAAGCTGAGGTTTTCGTGTAAACTGAAATGATGGTAAAGTTTCTTTACTGCGTATTGCAAAAAGTGCACCAATGGTTATGTCTCCGTTCTCGGAAAGCAGCGGGGACTTAGGTTCTCCTATAATTCGGCAAAGAGTGTTTCCCGCCTTGGTATGAAGTTGATGGAAAACCAGGAATATGTAAAGAAAGAGAAGCATTCTAACCATTGAGCTCAGCTGTGGCTGCCAAATGCAAATTACTTGACATTATTTGCACTTTTATAGACATAATTAGTATGGATGAATGACTAAGAATGTAGCCAATGATCTCACAGGGTAGGGCATGAGTCACGTCTTGCATGTTGTTTTAGAATGTTTTTATCTATATACAGTCACACTTGGTTGCTTGAAAGTATATTTTTGCAATAGTAAATATTTCTGTTACTGTATTGAACTTACACCAGTTTATATATGTGTTTCTGTGTTTTCAAGAAGGCCCTGCAGTTTAAGTAAGGTTTTTTTAAAGCAACATAACAGGAAGCACATACTCAATTTTGAACTAATTCTTTCATTGAGATATGTTTCTCGTGCACAGAATGAAGAACAAAAGAAAGACCCACACACTAGCAGTACTTGCAAAAGTATCAAAATAATTGTATTCAGTGTTTCGGTCCCATGACCTTCATCAGGCATATACAAGGCCATAGGACCGAAACGCTGAATAAAGCTATTTTGATACTTTTGCAAGTACTGATATCTATTACCTGCAGGTGTGCGAGGGTAAGTATTAATTGATTGTTTCATGCACAGAATTAACAATTTGTGGATATTTTTTAACATGCTAATTCACAAAATGCATTTTGTTATACACAAAGCCTCTTTTTTGAATCAATTACACTGCCCGACCAAAAAAAAAAAAGTCCAACCATTCTTCCACAATTTGAGCCTGATAAATCTTGAAATTGTCATCCTGAAAAATGGCCATGATGTGTCTTCCCACATGGTTGTTTAAGAAATTAAAAGCTATACACTCTATCAAATAGGGTTAGAAAAACTGTTGCCAAACATATAACATGCTAGAAACATAATAATCACTGCAATTATCCAATGATAAGCATTTGCCTATTTAAATCCAAACAATGTTGTTGTTTTTTTGGTTGATTTTTGGGGGGGGTATGTTCCCCACAGAAAGGGAATTTTGTTAATGAAATATGTAAGTCCTTCATATCGTCACTGTCAAGCTGAAATGTCTTGGTTACTAGTGTAAACCTCATGGAGGTAACGTCTCGGTTACGTATGTAACCCTCGTTACCTGAGGAGTGAACAGAGACGTTACGTCAGTGACTAACAAAATGGGGGTTTTGCTTAGAAGCCTATCACAATGGGTCTGCGGAATTTGCATAGCGCAACTCTGCCCCACCGCGTGGGTATAAAAGGAGCAGTGCGGCAATCTCGCATCATGTTATGCTGAGAAGCCGAGACTCCTGGCTGATACCAGCGGTACAGCGTTGTGGCAGGGGGACGTAACATCTCTGTTCCCTCCTCAGGGAACAAGGGTTACATACTGTGGTGAGCAGGACGAGAGGCATGATTGATAATGAGCGACATATCTGAGACGCACCGGTCTCGTATCTCTCACGGAGGAGCGGAAGCATTAAAGGAGGAGCGACGACAGTGAAGATCGAGAGAGGCCAGACCTGGATTTTATGTTGTGTTATGTTTTATTATATGTGAACTACTTTCGTTTTGTATTTGTTTATTTATTTTGTTATTGAAGTTGTTGCCGGTTCCCGCCTCCTTCTTCCCACAACATTTAACCTTGCTACACATACGTAACCGAGACGTTCCCTTTTGTTCAGTCATGGGGGTCGCGCCACAGCGGCTGTCTTCCAGTGCCCTGCGCAAGTCTGAGCTCCCTGTCATGAGACTAGCATGGACGAAGGGCTAGGCTTAACGCAAGAATATCAAGGTACACTGGGTGGCATACCCAGGTGGAATATGTAACACAGCACTTACCCATAGGAAGGACTTAGAATACACATATGACCCGAGAGTGGGATGCATATGGAAAATTCAAGGGTATCTAGCCCGCAGGGTGAAATGTTTCAACCTCGAGATGGCAAGAGGTCTTGCCGAGGGAAAACACGTGCTTGGGGAGACTTACCGTGGAAATACACATGTGGGGGTTGTCCAAGCGGGGATCCATGCACATGGAAACACCTAGCCAATCCCAATGGCTGACCAACCGGGCATGCACTCTGGTGACGACATCGACAGTGCAGGAGGAACTCAGGGTCTAAGGAGAACTCATCTGAGTGGAATAGCGCATGTATCCAGTCCGTGGAGTGGAATCGCACAGCAAGCGATGACACCGAGCAGGTCCTACTTACTGACTAGTGGAAGTGAGTACATGAGAGGACACTCGCACTAGGGCGCTAGAGGTTCCCCGCTTGGGCAACCCTCACATGTGTATTTCCACGGTAAATCTCCACTGAGCACGCGTCTTTCCCTCAACAAGACCTCTTGCCATCTCAAGGTTGAAACATTCCACCCTGCGGGCTGGATACCTCTGAGTTTTTCCATATGCATCCCATACTCAGGTCATATGTATATTCTAAGTCCTCCCTACGGGTAGGTGCTGTGTTACATATTCCACCTGAGATATGCTACCCAGTGTACCTTGGTATTCTTGCGTTAAGCTTAGCCCTTCATCCGTGCTAGTGTCACGACAGGGAGCTCAGACTTGCGCAGGGCACTGGAACCCATAAAGAAAAATAAATAAATATTGAAATATATTTTAAAGTGTCAAAAATATATGTGGCATATATTCCAAATACATTGAAATATATTTGCATTGTTGTTCACTTATATTTATCATTTTGAAATATATTCTGAAATATAACAAAAATATATGATGTTAAGTGTGAAATATATTTACATTTATAACATGTAATGTAAAATATATGACAAAATATATGGTCATAAAATGTTTAGCTTGGTAAAGAAGGGTCGAAAATGTATTTTGATCATAGTAATTCCTCTACCTTTTCCCCTATACACAACAGTAGGCTACCATATTTCACTACTGTATTATGACACACAGCTATAATAAATAATACTGTACTTACATTTAAATGACTGCAATGTAAAATTACAGATAGTTGCTTTCTATCTGGTTTATAACTCAAAAATAGCTGAACTCAGATTTAAAATGAAATAAAAAAAATGTAAAAATTAAATTGAAAAGGTGTTTGTTTGTGAAAATGTTAACTTTTTAAATTTCAAAATATATTTCAAATGAAACAATTTGCAAAAGTTAAAACATATATGAACATATATGTTAGTAAATATACTGACATATAAATATATTCACATATTTAACTAAAATATATTTTCAAAAAAAATAAATATATATTTACATATATTTAACTAAAATATATTTATTGAGCCAATTTCGAATATTTGCATATATTCCAAAAATATATTTCAAAATATATTCTGAAAATATATTTCAAATATATTTCTTTTGTGTATGGGTTAAGACAGCCGCTGTGGCGTGATTGAATTGGGACCCCCATTTCGTCATTCACTGACATAACTCGTAGTGACTGAACGAAAGGGAACGTCTCGGTTACATATGTAGGAACGGAGATGTTGGGGCGGAGTTGCGTTATGCAAATTCCGCAGACCCATGGCATTGTTTTGCCATTGGCTCATTTTCTAGAACTCGAAGGTGATAGGCTTCTAAGCGAAACCCCAATTTCGTCATTCACTGACGTAACGTCTCCGTTCCCTCCTCAGGGAACGAGGGTTGCATACGTAACTGAGACGGTCTACTGTGGTTCTTCCCCTAGAACCTTAAAAGGAAATCAGCCATCTTGGCTGAGCTTTCTGGAGTTCAAGGAAATGAAAAGGCGGACAGCTTGGATCTAGGAGGCCTTGAGAAGGATCTTGGAAACTATGGAAAAGTTACAACTTGCATCAATCAAGAAGATTCAAACCTAACTTCGGTGTGAAACAACAGTAGTATAAAAGACTGATGAGCTGATTGCCTTTTTGGATACTGATACGTCATTAACCCTTAGGTCTAAGGTGTTTTTGGGGTCCTTGAGATGGTTTGACATGCCCTGACATTTTGTGCTTTTTTCAGTTGCTTATAAACATATTAATGGCAAAGGTGTCATTACACTTTATTCAGCACAAACAGGGCTACCATAATATGTGAGCAACATGTATGTACATGTTTGTACTTTTGAGATAATAATGTTCATAGTTATTGAAAAAACAAAAAAAAAACTAAAGTTTCTGAAATAAGCATTTAATAATTGCATTATATCTGTCATTCCACGGAGGCTTTGCGTTTCATTGCTTTCTTTCAACACATTACTAAACTACAGTGATTAAACAATGCCTGTCACGCGACGTGCAATAGACCTTCAATCAGTTAATCATATTCATATCAGGTTCAAAGTAGTACAATTAGTTCCAAAGTGGTATTTGTAGTAGAAGCACAGTAAAAACAACACTTACCATGCTTTTAACCTCAATAACCTTAGTTTTACAGTGATGGGTGTAGTAAAGGACAGTAATCACAAAACTTACCATGCTTTTACCACATTATTGGTAGTTTTTATGTGATATTTGTTGTAAATGCACATCAACCACAACACTTACCATGCTTTTACCACAGTAACCTTAGTTGTACTGTGATAGGTGTAGTAAAAGGAAGGTAACCACAAAACTTACCATGCTTTTACCTTAGTAGTGGTAATTTAAAAGTGATATTTGTTGTAAATGCATAGTAACCACAACACTTACCATGCTTTTAATGCCTAATAATGTAAAATCCAATATGTGTTAGGTAAATCAGTACTTTTTCCTTTTAAATAATCCTATAGGGGCCTATATTATACATAATGACATTTTCTTTTCTCTTTTTTTCAGCTGAAAAGATCAAAAGGGCCTTTCGGACTCAGTCAGTTATTAGTCAGATATTAAGTAAAGATCATGTTCCATGATATATAATAATTTATATATAATTTTATAATTATAAATAACATATATATATAAAATATTTATTTTTGTGAGTGAATGCAGCACAACTGCGAACATAAATGGACAACTTTAAAGGAGATTTTCTCAATGTTTCGATTTTTTGGCACCCTCAGATTCCAGATCTTCAAATAGTTGTATCCCAACAAACCATACATCAATAGAAAGCTTATTTATTCAGTTTTTATATGATGTATAAATCTCAATTTCAAAATTGTGACCCATGTGACTGGTTTTGTGGTACAGGGTCACATATTTATATACTCGTACAAAATCCTGCAGCTTTTACTCCAGGGGTGCCCAATCCTGTTCCTGGAGATCTACCTATCTGCATAATTTAGCTCCAACCCTGATAAAACACACCTGAATCAGATAATTAAGATCTTCAGGAGCACTAGATAATTACAGACAGGTGTGTTGAGCAGAGATGGAGCTGAACTCTGCAGGAAGGTAGATCTCCAGGAACAGGAATGGGCACCCCTGTTTTACTCCTACTGCTGTCATTGGCTACTGCCTCAATTCCTGGACATATTTATCGCGGTATTTCTAAATCAGTTGCGCCCCTTCTTGGAAAGTAGTCGGATGTCCCACACACTGTCAGAAAGTTTATATTAATTGCATTGTATTCTTTAAAATTATTACAAATTGGACTCTGTCTATTCATGTTCCAATGATACATGATGTCTCTCCACACCTCATAACCTACTTCTGTTTGCAAGAGTGGAAAAGCTAATTTGACTTTTCACATGACATCAGATATTCGATTATTTTGTCAGAATCAGATAATTACACTGCTGATAACTGTCCTGTTTGCATGTAAATCGTGTTATTTTTAAATGAATTCATATGAATATTGCTTGCTATTAAAGACATACTTTTATTCATAAAAATGCCGACATCTCTGTGAACTTATTACATAAAAATGTATTTAACATTTCATTATGCAACACTCTTTACAGAAATAAATCCTACAGTTATAAATAAACTGACTACTTGCATGTAATGTAATAAAATTACCTTCCTTTCTGTCTTTCACGATTACTTAGTCCTTTTTTTTAAGATCTCTACAATATATGTAGCGTATATATATATAATATATACAGTATTTACTCATCAAATGCTCTCTCCTGAATCGTATGGTAAATTAACTTATTTATAACTGTCTTAATTGACATGTTTCAAGAACAATAGTAATTGCATGAGTAACTAGAGACTTTCTTGTTTTAAAGCAGAGAAGGAAGACCAGTCCTTATATCAAAGCAAGCTAATCGAATAAGTCCTTTGTTTAGGGTGAGGAAGGAACATCTGGTGCCCAAGAAGACAGAAAGGTGCGCCTGGCCATTGGTATGTCTTGTATTGAAACAATGCTGTAATATGTAGTATATAATTTGATGTTGACAATTTTACATTGTACAGGTTATCTCTTTCTAGGGTTTTATTCACACCTTCACAAAATCCAAACATTCAGTGTAAGAGTAAAAAAATGACATCTTACTTATAATAAGTTTATTTGATTCACAGCTTATATTGTTTTGACCTCGACAACCCAACTGCATTTTACCGCAAACTTGCGACTAGTTAACTTTCTAAAGAAGGCGCAATCGCTTGTTTGCTAAGGGGTCAAAATTATTGTTTTTCCTGGGTCAAAATTGGTCTTCGGTTGTGGCCGACAGACACTGTCATCCTTTCTTTTTTTTTAAGCTGTGTGATTTTACCACTGGATTTCATAGCTTTGTACGATAAAATCCTTCTTTGCTAGACCTAATAATTATTTTGGTATATAATCATATAATTTTCAAAAAGTATAATAAAAAAAGTACCATTAAAAAGTTTATTTTAACTAATAGTCTAATTTTCTACCATATACAATTGAATACAATTAGCAGCTAGCTAACAACAACTTGCTTTGCACTTTTTTTCGGTTTTCACCTAAACCACACTAAACTAAAAGATTGTTTTGGTAATTGTTCTACACATTGTCATATAAATAACCTGAAAATACAGTAGTTTATTAAGGTTAAATCTTGCTAACCACTGCAACCTCTCATTTTAAGAGGTGTTCTGAGTAAATGTGGTTTGATTTGTCTACATTAGTTAATGTATTAGGCTAACTAACATGAACCATGAGCAATACATTTGTTACTGTATTTATTAATTTTTGTTAATCTTAGTTGAACAAACAATGAACAGCTGTTACTTCACACAGTGCATTAGAATAACTAATGTTAACAAATAACTTTTGATTTAAATAATGTAGGCTATAGTAAATGGTGAAATTAACAAAGATTAATAAATGCTTTAGAAGTGCAGTTAATAGAAGTTAATGTTAACTAATGTAGTTAACTAGAGTTTAACTAGAGTTGCTCCACGTCAAACTTCGGACTTCTGATCTTTTACCATCTTGTCAATTCTCAGTTGATTTTGATTAATATGCACGAGGGAGCGAGAGAGAGCAAGAAAGTTTGAAGACGGCGAGAGTGCGCCCGCGCGACCGAGGCTCTCTCGTTCTTTCAGTAACATGCTCCCTATCGCAAGCGCAGCATTCATCTACATCATTCACCGATCAAATAAGGCTTTGGCGAGACAAAAATTCGCTTTGGCGGCCACCAAAAAATTTTCGATGCAGGAAAAACCCTGTCCAAATAGGCCACGCTTCCAATCCAGGGATGATCTCGTTTTCATGGAGACGCAAGCCGTGTGCACGGAGGGGAGGGGCTGTGCGTGTGTGTGTGTGTGTGAGAGAGAGAGAGACGCGTGAGTGACAGAGAGATGGAGGGAGAGCAGGGAAAGGAAATGCACCTTAACGAATATGCTGTGTGTTATAGCGTAAACATTTTTTTTTTTTTTTTAGAACGAAACGCAATATGTGGTGACCGGTGTTGATTCTGTGGTGCACCGCCACAAATTAGTCTATGTGTGGGAAACACTGTAAAAAGATCTTTTAACATAGGATGCTGTTGATATGGGTAAAACAGTTATTGTTCAGTGCTTAGCTTATATTATGTGCTGCAATATTATATATATATATATATATATATATATATATATATATATATACTTCAATGTGTATATTATATATTGTACTGACTGCTGCTTTGTAAATTTAAAGGAGCCGTATGTAAGATTTTGGCCAAACTGGTACTGCAATCACTTTCAAATTACTGTAGAGCGGTGTATCCCCTCCCCCTCCCCCCTGACTCGAGGTTGCCAGATAGGCTGCAGGATCCAGCACGAACGTTTGTAGCTGCAGCTGTGGTAACTAGAGCTGAGCTGGCAACCCGGATGCCGAAACACTACTGACTTCGTGATTGGTAGATAGGTGGAGGGTGGCGCTTCAGGCCAAAACACAACATGACAACATCAACATCAGTTGAGGGCTGCAACTTCACTTTTTAAATGACAATATCCTGGCCGGACTACTGTTGTCAGTGATATAAGTATTTGAAATGAACATGATTTCTTAATGTCTAGTGACATATCAGGGCCATTTTATGATTAATTGAAATACATTTCTTACATACAGCTCCTTTAAATAAGGAACAGGCAACTCTGGCCCTTTTGCATTCTCCTTTTTGAGGTGGAGAGTTTTAGCCTGGCAAGCCAGACCTACATCAAGATGATAAATGGCTCCCACCATTGTCAGGGCTCAATCCGAGGGGAGGGATAAACGTCTGTCTTTCAAATTCGCTCTGCATGCAATAGGACAGCGCTACAACCAACCAGAGCGTTTTCCCAACAGCGGAGCTAGTTGATGATAGATTAAACTTTTGCCGTATCTGGCCGGCAAAACTACGAACACATCTTCCTTTAAGAATGACTTAAGTGCCGTTCTTTGTTCTTTTCTCAAAGAAAAGCTTAAGGCGAGACACGGCAGGCAAAAACATCGTTTTTTTTTTACTGGTCAATTTTGAGATTTGGGGATATTTGTCTTCAATAACATGTCTTCTTTCAGACTTGTGTTGAAAAAAAGTCCGAAATACACATTTAGGTCTTTATTTTATTACACTTTGTCTGTTTGCGTCTGTAGATTTCTCATAAATTCAACAAAAGTTCGCGTTCTTAATCAACGTGCTGCTCCGCGATCTCTGCCGTCAGCCTGTCATCAGAAGCACCGTTAGGAAGCTCTCTCTGTTGTGTACAATCCTGTCGGATCCAAATATGGTCATTTCCTTTCTATCAGCAACCAATCGTGAAAGTAAAAGGGCTGAATGCGCAATCTCATTGGCTGATGAAAAATCTTTAAAGCCCGTTTTCTCAAAATGACTTTTCTCTCATACTCCAAGGACGAAATCTCCACTTCAGTAGCACCTATATACACCAAGCTTTCCAGACTTGTACCTAGTTATATTATGAAGACATTTACAGAGGGATTTGTAAATATATTATTCCTAGCCTGATTTATATAACATTTTATTCCAAAAAACATGGCGAAAATCTTTTTTTTAAGGCTATTGACAGTATTTTCTGATTTACAGGATAACAAAAGTAGATATCCATAAATCCCTCTGTAATTTTTTTCCCATCTAATATGTGAACACAATGAAAAAATAATTTTTAACCTGGCTTTATCCAATACTCAGATATCGTTTTTTAAAATATATGCAAATTAGTGCATATTTGATTAGATATTGCCTGATTTGCATATTTAAACATTCAATTACAGAAAACTTGTAATACATTTTTTTCTCATCTTAATGTAGGTAATCAACTGGGAAAGTTTCATGGTGATATCTGCTAGTTAAAAAATTTACCCTATTCACCTGTAGTGTCTCGCCTTAACTCCAAGTCCTCCAGAGTCACGGACAAAGTCGATTCGAAAGACCGCTGTTCGCCAGCAGCAGCAGCTCTTCTTCTTCAGCGCTGTCTTCAGTAGCAGGGAATTCACACGGAACCGTCACACTCACAACTCTGTCGTCATTATGTAAAGCCCGCCCACCGACTCTATAAACGATTTGATTGGCCTGACTAGAGTTTGGTTTTTCCAGCTCGAAAGTCAACGGAGAGTTGCTAGACTACACTGGCTGTAAAATAAATTTTGCTGCCACTAGGGTGCGTCTAGATTTCTAGGCTAGGAGAGTTTACCTCCAACCCTAATTAAGCACACCTGAAAATGTTAACCAAAATCTTCAGGTTTACTTAACCCTCTGGGGTCTGAGGTGTTTTTGGGGTCCTTGAGATGTTCTGACATGCCCTGACATTTGTGCTTTTTTCAGTTGCTTATAAACATATTAATGGCAAAAAAAAAAATTACACACTATTTAGCACAAACAGGGCTACCATAATATGTGAGCAACAATAATGTACATGTCTGCATTTTTGAGAGAATAATGTTTATGCGTGGTTATTGAAAAAACTAAAAACTAAAGTTTCTGAAATAAGGCCATAAAACACATACTAAATATGTGCCAATAAGACTTTTGTCTAATAGATGTCATTGCCAAGTGTTTTTTCTTCAAAATGATGTGAAAATCACCCTGCCTAATCATTCACATAACACAATACATTGATTTGAATTTTGCAAAGCACTTTCTGTTTGGAAAGGCCATATGCGGAGTGATCATGCATATGTCATATGTCACATGTCATATGTCAAGGCCATATGCGGACACAGATCATGCATATGTAGTGGTTCACACCTCAGGAGACAATGGGGACCGCATACTTAATTAGCCATTCATTCAGGTGAGTCACTGAGCCACAAGAATGCAAGAGCAACAGTTGGAAGCATCTCAATTCTTTTTTATTTTTCCACATATTGTGCTTGCAATTTGGCCTATAATATCCAAGGAAAACATGTCTAGTAATTGTGCAGTTAATTCTCATACTGTATTTTCAGTTTTGGAATATTTATCCTCTCCCCAAATTTGTCACTAATAAAACACAATAAAAATTATTTAAAGAAAAGGCTTATATTTACCTTTTAAAAGTTTGTTTACATCTACCTTGTAAATATATATTTTTATTAAAAAGGTTACAATTACAACAACAATTCAAGTGTAATCTTTCTTTGTAAAAACTAAAGTATACATTTTATCATACATATTTCAAAGTTAAAAAGGTTACAACAACAATAATTACAATTTCAACAATATTTCAAGTGTACTCTTTTTTTGTAAAAAAAAAAAGATTATAGGCCTACATTTTATCTATGTATTCATTACTTTGAATATAGCCAACATTGGAACAGCTAACATCTTAGTTGATGACTTTATTTTTGACAAAAATAGTAGGCTATTTTATATATAGAAATTGCTAAACAAAAGCTTATTTGATGTGGCAGTATATTCTACAGTAAAAACTGTACCCAAATCTAACCCATTCAGACCTTATGTTGTGATTGCTAGCCTATATTTACTTTAAATCCAGGAAATTTGTTAATGAAAAAATTATTAAAATTAAGATACAATTGATACAAAACGAAATTCGTTTTAAAGAAAGGATTTGTACTTTCTGTTTTGAGGTCTCTGTGAATGTTTGAAAGTATTTTAGTGCTTAGAGCGCTCGCGTCCATAATGGAGAACTGTCAGGTAATATTGTTTTTTTCCTCATAAATGCGAACACGAAAAATAAAAGACAAAAGACTTTTAAGTAAAACTTACTCCGAAATTGTGTCCTCGGCGGAATTCGCTCTTCAATATGCTGCCGTTCGTCGTCTGTTACAATCTTCCTCTGAGGAAACAACCCGGCGCTGTCCAGAATCATCTGAAGGGCGTCTTTATTACCGGAGAAGCGTGCCATACTCAAAACGCGATGAACTATCAGTAAGTCTGATAGAAACTGTGTTTTTATGGCATTGATCGGGGGGCGTATGCAATGCATACTAGATCACCTAAACTATTTACATGTGAATCATTTAGAGATAATGAAGGGAGAAGGAAAAACGGTAACTCTCCTTGCTTTCAAGCGGATTACATGAGTTGAAAACATTTGTGTTTTATATAAATTACTTCATTTAAAAGAAGAGATTTCAAGCTTCATAAAGACATAACTCACATGCCTGTGTGAGAAGTATTCGCTGAGTTATGATTCATTTTCGGACGCGTTTCAGAATGGACTACACGGACAGAGAGAAGGCAGAACCTAGCTTCGTGTTTATTTTTCTTTATTTGGCAAAAAGCACCACACTTTGTTTTTATTGTGAGTATACACAAAAATAATACACATTTAACAGAATCGATTGATGTATGAAACTCCTATGGAAAATCAAAGTCAACAGAGTATTTCTGAGTTTCTTTTACACTGATAAAAAAAAGCGAGCTGGTATCGCCGGCGATACCGCCGACCTCAGGGGGTTAAGTTATAGGCAGGTGGGTTTGAGGTTGGAGCTAAATCTGCAGGACAGTCGACGCTGAGGGCCAGTGTAGCCCATCACTGCTTTAATTCACGCAGAACATAAGCTGACCTGACTGTCCATTAAACAACTTAATTTTAATTTTTGTGTTTTTTGTTTTACTTTCAGACCAGGACTGGAGAATGCCAGACAATGGGATGTTGAGACTTCTTCCTCTGGTTGACAAAAAGCTACACCACATCAGTGATCACATCTTCTGTTCATCAGTTGTACTGTATGGTACAACTGAACAAACTGTTTACGAGGAAAAAGAACATGAACATGAACATGATAGAGACATGTACAGGGAAGAGCAAGAAACCAGACTTCCAGCCTTATACTGTAAGTTAAAATCATACGTGGCTAAGGCACTCAACCATCTATGTCCAGTTGCATTAAGTTTCGCACTTAATGAATGGGATATCGTTGTTCTGCCTCACTCAGTTTCCGGCTTGCGAATGCAATTGGCCTCAACCCCTCAGGGTACTCTTGATTCAAGACTGCTCCAAGCCCTTTCAAGCTAGCATCCACATGCAGTATGTACGGCTTAGATGGATCAGCATACGCCAGTACAGGTGCATGAGTCAAACACTTGATAATAGAATGAAACGCTTCCGTGCATTCGTCAGTCCACCTCTCTCCAAAGGATTCCTTCTCGTGGAAGTATTTCGCTTTCTTCTCTACCTTCTTTTTACCCCTCACAGGTGCATACCCTTTGGTCAGTTCCGTCAAAGGCCTTACGATCTTGGAGTAATTCTTGACAAATCTGCGATAGAATCCGCAAAATCCAAGAAACGATCTTAGTGACTTCAGATCATGAGGTATCTTCCACTCCTTCACAGCCTTCACCTTCTCTGGATCTGGTGTTACACCGTCCGCACTCACAATATGTCCCACATACCTGACAGATGGTTGACAGAATTGACACTTATCAACTGATCATTTCAGCCCAAACTCCTCCAATCTATCAAGCACTTTCATCAGTCTCTCTTCATGTTCTTCCAATGTTCTTCCGAAAACAATCAGATCATCCAAGTACACAATCACTTGTAGTAAGTGCATGTCTCCAACTGCCCTCTCCATCAATCTTTGAAATGTTGCAGGAGCTCCAGATATCCCTTGAGGCATCCGCTCAAATTGGTAGAATCCAAGAGGACAAATGAACACAGTCTTTTCTTTATCTTCAGAAGCCATTTCGATTTGATAGTAGCCACTCCTCAAATCCAACACTGAAAACCACCTACTTCCCGTCAAACAATCCAAAGCATCTTCTATCCGCGGCGTTGTATACTGGTCAGGTATAGTTCTGGCGTTCAGAGTTCTATAGTCAATGCACATCCTTATAGCACCATTCTTCTTTCGAGCTATAACTATAGGTGACGCATAAGGACTCCTCGATTCCTTAATAACTCCTGCAGCCAGTAGATCCTTCAGATGACGACACACATCATCTATGTCAGCTGTAGCAATACGCCTCGACCTCTCTCGGAAAGGTGTACTATCCATCAGATTGTATGAGTAACATCCTTTGCTTTCCCCACATCCCACTCGGATATGGAAAACACATTCCCACGCTCAGACAACTTCTTTCTCAATCTTCCTTCCCAATTACTTGGTATTGGAGAAACACCAAAGTTAAAGATATTCGGATCCAACTTCGTCACAGATGTCTGTTCTCTTTGCATCACAGTTACAGTATCTGTATGAAACACATTCGCCATCACAGTTCCTTCAGAAATAGTTATGTCCTTCCCAGTCTCATTACACACCAGCAACTTGAAACTATCCACATCCACGTCAGATGAATGCAAGACAGACGAAGGAACAAACACTCCAGCAGGTAACTGGTTCTCATCAGTGGCTTCCACAATCAGAATATCTTCTCTAGTCTGTTTCTTCAGTTCCACTTTACACTCAGCATACTTTCCACCATTCTGAGGTATCTTCAGATCTCCAGGACCCATCCACTTTACACTCCCTTCCACACAGTCAGTCACTTCTTCCTTCCTTGGCAGCTTCTCAAGACAAGGAATGGAAACTGTCGACTGCATCCTCAAGGAATGTACAGTATCAGAAACTTCTGACTCCTGTCCCAATGAAATTAGTCTTTGGAAGAAACTTGCATTCGTTCCGATGATAACAGGAACCTGTTTAGAACCCTTGGGTTCTAGACACACTAGCGCTAACACAGGCACTGTTTCCTTCACTCCTGTGAGCGACTCAGGAAATGACACATCCACAAGAATATATCCCTTGTATGGATAAGTACTAGCACTCAGTCCCCAAATTGACAATCCACTCAATGGTTGAATTGGAACATTTGACAAATGTTTCTCATGAAAATGCTCAAAAACAATGGTAACTTGCGACCCACTGTCAAGCAATGCACTGCATGAACATCCATTCACTTCAACTGAAAGGGTAGAAACTGGACCCACAAGACCTCTCGGTACACAATCCTTCTCACTGCCATCAGTAGTTCCCTTCTTTGAGAAACAATCTGGACCATTTAAAATATTAAATAAATGAAAACACGGGAGATCACGTGACCCTTCGGCAACAATGCACGCATAGTCCTTTGCTCTGCTCACTTTGCCAAATATTGTATAATCCTGTCAGTAAATTTTGAACCACTATCTATCTAGCCCACTATGAGTACTACAGCAGTTAAAGACAGTCGTAAAAGAGAGGTTGAGCAATCGCCAATAAAGAAGAAATTCAAAGACTCCGCCATCTCCAGAGAGGATCTCGATGCTGCTATCGCTAATGGTATCAAGCTAGCGCTCAAGGAGCAACAAAGTCATCTGGATTCGGTTGTGGCTTTGACAGTAAGAGAAGCGATAGACTCTGTATTGACCCCAGCACTCCGTGACCTACATCTGGATATACAAATGACCAACGATTCTGTTAAAGAGCTAAAAGCAGAAGTTGAAAAGTTAGCCAACACGGAGAAACAGACACGTGACCGGGTCGATTCCGTTCAGGCAGCTGCACGTGAGGATAGGAGATCAGTCACAAACTTAAGAAATCAGTTGGAACAACTTACCGAAAAAATTACGGACATGGAAGACAGGAACCAGAGAAATAATGTACGACTGGTGGGGTTGCCAGAGGGGGCGGAAGGCCGCGACATCGAGATTGACCGTGCTCATCGTGTGTATGACGGAAGGAAAAACTCAGATCGGCCGAGTACTATCATCTTCCGTGCACTAAGATGGCATGACAGGTCGTTGATCCTGAAGGGTGCTCGGCAGGCGTATCCGGTGAAATATACGCAGGACAATGTCACGCTATTATTTTTTCCCGACTTTAGCCCAGCCACAACTACCAAGAGAAAGAGCTTTAATCCAGTCTTGAAGAAGATGACTGCACTCGGTCTCCAGCCCTTCCTCATCTATCCGGCGGCAATTAAATTACGGCACAAGGGTGAGCAGATGATGTTCGATTCTCCTCAAAAAGCAGAGGATTTTGTCAGCTCATTGTCACAGAAGAAGACTTATTCTGCAGCTCTAAAAAGCAACAGGTATGCATCGGCTACCGTCGCCACCTCTTCAGCTCAACAAGGACAACCTAACGACGAGGTGTGTGGTGATCCTATCTGCCCCGAAGAGGATGATAACAAGGTGGTCATGGACACTTGATGATTTGTTGTTGGAATCTTTTCCTCCTTATCCTGTACGCTTGTCCGTTAACTGGTAAGCAGCAATGTAGCAATTTATTTTTATTTTTTTATTTTTTTTAATCTATTATTATTTTCTTTTTCTTCTCTCTCCTTCGGGCTAATGGAGAGCAGGTTTGTTTACTGTGTTTTTGGCTCTGTGGGCCTTTTGGGGTTATGTCTTGCGTTGAAGTGGATCGGTCACGTATCAACATTTGTTTCCGTTGTTCATGCAGACCTACATTCTCGGTAATGTGCGGTCTGTTTTGGTTCTTGTACATAGTTGTTTGTCGTCCCTTTTTCCTGTTTTTTTTTCTATTCCCTTCAACAGACGCCAATACTTTTAATTTTATTTATTTTGTTTTTCTTCCATCCAGAGGGATTGGTATCTAGGATATGTGCTAACGTTTATATGTCACTTACAGTATTGTATTGCTTTTGTTTCTCTTCACTTAGACATAATCCTATTTGTATTTCTAATATACAATGCATGTTCTGAATATCTTATCACTGAATGTGAATGGCCTAAATTCTCCTATTAAACGTACCCGTATATTAGAATATTTGCACCGTAAATCGATTTCCTGTGCCCTGATACAAGAGACCCATTTAAAACAAGGCGATGTGGCACGGTTTCAAAACAAGTAAAATAAATTGGCAGCCTTCTCATTGTGCTCTTAATAAATCTAAGGGGGTGCTTATCTTAGTCGATAGAAAGCTACATTTCACTATTGAACAAACTGGCAATGATGATGAAGGTAGATTTGTCTTTATCCGTTGCAAAATACATAATGATAGGTTAATATTGGCCTCCATTTACTGCCCGAATGAGGCAGACGGTGCATTTTTCGCAAATATCTCCAATACATTGCTTGGGCAGACTGATTGTTCTTTAGTGGTGGGTGGTGATTTTAATGCTGTTTTAAATCCTGCATTAGATAAATCTCACCCTGATACAGCAGCTAACCCATCTTATAAGTTATTGAATAAATTTATCACCGAACTTAATATAATCGATCTTTGGAGAATTCAGAATACAACATCTAAGGACTTAACTTTTTTTTCTAACCGACATAAGACTTTCTCTAGGATAGATTACATATTTCTCAGCCCATCTCTAATTTCATCTAACTCTTCCATCTCTATATTACCAATTTTATTGTCTGATCACTCTGCAGTGTTATGTAATGTTCACCTTTCCAACATTAACCCTCTGGGGTCTAAGGTGTTTTTGGGGCCCTTGGGATGTTTTGACATGCCCTGACATTTGTGCTTTTTTCAGTTATTTATAAACATGTTAATGGCAAAGGTGTAAATTCATTCTATATAGCACAAACAGGGCTACCATAATATGTGAGCAACATGAATGTAGATGTTTGTATTTTTAAGAGAATAATGTTTATGCGTGGTTATTGGAAAAAATAAAAATGAAAGTTGCTGAAATAAGACCACAAAACTCACACTAAATATGTGTCAATAAGACTTTTGACTAATGGATGTTGTCGCTTTGAGTTCTGGCTTCAAAATTATGTGAAAATAGTCTTGCTTTATCGGTCACATAAACCAATACATTGATTTAAATTGTGTAAAACAGGTTTTGCTTGGAAAGCCAATATGCGAGGGGGGCGTAAAGGGGGAGTAGTTTACACCTGAGAATACAATGTCCCACCCACTCTGCATAATGAGCCATTCATTCAGGTGTGACACTGACTGAGCCACAATGCAAGGACAAAAGATATATTTAGAAGAAGACTTATATTGACCATTTAAGATTTTGCTTACATCTATCTTGTAAATATGTTTTGCTATTTTATTAAAAAGGTTACAATTACAACAATAATTACAATTTCAACAATATTTCAAGTGTACTCTTTCTTTGTAAAAAAATGATTATAGGCCTACATTTTATCATATGTATTCATTAGTTTGAATATAGCCAACATTGGAACAGCTAACATCTTAGTTGATGACTTTATTTTTGACAAAAATAGTATTTTATATATATAACATATGAGCAGAAATTGCTAAACAAAAGCTTATTTGATGTGGCAGTATATTCTACAGTAAAAACTGTACCCAAATCTAGTCAACAAAATATTGTCTTTCATATTTCACCTGACTGTAACGTTGTTTTTATGAAATATTAGGGCATATAAATGTTAATTTGCAGTTTAATACGTTGCTTATACAAATAGCCTACATTTTATTTCAACATATTTCAGTCGATTTTTACTCATCTCAGTATAGCAATATAGTTTGCTAAAACATCATCATTCATTCACACACAGAAAGCGATTTAAATTTAAACGGTCTTTTTGCGAGCTGTGGTAAACAGCACCATCTCTGCCGTTCATTCATTCACAAACAGAAACGCGATTCACTTGAGAAGGAAACAAAACTTACTACAGTATTCCTCAGCTCAGTCGGATCCTTGCTCCTCGAAATACCCGCACTTCTGAGGTACATTTTCCATTATTATTATTCCTCACAGCGCTGCGAGACGGTGTAAACAAGTAATGATCTGAATAAACTTGTGTTTTCTCGAGCTGATATGGGGGCGTTCACAGGTTTGCGTGGATTGCCTCATTCATTTGTGTTTGAATAGCGCACGCTCTCTGTGGGCGGGGTCACATTAAAAATAATTAGATGAGATGAGAACGACTAACATTTCGCTCTTTTCTTACAGATTACATGAACTGAGAATATTTGTTTTTTATATAAATTACTTCATTTAAAAGAAGAGAATTCAAGCTTCATGCCTGTGTGTCTGTATGTCTGTTTGACTGAGTATTCGCTGAGTTATTGTTCATTTTCGGACGCGTTTCAGAATGGACTTCACTGACAGAGAGAAGGCAGAACTCGCTTCGTGTTTATTTTTCTTTATTTGGCAAAAAGCACAACACTTTGTTTTTATTGTGAGTATACACAAAAAAAATACACATTTAACAGAATCGATTGATGTATGAAACTTGTTTGTAATATCAAAGTCAACAGAGCAAAATTAATCTCTTTTGAACTGATAAAAAAAAAAGCGAGCTGGTATCGCCGGCGATACCGCCGACCCCAGGGGGTTAAAGACGTGCTTTTTTTCAATAAAAAATTCAACAGTAGTAATTATTAGGTCCATAGACAACTAAAAACAAACAAATATTCAGCAAACAATAAATGAGTTGCTATATGGAATTAATTGTGCAGGGCTTTCACTGTGAGGTTGAGTTACCAAGTGATGAGCGTAAATCCTCTTTTGTGTGTATGTGTGTGTGTGTGTGTGTGTGAGAGAGAGAGAGAGTGAATGCACACAGTACTATCTGCTGTGTTTACGTGAATTCTCGACTTGGCATTTTGATATAGTTCTATGTTTATTTGGCCGTTTAGGGGCGCAACCGAAGACAAAGGCTACTATGCTTGTCCGTGTTGCGCTCGGAGAGCGCACAGCATCCTGTCAGTAGAATTCAGTTCTCTTTCGCGACTTATCGCGCTTTTAATATTTATTTTCAATATAAAGCACATCCTGTTCTTTTCTTTCTCATTCATTCATGTTTTGTTATTAATAACTTTAAACAGAATCGTCAACTGAAATCTTCGCGGATTATCAAAAATAGGACACATTTATAGGACATAAAGGGTCTCTGCGACAAAAGTGAAAGTACCAGCGGGTGAAATGTCTCTTTGCGTAGCAAAGCACCCGTTTCAATAAAATTATATATTAAAGTTTATAAAGCCTACTTTTACATTTTCGCTGCTGTTCTAGAATGTTTTTTTGCCAGCTTGAATCCCAGTGCAGGAACTATAACTTAGGTTACCACAGAAACGTAAGCGGTTAGTTGATTGCTGTGGTGACTCGTGACACTCGCGAACAGCACTGAACACGCACTTTTGCCGGTACAACTTTAATATTATTATTATCATAAACTTTTCATTAACTTCAGTAGGCTGTACTACAACAAGGTAATTGTAATTGGCTGCTTTTTCTGCAGAGAGCCGATCTCTGTTGATGTGTTTTAATTCTTTCATTGATGGTTTGTTGGTAAAGGGTGAGAGACCTCGCGAGCCACATGATTTTTGCCAAAGAGCCAGATGTGGCTCGCGAGCCATAGGTTCCCGATCACTGTGTTAGGCCTAAAGGGATGCAGCTGCCATGCTGCGTTCTTAAACTTTAATATTTTACATTTGTTTATGGCTTGGGGCTACGATGGTTTTACTTTCATAGTATGCTTGTTTGGCACGTTATGCATATGTGTTTGCTGATTGCAGTAAGTTAAATGTTAGTATGATCATCCCATGTATTATCTATATTTTGACGAATCTGCCCAACCACAAGTAACGCTAGCCGGAGATACTGGTACCGGCGCTCGGTGTTGGTTTCGCTTTTCATAGTTAGCCTGTTTTGGTATGAGGTGCGTTTGTGTTTGATGTTTGCAATAAGTTAAATTATAGTATGATAGTATGATCGCCCATGACATTTATTAGACTACTTGTACGCATTTCTGGGTGCTTCGTCAGAGTTTCACATAATCGAATCGAGGCTTAACGTTATATCACTTAAGCCCGCATGTGGTTTTTATGGCATTTGCTGTGATCTGAATCACCGTTACATAATTTTAATATAATTGTGCTATTTTCACATATGGCTATTTGTAGCATGCACGAGAATGTACAAGCTAAAAGGCTCATAGTGTCTGTGATTGCTTGCTACGGCATTCAGACACGATTGTGCTTTTCTTCACAGCGAGACAATATATGTTTTGACAATATATTTCAAAGTAATAGTAATTTCGAAGTAATAGTAATTTCTAAACGATCCATGAAAATGTTATTACAGTCCCTGATTTTAAAGAAGCATAAATTTAAAGCGTTTGATTGTATTTCGTAATGTCTTTGTTGTCTAAATGGATGAAAATTTCGGTAACCCTTTCTTTTACAGTCCCCTAATTACTAGGTATTTACCTGGTAAATATATGGTAAGTTATAGTTGGTTATTGGTAATTACCACAGGTAACAAGTATGTAAATGCAGAGAAACTACAAACTAATTACTAGGTATTTACCTGGTAAATATATGGTAAGTTTTAGTTGGTTATTGGTAATTACCACAGGTAACAAGTATGTAAATGCAGAGAAACTACTAAGTATTTACCTGGTAAGCATATGGTAAATTATAGTATTTTAGTGTGTAATTACTTAAGGTGATTAGTATGCAATTACAGAGAAACTACCAGGGAAAAAAACACCACTGTTAAATATCAACTCAACAAAGTACTGTGTACTTGTTACCTGTTTAGGTTGGTAATAACTCCGATTTAATTGTGTACTTCCTCAGAATGTAGGCAGACTATTTTTAGAAACACCTCCAGTATTACCCATCAATTCAAGTTAGGTTTGTAGTTATCCTAGGGTTATGTTGGTAACAGTCCATGTTTATTTATTACTATCTTGAAATTAAGACGTAGTTTCCAATAAATTACCTTGTCTTACATAGTTGTTGTTCATTGCTACACCCATTTATAGAGGGTTTGTCAAATAATTGACCTTACACTTACCTGGTAACTACCCCGCAGGAACAGTTTTCCCTAATGTCATGGCACATCTTAAATACTGGGTATGTTCTTGCAGATGTTTTTACAATTTACTCAGTAAGTAAAGTGTAACTGTACTGTAAAATGAAGCCTTGTTTATTTCCATGGTATTACCGGAATTGTACCATATAACTTGATCATTCCCTTTTCCATATAGTCACAATTTTTTACCTCATATGTCCTGCAACGTTACTAAGGAAAACATGACAATTTACTCAGTAAGTAAAGTGAAACTGTACTGTAAAATGAAGCCTTGTTTATTTCCATGGTATTATCGGAATTGTACCATGTAACTTGATCATTCCCTTTTCCATATAGTCACAATTTTTTACCTCATTTGTCCTGCAACGTTACCAAGGAAAACATGACAATTTACTCAGTAAGTAAAGTGAAACTGTACTGTAAAATGAAGCCTTGTTTATTTCCATGGTATTACCGGAATTGTACCATATAACTTGATCATTCCCTTTTCCATATAGTCACAATTTTTTACCTCATATGTCCTGCAACGTTACCAAGGAAAACATGACAATTTACTCAGTAAGTAAAGTGAAACTGTACTGTAAAATGAAGCCTTGTTTATTTCCATGGTATTACCGGAATTGTACCATATAACTTGATCATTCCCTTTTCCATATAGTCACAATTTTTTACCTCATATGTCCTGCAACGTTACCAAGGAAAACATGACAATTTACTCAGTAAGTAAAGTGAAACTGTACTGTAAAAGGAAGCCTTGTTTATTTCCATGGTATTACCAGACTCTTACCACATCCTTTGCTACTGCTTAAACATTTTTGAAATCACAAACTTTTACCGTGTGTTCTGCAACTTAACTAAAACATTCCAGCCTGGTCTCATTGTTAATATGTAGTATTAACACGTAATTTTCAAAGATAGAAAACTACATAGGCTACAGTTATGAAGAAAAACAACATACGTGTAATCACAATAATTTATTTATTGTGAAAATGTCAAAACCGGTACCAAAAGTCGTTCACATGACGATGTGTTGCAGTCACAGTCCTCTCTTTCAGTATATAATAGTTTTGAATGAGGTACAGAGCAGAATTTAAGTTATTAATCCATGAAAATGTTAATCCGGCTTCGCTCTGTGTGAAGGCGCGCGCGCTTCTCCATTTCAAATATAGTTTACCGACTGAAATACGGCATGTCGAACATTCTCAGTAAGTAAAGTGAAACTGGAACGTTACTGTAAAAGGAAACCTTTTTTTTTTTTCATGGAATTACTGGGATCTTACCCTATAATCTGTAATAGCTACAGTTACGTAGCTATAACAGATTATAGGGTAAGATCCCAGTAATTCCATGGAAATAAAAAGGCTTCCTTTTACAGTACAGTTTCAATTTACTTACTGAGTAAATTGTCATGTTTTCCTTGGTAACGTTGCGGGACATACGAGGTAAAAAATTGTGACTATATGGAAAAGGGGAATGATCAGGTTATATGGTACAATTCTGGTAATACCATGGAAATAAACAAGGCTTCATTTTACAGTACAGTTACACTTTACTTACCAAGTAAATTGTCATGTTTTCCTTGGTAACGTTGCAGGACATACTAGGAAAACAAATAAATAGAAATGTGACTATGGAAAAGGGAATGATATGGTACAATTCCGGTAATACCATGGAAATAAACAAGGCTTCATTTTAAAGTACAGTTGCACTTTACTTACTGAGTAAATTGTCATGTTTTCCTTGGTAGCGTTGCAGGACATACTAGAAAAAAAAAAGAAAAAAAAATGTGACTATGGAAAAGGGAATGATATGGTACAATTCCGGTAATACCATGGAAATAAACAAGGCTTCATTTTACAGTACAGTTTCACTTTACTTACTGAGTAAATTGTCATGTTTTCCTTGGTAACGTTGCAAGACATATGAGGTAAAAAAAAGTTGTGACTATATGGAAAAGGGGAATGATCAGGTTATATGGTACAATTCCGGTAATACCATGGAAATAAACAAGGCTTCATTTTACAGTACAGTTACACTTTACTTACCAAGTAAATTGTCATGTTTTCCATAGTAACGTTGCAGGACATACTAGGAAAACAAATAAATAAAAATGTGACTATGGAAAAGGGAATGATATGGTACAATTCCGGTAATACCATGGAAATAAACAAGGCTTCATTTTACAGTACAGTTTCACTTTACTTACTGAGTAAATTGTCATGTTTTCCTTGGTAACGTTGCAGGACATATGAGGTAAAAAATTGTGACTATATGGAAAAGGGAATGATCAAGTTATATGGTAGAATTCCGGTAATACCATGGAAATAAACAAGGCTTCATTTTACAGTACAGTTGCACTTTACTTACTGAGTAAATTGTAAAAACATTTGCAAGAACATACCCAGTATTTAAGATGTGCCATGACATTAGGGAAAACTGTTCCTGCGGGGTAGTTACCAGGTAAGTGTAAGGTCAATTATTTGACAAACCCTCTATAAATGGGTGTAGCAATGAACAACAACTATGTAAGACAAGGTAATTTATTGGAAACTACGTCTTAATTTCAAGATAGTAATAAATAAACATGGACTGTTACCAACATAACCCTAGGATAACTACAAACCTAACTTGAATTGATGGGTAATACTGCAGGTGTTTCTAAAAATAGTCTGCCTACATTCTGAGGAAGTACACAATTAAATCTGAGTTATTACCAACCTAAACAGGTAACAAGTACACAGTACTTTGTTGAGTTGATATTTAAAAGTGGTGTTTTTTTCCCTGGTAGTTTCTCTGTAATTGCATACTAATCACCTTAAGTAATTACACACTAAAATACTATAATTTACCATATGCTTACCAGGTAAATACTTAGTAGTTAGTTTGTAGTTTCTCTGCATTTACATACTTGTTACCTGTGGTAATTACCAATAACCAACTATAACTTACCATATATTTACCAGGTAAATACCTAGTAATTAGGGGACTGTAAAAGAAAGGGTTACCAAAATTTCACATGGTCTGAAAGAGTATAAATACTTTTTGACTGCCAGGGGGCGACGTTGTGTGGATTTCTGACATTTTGAACCTATTTGTTTTATTCTTGTTTGTTAATACTTTGCGTGGATTCCTTTAAATATGTTTTATTACTTTTGTTGTTTTAAGATCAACAGATTTATATTTTTGTATGATTTTAATGAATGAAATTTAGTCGTGGATATAATTTTTAAAAGCCTTTTAGATTATATTTGCATTGCATGGGTCTAGGAATTGTGGGATTTCACCCCAGTTGATGCGTCTATATACTTTTTGTCCAGCAGGGGTCGCCATTTTAAAGGGGGTGTTTTATTTATTATTATTGTATAGATATGCTTTTTAGTATTTTGAATGCACATCTCATAGGTTTGATATATTTAGATTTTTCCTTAAGCATCTATTATCTATAAATTTTCCATTATCGTTTGGGGTGTACTTAATCTCTGTAAAAACACTTCTTGCTTTGTAGATTTAAATGTTTATATATATATATATATATATATATATATATATATATATATATATATATATATATGTGTGTGTGTGTGTGTGTGTGTATATATATATATATATATGCATGCATTTGTGGTGGCAAATTCACAATCTTTGGTTCAGGTCTTCAATGTCTGATTCAGGTACCAAAAGAAATCTTTCAGAGTTGAAGTTTCAGGTCACAGAAGAATTAACTTTATTGAGCAGTTCAACAAAGTGAGATGCCAGCTATTCATCTGATCTTACAATGGTCTGTGTTCAAGTCTTATACATTTTTCTTATCGTTTGGTGTCCAATTAGCGTTCATATAGTTACCTTTTTCTTTTTGCTCCTCCTCACCACTTCGCCACGATTAGAAACACCTGGGTTCAGTCAAGTTAGGGCGACTCATTCCATTCAACACCTGGGAGGTCTGGTAGTCCGATTTCTGGGTAGTCAATGTCTGGAAGGTCAATGTCCTGGAGGTTAAGTGTGACAAATTCTTCGCGCTGGTATGGTTTACTGGTAGAGGGTTCTTCTCCAGGGGGCTGTCCCTCTGAAGACCTTGAGCCTGAGGCAACTGCTGCAGAAGGTGTATCACTGTGAAGATCAGTATCAGGAGCTCTCCCATCTTCAGGCTCTGTGTCCTCTGGATGGTATATATCGTCCCGTGCCTGCATTTCATCTCGTGGTTCAGCATGCTCAGTTTCCCTAGAATGAGGTTCAGCAACATTATTATCTTCACCTTCAGCTCTCTGCTCTTCCTGGGCATTCTGTGCTACTTCCGCGTGGTTCTCTTCTGAGCTATCTATTTCCTCTTCTTGCCTCCTTTTCCGCAATCTTGGGACCCTGGTGCAATGATTCAAATGATACCACGTTGTGCTGCCCTCTACCTGTACTGCTGTGGGAGTTGCTCTTACTACAGTATAGGGTCCTTCTCTCCTTGGTTCATTCCACCTTCTTCTAAAGACTCTTAAGTATACTTGATCTCCAGGAACTACTGGACAGGGAGCTTCCTCCTCTTCCCTGGACCCCCTATTCTGCTCCTATGAATGAATAGCTTCATGTATAGCAGTCAATTGCCTCATATATGTCCTCAATTCCATTTGTAATTGTTCTAGAGGTGGTCCTTCGTATGGACCTCTCAGGTGAGGCACAGGCATTGGTCTCCCTGTTAACATATCATGTGGAGACAAGTTAGTGATTCTGTTGGTCTGCATACGGTAGCTCATCAGTGCAAGGGGTAACGCATCTACCCAACTGAGTTTAGTGTCTGCACAAATTTTGTTGATTTTTGTCTTAATAGTTCCATTAACACGTTCCACCATCCCTTGTGATTGTGGATGGTAGACGCATCCTAGTCTCTGCTTCATCCTTAATTGTTGTATTACTGCCTTTACTGTTCTTTGAATAAAAGCTGATCCATTGTCTGAACTAATCTGCGATGGTATGCCAAATCTTGGTATGACTTCTCTGGTCAGGAATTTGATCACTGTTTGTGCTCCTTGGTCTGCTGATGGTTCTGCTTCAACCCACCTACTAAACCTGTCTATAAGAACTAACATGTATCTTTTCCCTCTTACTGATTTGATCATGTCCACATAATCCATCACCAGATGTTTAAAAGGTCCTTCTGGAACTGGAATAGAGCCTATTGGGGTTGCTGTTCCTTTTCTGACATTATTTTGTGCACAAATTTCACATTCATTTAAGAATTCATCTACCCTTGTTTGTAAGTAGGGGGACCAGAATCCTTGTCTTTTTATCTTCCTTAGAATCTCCCCCCTTGCGCAATGGTCAAATCCATGCGCATCAGGAATCAAAATATTTAGCAATGGGGTTGGGGCTATCATATGGCCTTCGTGTGATCTCCATACGTTGTTTGCATCTCTCGTTGCCCCCCTTTGCTGCCATAAGTGTATTTCAGGTGGTGATGCTCTGGACTGCATTTGGACAATACTCTCTACGGTGGGGAGAGGCTGAATCAGGACTGATGGTGCCATGACAGCCAATTGGCACCCAGAGGCTTGTTTTGCATGCATATCGGCCGCATTGTTACCTTTTATGACAAAGTCATTACCTTTCTTATGAGCCTGACATTTAATGATGGCCAATTTTGTTGGAAACATCATAGCTGTAATTAATTCAGTAATTTGGTCTCTATGTTGAATTGGTGTTCCATCACTCTTTTTAAATCCTCTTTGTTTCCATACTGCACCAAAGAGATGACAGACGCCATGGGTGTATGCAGAGTCAGTATAAATGTTAGCTACTTTGTTCTTTGCCAATATGCAAGCTTCAGTAAGTGCTTTAAGTTCAGCCAATTGTGCAGAGCAAGGTTGGTCACAATGTTGACTTAACACAGGAATGAAATTGTCTTCATCTCTTTGTACAACAGCAAAACCAGCATGGTTACCTACAGATGGTGGACAACCAAAATGCCTATTACCGCCGCGCCAGCTGCCGCGGCGAAATCACCGCGGCGAAAATAAACCAGCCGCATTTCAAAGTCGTTCCCGAAATGACCGCCAGGTGGCGCAAAGGGACATTGTGCAAAACAGCAGCAATTGCCGCATTTTAAAATGTAAGTGGGTTAAATAAAAAACCCTAAGCCTAATAGGCATATTTTTCATATATATAAATAGGCCTATTAGGCTACAACAGAATAGAACCAAAGATAGAATAAATTTTAGAACTGAAAAAATAGAATCAAAAGTTAAAAATAGAGGCGATATTAGGAGCAATGACGCGGAATATTTTTACTATTCTATTGAGGAATTAGATAAATGAAGAGCTCTCGTGAGCGATACAATTGCATAGTAATTTATAGTGATTTCAAAAGCAGTCCTTAAAAAAAAAAAATACATGGAGTAGTGTGGCATAATTTTTGAGAGATTACTCGGAACGCGTTTTAGTTAAGATCCTGGTTTCAATGCCCTTAATCTATATAGGCTAGGCTACTGCTTTAAAAAAAATGTCACAACGCGTTTTGAGATTGTTTTGAATTAAACATTGAAGTTTAAAATGTAGTGTTTTGGCACACCAGACCGTTACGCATTGTTCAAAAATCAGGTTTTATTCTGGCATGTTGAATTGGCGTTAGATTTTTTTTTTTTTTTGATTTATTAGATTTAGATTTTAGATTTCGTTAGATTTTTTTTTCTCATAACAGCTAAAATAACTAATATATGCCTTGTCTTAATATGACCTACTTAATATAGGCAATAGGCATATAATAGCCTATATAATAAATTAGCAAAACTTGGCCACTAAATATTTAATTTTCAATTATTTTAATTATCACAATTAAAGTTTTAATTTTATTAAATTGAACAAGCGCAACAATCAGCATTTAATCAAATATTCTAAAAGATGTATTAATAATAATAATGTTATTTCGTTTTTTCGACATGTGTGCGTGCAACAAGCAAGATGTGTATTTGTAAATCCGGTGATGCGTGCATTGATTTTTATCAATAAACTAGTGTTTTCTGACAGTGTCGACTGCAAAGATGAAGTTGACGATCGCCATATTTGTAGTGAACGCACCTAGAGAGAAATGCACATAAAGACATAATCAGAGAGTAGCCTTTTTCTTTTCGTTTTGAATTATTTCGTTTGAAGACATTTCAAGCTTTGTGTATTTGATGTATTTATCATGTCTGTGTGAGGCATACGCTGAGTTTCGTTAAGTTAGGAGGATGAGATGCGCTCCAGCTGACGTGCAATGCAAGTGACCGCGCGGGCGCCTCCATGATTAGTGTCTGTTATATTTGCTTCTCTTACTTATTTAAATCCAGGCAATTGGTTGATGAAAAATTGATTAAAATTAAGATACAATTTATAGAAAACGAAATTCACTTAAAAGAAAGGTTTTCTACTAACCAAAACTTAATGAAGTGGTCAAAATCATGTCTGACCCACTCCATATCCATTTCTTGATATAATGCATCCTATCTTACTCGTGCTGTTCACTTTTCATATTCAACATAGATGGAAAAAATAACATTATAATATTTTAACAAATATGATACTAAATGAGATTATTTAATGGCTACAACAGTATAGTAGGCCTATAGACTTTTTTTTTTAGAATAGAATTTTGCTGTCTACTTGCATATTAGTGTCAGCTGGGAAGGAAATATAGAGACCAGACCTCTTGGAACTTTAATTGAATACATAGCGTTGGTAAAGCATACTGAAATTACATCCCTACAAATTTATTAGGCCCTACTGAAAATAAATGTATCGAATTTAAGCAAAGTAGCCTAAATGTTAAGACTGTAAGCCCTTTGCTTTTTTATGTAGCCTATAAAGGACTCTTATAGCCGACTTTGTGTTAATTTAATTTGTAGAGGATTTTTTTAACTCAAACATTAACACTGAAATAAATGAAACTAAATTATTGTAAATTTTTTGGCACACCACGACGAGTGGCGCTATGCAGTGTTCTAAAGCCAGGTTTTATTCTGGCATGTTGAATTAGTGTTCGACAAACGCGGCGGCGCGTTCATTTGAATGAAGAGCGTTTGAGCGAACACACACTGGAACGTTAGGCCATGTCGCAACGAGTGAATCGTGGCCGAGTGGTTGAACTTACGTCACGATCATTTAGATAACACGGGTTCGAATCCCGGGCTAACTTGGACTACTGATGCATTTTATAGTCTATTGTTGATGCAGAGAGATTTGTCTAGTTCTAAAACATAGTTTTTTGCTTATAGCCTATTTACAAAATAAAATCACCATGCATTTCCATTTTACACTAAGGAACAAATATTATACAATGACTTTACTTCTGTAGCCTATAATAATTCCAATCGTAATTTCAAAAGCAGTTCTGTTAATATATATATATATATATATATATATATATATACCCTATGACGTTTAAACGACAAACAATAAAATCAGAACCAGTATTCTGTTGCGTTCATGGTTTCAGTGGCAGTAATGCATCCACGGCTTTTCAAAATGTCACAAAGCGTTTTGAGATTGTTTTGAATGAAATATTGAAGTTTATAATTAAGTGTTTTGGCACACCACGACGAGTGGCAAACTCTTTGTTTTGTTTTGCAAACTCAGCTAGCCTGTGGGGGGTTTGGAGAAGGCAATAGTTGCTTTATCGTGGGGGTGCAGGACAGAGGTGTTAATGTTCCGTCTTTCATATGGAGAGTGTCGGAGCCAGCCTGATGAGCAGGCAAAGGCTAAATTCTTTTAAGGATTAATCTCAAAATCTCCAAAAGTCCATAGCCTATGTACAGTAGGCCCTATATCTTATTAAATTATATATTGTAGTTTTATTGATTGTATTTAAAGGTTTTCCACACACAATTTCAATTTAGCAGATACAGAGCTCTTTAATTCGATTTGTGTGGATGACACACAGCGACATATACAGTATTATCAGCTGTATTATTAATGCTTAATTTCGAGAAAGACCCGCCGCGCGCAGTGAGGGAGACCAAACTTACTAAAAAAATATCCAGCGCGAGAGAGGCAAAGAAAAACACCTGTTCTTAATTTATGTTGCTTTGAACTTTTTTCGTTTTGTACCGTTTTAATTTTTTAATTTAGCTGCAATTTCTTTGACAATAGAAATTTAAAATGTTGCAAGAATAAGATTCTGTGTTTCTTATTTTGCATCACAAAGGGAATAAACTCTATCGATGCAACCCTGTTTAAATAAATAAACTGTCCCGGCACTTTATTCATACCTTGAAATGTGCGATGGGTTTTCAAACGTAATTAATTTTCTTTTTCTTTTACATTTTCATTGTTTATTTTTTTAATTGAAAGTAATACTGTATTGAAAGTATTTTTCTGATTTGTTCGATCTGTTTTGAAAAATGTCTTCCGTTGCTATGGCCGGGTATCACTGTCAGTCATCTCAATCTCGTGAATGATTCACACACACAAAAAAAATAATTTAGCAGATTAAAGACGAGCTTCATCATCTTCATTTTCTGGTGCAATCGGCTGACAGTCTTCCTTCATCAGATTCATCAGTGTCGTCTTTGCAGCGGCACAACTGGAATGTTGCAAATTTATGTTGTAATGTACAATTGATAATTAAACAAGATGATTGACTTTAATAAACAGATGCATATTTAAGCATCAAGAACGGAAAAACATAAACACTGTCAGCTACACTGAGATTCGATCTCAGATCGTTTGAAGCTCCTAGAGGCTAATGTTAATGCATTGACCACAGAGCTATTGTTAATGCATTGACCACAGAGCTATCGTCTGAATAGCCTAGGTCTACTACTGTTTGTTCGGTATTTGAACCGATTTGAATTCGGCCACGAATTTGTTTTGTTTTATTTTGTTTTAAATGTATTTTTACATATTTTGCTTTCGTTACTGTTAACCAATTCTGTTGTAGCATAATAGGCCTATATTTTTTTCCCTAAAAGTTTGTTTTATTCTCTGCTTTGTTTGTTTATATTTTTACATATTCAATCAGTCTCATTTTTGTTCAAATAATGAAAAAAGTTTTTTTTTTTTTATATTTTTTTTTTTAAATAAACAGATAGGAAACGTACCTTTTAAAATGCCGCAGTTGCTGCTGTTTTGCCCTGTCACTTGCCCGGTATAGCCTAGTCATTTCGCGAACGACTTTGAAATTCGACTGGTTTATTTTTGCTGCGGCAGTAATAGGCATTGTGGTTGATTATTTATTAAATAATTCAATTGATAATCATAACAACATGTAAGCCTGAATATAACAAAGAATGCTTAAACCGACTAACATCGGTTAGTAACTGCAAGTCCTGAAAATGTTTTAATTTTATGTAAGTAAATGACAAGTAACCTATTGACATAGCCTTTCTAAATTATAGAAAAACTGGGCACACAATTTTAACGTGTCTACTTTGTTTAAATTTAATGAATTTGAATTCGTTTAACCACAATATTTATCTTGAATTTATCTGTGACCTCAGCTCAGATTACTGCCGCGGCAGATTACGTCATAAAGAGAATAAACTGACACTTTTCAAAGTCTGTGATTACAGCGCCACTCAGCGGTAAAAGGCAGCAAATACACATCCCAATTTTGCCGCCGCGGGAACGGCGGCGGTAAAAGTCTCATTCTGGTTGTCCACCATCTGTAAGTGGTCTCTAAAGCATGAGCCATCAACAAAATAATCTACGTCTGCATCAACAATTGGTGTTGATTCCAAATCTGGTCTCAGACGAGTAAAAGCTAGAGAGACAGAAGCACATTCATGAGGAGTTCCTTCCCCCTCTAGCGGAATAAAATGTGCTGGATTTGTTGTGGCACATCTTTTTATTGTGATATCAGGATAAGTTATTAACGTGGAGTATGCTAAACATCTAGCTTGTGTCAAAACAAAACGTCCTTTTTCTAGTAACTCAGCAGTCTTATGATGAGTGTAAATAATGACTGGATAGCCCATGGTGATAGCAGAGGCTTTGTCAAAAGCAAAATATACAGCGGCTAAACCTTGTTGATAGCATGGAGGGTAGCCTTGAGCTACATTATCCAATTTGGTGCTATAATAGGCGATAGGTTGTTTTTTCCTACCGCTACACGTTTCCTGCATTAGTACAGCAGAAGCAAAACCATCTTTTCTGTCTGCCACATATAAGTGGAATTCTCTGTCATAATCAGGAATCGCTAATGCTGGAGCAGTTTGTAATTCCTTTTTCAATGAGTTAAAGCAACAACATGGAACTTTTCCTCTGCGGTCGCCCTACAGGTTGGAAGCGGAATTGTCCATTACCGCTGTTGTAAATAATTTAGCCTACCGCATCCTACTGTTGCACGCACACGCGCACGCGCACGCTCGCTGTTTATCCAGCACCGGCTTTGGAATCAACTATGGTCACAGACAAGGTAGAGTATGATGCATGATTTTATGAAAGTATGATGTATTGCGACATCACAAACGAAGAAAAAATAAATAATGACATTACTTGCTTTTTTATATATATAGTATTTATTTTGTATTATATATATATATATATATATTTTTTTTTTTTTTGTGTAACAGTAAACTTGAAACGGTATAACAGCAAGATAGGTTTAGACAAGGATAAAAAGTAAAAACTTATTGCAGAAGTCAAGTCAAGTCATTTTCATTTATATAGCGCTTTTAACAATGTAGATTGTCTCAAAGCAGCTTTACAGAGATAAATGTATAATTTAACGTAAGATTGTTTTGGCTTTATAGCGGTTCTTTAATAAAGTTATTTTCCAGCTAAAGTTAGTTTTGATTGATTCGCTTCCGTCGCAACGATCATTTGTTTTTAAATTAGGGCCGCCAAGACGACACCATTCTCTCTACACAGACTTTAAACGCGAACCTGTGAGAAAAGCTGATGGCGTTCAGATGCGCATTGTAGCGACTGGATCAATCAGACACACACATATTATTCATTTATTTAATGAATAATCCAGGAAACTCACTCTCCCAAATAAGGCCTGTGAAACGTTCCCCAAATGCAGCTAACACACTGGCAGGACGCAGTGTCTTGTTACAGGACAAACACTGAGACTGGTTTTACGACGGTAAAGAATGTCCTGGGAGCTGTGACTTCTCACTTAAATTCTTGCAGAGGAAGAGAAATAAAAACCCTGTTAATCCTATATATATTCTATATATAACCACTTGATAAATGTGTTAACGTATCTAATTTTCCCATCTCATGATTTTCCCTTTTATGTGGCGTTTGTATTCTTGTAAACTCAATTGGGTTAATGTTTCAGACTGACGATATTATGGTTAACCAACATTATATGTGCGGCATGTTTGGTCTCTAAAAAAATCCAATCTTCGTATCCGATTTGTTAATTTACATTACATTTTGCTAACTTTGTGATGCATTAATATTCTAAGAATCTTAAAGATTCTTTTCTTAAACACCCAATGAAAGTACATATTCAAATGCCCTGCTAGAACACAAAGGGTCGTAAAATTTCCCCCCAAAGGGAAATCTTCTCATTGGCTCTTGCACCTCCAGAGGTTGTGCCATCTTCACGCTTTAAAGTCACTGATCAGCTTTTAGCTCTCTCTTACTCCCTTTCTGAAATGCTGACGTGAAGATGATGCTGAACTAGAAGCCTCTAAGGACCCACCAAGCTTGTGCCAGGCTGCGGCCTTGTCTTTCCATTCACCAAAGATACTCTGACTACCACTGGTTCTATCTCATCAAGACCACATCAGCAAAGATCAACTGGAGCCTCAACAAATTGCATCAGGACGGTTTAATTTAAATGGGCGAGACATGCAAGTATCAAACTTAGTCTCATTATTTGATACATTAAGTATCCTTACCCCTTTAAAGAAGGGCGTGTTAGAACTAAACTGATGGTTTGCTCAAGGCTGTTGATCTGCTGAATTTCAAACAATACTATAACTTCTTGCTTTCCTGTATTCTGCCTCAGCTCTTTTTCCCTTGGTAAACTGTATGCATGTATGTGTGTGTATGTTAGAGTAGTTTAAGTGTTTAGACTAGTTAATAAAATCTCGTTCATGTACACGTAAAGTTGTCCGTGTCTCAAGCTCATAACTGGAGTCACTAATCATTTAGATTTTTGCTACTGCTCTTAGTAGTACTGTAAATTAAGAAAGACATTTCCCATGCCCCGGAAATGTACATTTCTTAGAGTTAATAAACAATTAATCCTGAGTGTTCATGGGACAAACAGGCTAATTGATTGTATTATTCATTTACGACAGTAAATTAATTATATTAACTAATCCAAATATTCATAATCAATTATAACCAGTTAATATTGATTATTAATATTTCATATAGAGCTAATTTGCTACATTATGGTGGAGAATGCATAGGGCATGATTAAACAAAGGTTATGAGCTTAAACCACTGTCAACCTAAAAGTGTGTATTTGATAATTCTATTCAGAATAGGACACAACATGCGATACCGCATTAAGGTCGCTAGTTGCTGGCTTCTTTAAATGTGGATAAATGATGATTTGAATTGACGTCTCTACTGTAATTGTAAAAGTCTTAACACATTTAAGCATATTTTCAAATGGTATCAGTGTAAGGTTAATATGATTTTAGCGAAGAAACCCTAATTTCAGTATTAAAGCGTAAGTCTGTTTTGACGAAGGAATCTCAGCTCAGCGGCATATAAACTACCAGAATTGATTATTCTGCTTTGGTTAAAGAATTCCAAATGCAGTATTGCTTAACCTGTTTCTGATGAAGGAATCTCAGTACAGTGTTATATAAATGTAAATATGGGCGATGCTCCCCTTTTTACAGTGTAGAAGCCTTACAAATTATAGTTAGATTGATGTCATTCATCTAAACTTTATCCGTGCATTTAAAAAGCATAGCTACCTGGTGATCAAAACTGTGTCTCACTCACTGAAACTCTGAAGTGCATTGGTTCCCATGACAACGACTTGTCACAGGAAGTGCTAACTCTAGATAGCACATGTGTTACCTTCCGACGCCATTTTGTAAACAAACAGCCGAAGTGGCTAAGCTAACCCAACCTAGCAGCCCTTCAGCTTAGGCTAAGCTAACTAATAACTTCAACAGTTAGTTGTTAGCATCATTTACATGAAGCCTTTAACTACAGCTTGTGTGTATGCAGTGTGAATTATCTAAACCATTTTCCTTTAACCTGTTAACCGTTGCCAGTGCGTCGGCGCACTGAAGCGTTATTTATTTATTTAATTCAAAATTACTATCAGATTTAATGTTATACCTTGACAAACTATACATAATTAAAAAGATATAATACTCAAGTTTCAGTATTTGACCACTATTGTATTCTGAGAAACTCATAGTGACAGTTATGTCTTAATTTGTGTCAGGAGTTATGAAATGAAAAAATGAGTCGATACCTTTAATATGAATTATGCGCGTCAGGCGCTTTCATTCATAAAAAACTCCGTGCTGTCGTCATGACAGCGATAAACAAAACAACGTGCCTCAGGGCTTTAGCTCAAAAATGTGCAGATTTGGAGAAATATTGATAGATTCTCATAGATTTACATCATATTTCTATAGACAGGAATAATATTTATTGAATTTATACCCAAATGCGTCGATGTAATCTTTATGAGCGTTTGGTACTCTGATACTGTGTTTTTTAATTCATACCAATAGCCTGAGGGCGCTATAAGCACAATAATAGTCCATATATGGAACATGAAGAAGAGCCATGATCATGTGACATTCCAGGACGTTAAAAATAAAGTCATTTGACATGGTCTTGAAAAACATTGAACTAAATCCAGAGTTTTGGACTTATTATCTTCAGATTTTAAACATAAAATGTTTAGACATGTGGCTTTAGCTATAATGCATTTCTAGATTGCTACAGTGCCAACTTCAATTTTATTTTCATGAGGATGTTTCATAAAAAATAATTTCTAATAACTTTACAAAACTTTGAAGCTATTTATAACAATTTTTTTCATTATGACAATAATTAATTCTACATTTACAATAAACTGCCAGGTGTCAGCTTTCAAATGAGATCATACTTGTGCTTTTAGTACAAAGGGTTCATGAACTGTATGTGTTTCAGTTTGGGTATGTCATTTCTGGGGATTTTTCAAAAGTGGGGTTGCAGCTTAACAGGTTAATCCCATTTCTGGTTTCTGAATTCTCACTTTCTCTTTCCTTAACTTTTATTCTTCTCATCTAATTTCACCTGCACTTTTCAGGTGCATTCCTTACTGAACGCTGTTCAGCTAAATTTGCAGTTACTTTGTTAATTAAATCTAAACTTAATTACATGTAAACTGTTTAGCTAGAGAAGAATTTTTATAGTTATTGGGAACTTTCAATGGCACATTGACTAAACTCGGTCTTGAACACACAGCAGCTGTTTTAATCACTTTAAATCTTTTTATTAAATTTAATCATAATAGAAGTCAGCTATTCATTTTTAAATTTAACCCTCTTGTTCTAGTGTGGTTTTATTTCCCCATAAAACCGCAAAAGTAACTAGACAACATTCCTTCTTGATTTGTTTATTTTCAACAGTTGCTTCAATTTTATGAGCCAGCTACACAAGTAATCTAGACGATTGCTATGGCATAATTTTGAGTACCACTAATAAACACAATCTAATCGGAAAGCTCTCCTCTTCCTCTTTCTTTCTCTTTTTCATTTGTTCAGAGATCAAGCCTGTTGTATGCTATCAGTAAGTTCTGAGAAATAATTTGACCATAAGAACCATCTTAAGTCATTTATTAAATCTAGGCTTACGCTCTTCTAGCAAAGCCACTCAGATCCACACAAATCTGAGCATCCTGCTATTTGCAGCTAAGATAGTAATAATCAGGTACACATTTCAGTTGCTAACCACACCTGGCAAAACCTAGCTGTACATTATACACCTAGCTGTCTCACTTTGCCTTTAGCTCCAAATTCTGTTTGATCTTGCATTAGTCTCTTGCCCTTACTCTCACCACAAGTGTGCCAGAATGTTGCAGATGCTCAGCCTAACTGCCCAGATGGCAGACCAAAAGGACTGGCTAGGTGTTTTGAAGAACACCCTTTTACCCATGGCTGCTGACGACCTTCAGCACAAGAGCCAAATGCAACTGGAAAACAAGGGAAGACAACTAATGAAAGATGACTCAAACCAGAGGTATGACCACAAAAATATCTGACTGAGGTTATCTTCCTGGCCAACAACCTCACAGGTTTGAAACAGGAGGTAAACAACCTCAAACTCCAGATCACAGAGTCCCAAAAGGAGCTGACACATGCTAAAAGCCGCATAGACCAGCTAGAGATGGAGGCTCAGGACAGACACAAGGACCCTGGCAGAAGAGAGACACAGGAGGAAATCCACAGTCTTCAAACCGCACTGACAACTGCTAAACAACAAGAGCAGTTTGAAAAGACCGCCAGAGAGGACCTGGAAAAGGAACTCTCGCACACAGAGTCACTGTTAAAAGCAGCAAATTCTGAAATCTTGGAAAAAGATGCCAGAATCATGGCCTGTGAAGGTCAACTGAAGGTGTCCAGAGCTGAAATTGAGGCACTGACCCAGCAGCTGGACAATACCAAAGATGAACTTGACATGGTCCAACGAGAACTGAGACACTCTTACCTTCTGCAAAAAGAACCACAGCAGGAGAGACATCTCACTCCCCCACTTGCAATCAGCAGAGAAACCTCCCCCAGCCAAGCACAGAGTTACCAAGGGGGGAGACAAACCCCTCTGCTTAACATGTCATCGGACAATTTCCTTAAAGCTTCTGCAGCCGCAGTAGGAAAAGGACTGATTCAAACGAATCCTGAAACGACACATGTAGTGACACTCAAAGACCTTAACCGAATGGCCAGACAGATCCCTGCATTTACACCAGAGCTTGCAGGAGAGAACGACGTCCACGCTTACCTGCGAGACATTGACTTTCACCTGCAGTCTTTGATGAGTGTGCACCATCAAGATAGACTCTATCTGATCTGGATAACATCCAGCCCAGAGGTGCAACGCTTTCTGGCTCGGCAGCCAGAAAACATCCAGTCTAACTACCAGCAGCTGAAACAAGCCATCATAAAGGAGTTCTCAGAGTTTGAAAACGGACTGATCGCTGCCCTAGATACCAAACAGGGTCGGCATGAAACTCCCTATGTTTACTATCACAGACTCAGACGAGCTTACTTTGGAGCTCGCAACGAATCTGGGATGGAGGAGGACACCAGCTTCAAGAGCATTTTCCTCCGAAACCTCCATCCTATTGTAAGTCATCATTTAGGCATCATGGCCTGCGCCAACACAATGCCTATCCAAAAACTGCGTGACCTGACACAGAAGGCCTTTAACAAACACAAGGCCTCCTCAAAAAGGGTTTGTAAGATCCCAGCGATTTTGAACGGCAAAATCCAGAATCCAAAGCTGGCACCAGAAGGCACCCAGCATTTCCACAATGCAAGAGCCTTTAACAAAAAGCTAGCCAGCAGAGGGCAAAACCATCACCATGGCCATAGATCTAGACTCAAGACCAACCGCTGGGAGGAGCCATGGAAAAGAACATCCTCACCCATCAAACACCACAGGACGTCCCACAACAGTCTTCAACAACAACATCCTCCTCCACACCTTTCACACAGGTGCCAAACAGAGGCTGCACAAAGACAGCTGGACACGCCTGCTTCTGAGTTACAAGAGCTGCTAGCACTAGCAAAAGAGCTCCTTGATCAGACCTCCCCTGAGGAGTACTGGGAAGAACGAACCTCTGACTCTTGCCCAACACAGCTCGGGCAAGCTTAAGTCAGCACTGCAGCCAGAGCAGAGTAACACTACAGACTTCAGACTCCTGGTCCCTGGGTGCAGAACAAAGGGCTAATGACCACCTGCTTCCCTTTTGCTACCAACACTAGGTCAATCTGAAAGTCTCTTCACACTACACAATACACATAACCACTCCTTGCAGTCACAAGCAACCACCTGCCTCAAAGGACAGGTGACACACTTTCAAGGCACCTGCTGCCTCGGCACCTGCTGCAGAGACCTGGACTTGGCTACTGTCTACATCACCCAATGGAACGACCACCGCTCCAGGAAACACAAACAACCAGAGGCCACCATGGCCTTCCAGCTTTGTATGACATAGGCGTGTCTGATCTTTCTGCACTTCCAACGTCGTTCGTGGTTGTCCTTGAGAGGGACAACAACGATCGAAAGGGGGGAATATGTAGCGACTGGATCAATCAGACACACACATATTATTCATTTATTTAATGAATAATCCAGGAAACTCACTCTCCCAAATAAGGCCTGTGGAACGTTCCCCAAATGCAGCTAACACACTGGCAGGACGCAGTGTCTTGTTACAGGACAAACACTGAGACTGGTTTTACGACGGTAAAGAATGTCCTGGGAGCTGTGACTTCTCACTTAAATTCTTGCAGAGGAAGAGAAATAAAAACCCTGTTAATCCTATATATATTCTATATATAACCACTTGATAAATGTGTTAACGTATCTAATTTTCCCATCTCATGATTTTCCCTTTTATGTGGCGTTTGTATTCTTGTAAACTCAATTGGGTTAATGTTTCAGACTGACGATATTATGGTTAACCAACATTATATGTGCGGCATGTTTGGTCTCTAAAAAAATCCAATCTTCGTCTCCGATTTGTTAATTTACATTACATTTTGCTAACTTTGTGATGCATTAGTATTCTAAGAATCTTAAAGATTCTTTTCTTAAACACCCAATGAAAGTACATATTCAAATGCCCTGCTAGAACACAAAGGGTCGTAAAATTTCCCCCCAAAGGGAAATCTTCTCATTGGCTCTTGCACCTCCAGAGGTTGTGCCATCTTCACGCTTTAAAGTCACTGATCAGCTTTTAGCTCTCTCTTACTCCCTTTCTGAAATGCTGACGTGAAGATGATGCTGAACTAGAAGCCTCTAAGGACCCACCAAGCTTGTGCCAGGCTGCGGCCTTGTCTTTCCATTCACCAAAGATACTCTGACTACCACTGGTTCTCTCTCATCAAGACCACATCAGCAAAGATCAACTGGAGCCTCAACAAATTGCATCAGGACGGTTTAATTTAAATGGGCGAGACATGCAAGTATCAAACTTAGTCTCATTATTTGATACATTAAGTATCCTTACCCCTTTAAAGAAGGGCGTGTTAGAACTAAACTGATGGTTTGCTCAAGGCTGTTGATCTGCTGAATTTCAAACAATACTATAACTTCTTGCTTTCCTGTATTCTGCCTCAGCTCTTTTTCCCTTGGTAAACTGTATGCATGTATGTGTGTGTATGTTAGAGTAGTTTAAGTGTTTAGACTAGTTAATAAAATCTCGTTCATGTACACGTAAAGTTGTCCGTGTCTCAAGCTCATAACTGGAGTCACTAATCATTTAGATTTTTGCTACTGCTCTTAGTAGTACTGTAAATTAAGAAAGACATTTCCCATGCCCCGGAAATGTACATTTCTTAGAGTTAATAAACAATTAATCCTGAGTGTTCATGGGACAAACAGGCTAATTGATTGTATTATTCATTTACGACAGTAAATTAATTATATTAACTAATCCAAATATTCATAATCAATTATAACCAGTTAATATTGATTATTAATATTTCATATAGAGCTAATTTGCTACAGCATTAAGAACGGGTTCTATAGTTATGTGCGTTTGAATATATGTGTGCAGGTTTGGAATTCCCTACAAACCAAACCTAAACAAATTACTGGTGTTTCCTTATAGTTTTGATTCAGAATTTTATTTTATTTTATCAATTCGGGGTAGATACGCAAATTGAGTTTTCCCGACGACGCGTTATCTGGAGAGTGGGAAAGGGATCCTCCATAGGGAGAGACTAGTTGGCACTTCAGCACTGCGTTGACATCGGGTCCAGGCGAAGGTCCTTCATCAGATCTGGAAACGGCCTGGATCCGGCAGGCTGCGGGAAAACCTTGGGATAAACAAAGACACTAAAATTAGCGTAGATGCCATTCTTCTCATGATGTAACAAGTACATCAGGATTTATGGGAAGTGTTCCCGGTTCCAGCTGACCTAATCTATGCAGCCTAATATTGAATTATAGAAGTCTATAATGTATTATGTGAACGCTATGTCAAAGAGATGTGTCTTTAATCTAGATTTGAACTGACAGAGTGTGTCTGCTTCCCGGACAATGGTAGGAAGGCTGTTCCAAAGTTTTGGTGCTAAATAGGAGAAGGATCTACCGCCAGCAGTTGATTTTGATATTCTAGGTATTATCAACTGGCCGGAATTTTGAGATCGCAATAGACGTGAAGGAGTATAATGCGTTAAGAGCTCGCTCAAGTACTGCGGAGCTAAACCATTTAGTGCTTTGTAAGTAATCAGCAATATTTTAAAATTGATGCGATGTTTAATAGGGAGCCAGTGCAGTTTTGACAGAACCGGGCTAATATGGTCATACTTCCTGGTTCTGGTAAGAACTCGAGCTGCTGCGTTTTGAACTAGCTGTAGTTTGTTTATTAAGCGTGCAGGGCAACCACCCAGTAGAGCATTACAATAATCTAGCCTTGAGGTCATGAACGCATGGACTAATCCGCATTTGTCAATGAGAGCATATGACGTAATTTAGATATATTTTTAAGATGGAAAAATGCGGTTTTACAGATACTAGACACGTGACTTTCAAATGAAAGATTGGTATCAAAGAGCACACCCAGGTTCCTAACCGACGACGAAGACTTAACAGAGCAGCCATCAAGTGTTAGACAGTATTCTAGGTTATTACGTGAGGAAGTTTTTTGTCCAATAATTAGAATCTCTGTTTTTTCAGAATTTAGAAGTAGGAAATTACGAGTCATCCAATTTTTTATATCAGCTATGCATTCTGTTAATTTAGTGAATTGGTAAGTTTCGTTAGGTTTTGAAGAAATATAGAGCTGAGTATCGTCGGCATAACAGTGGAAGCTAATTCCATGTTTCCTAATGATATCTCCTAATGGTAGCATGTACAGAGTGAACAGCAGCGGTCCTAGTACTGAGCCCTGTGGTACGCCATACTGAACTTGTGATTGATAAGACATCTCTTCATTTACTGCTACAAACTGATAACGGTCAGATAAGTATGATTTAAACCATGCTAGTGCAATTCCACTAATGCCAACATAGTTTTCTAGTCTATTTAAAAGAATGTTGTGGTCAATGGTGTCAAACGCAGCACTAAGATCGAGTAACACTAATAGAGAGACACAACCACGATCGGATGATAAGAGCAAATCATTTGTTACTCTAACGAGAGCAGTCTCAGTACTATGGTATGCTCTAAATCCGGACTGAAAATCCTCGCAGATATCATTTCTTTCTAGAAAGGAACATAGTTGTGAAGATACTGCCTTTTCTAGTATCTTTGACAGAAAAGGTAGATTCGAGATCGGCCTGTAATTGACTAATTCTGAAGGATCAAGTTGCATTTTTTTAACAAGCGGTTTAATCATAGCCAGCTTAAAGTTTTTTGGTACGTATCCTAGAGACAAAGATGAATTAATGATATTAAGAAGAGGATCTATGACCTCTGGAAGCATCTCTTTCATTAGCTTAGTCGGTATAGGGTCTAACATACATGTTGTAGATTTAGATGATTTAACGAGTTTAGTAAATTCTTCCTCTCCTATAGCAATGAATGAATCAAATTTTTCCTCAGGGAGACTACAATGCACTGCCTGATGCGATACTGTAGTAGACAGTTGCATAGTTATAATTTTATCCCTGATATTATCAATCTTATAAGTGAAGAAGTTCATAAAGTCATTACTGCTGTGCTGCTTGGAACCTTCTGTGTTTGAAGCTTTCTTTTTCGTTAGTTTAGCCACTGTTTCAAATAAATACCTAGGATTATGTTTATTTTCTTCTAATAGGTTTGAAAAATAAGCAGATCTAGCAGCTTTTAAAGCCTCTCTGTAAGCAATCGAGCTCTCTTTCCATGAAATGCGAAATACCTCTAATTTTGTTTTCTTCCAGTTGCGCTCCATTTTTCTGGCTGCTCTCTTAAGGGCCCGAGTGTGCTCGTTGTACCACGGCGTTGGATTATTTTCTTTAATCTTCTTTAAGCGCAAAGGAGCAACTGTGTCTAAAGTGCTGGAAAAGAGAGAGTTAAAAGTTTCTGTTGCAATATCAAGTTTTTCTAAGCTATCCGGGATGCTAAAATGATGAAACTGATCAGGAAGATTATTAATAAAGCAATCTTTAGTAGCAGAAGTGATAGGTCTAACATATTTAGACCAGTTTAACAGTTTAGCATGTAGTAGTCATTTGTATTGTCTGTGAAAATCTTTAGCATTTTATTTGAAAAATATTGCAGAGAAAGGTGACACCGTTTTAGTGGCTGCTTTGCTACATCATTTATATAGTTACCAAACATCTCCTTACTGCACCCTTAGCTTATATATTGCTGATGTTATGAAATACGGACACAGAGATGGCTCACCCAAACAACTTTAACCGGGAGGGCATTGGAAGTAAAGTGTCATTGCGGAAAGACCTGCAAGAACAAAAGAGGGCTTAAGATACACCAAAGCCGAACCAACTGTGGAAAAGAGGGGTCACAGGAGCAGCGCACAGCGGTAGCACCTGGTGAGACGCAGGAGAGCTCCAGGCAGGAAGCACCCCACAGTACTGGAGATCTCTCAGCACCTGTGTCACCTCAAGGAGGGACCCACCTGATGCCACCCCAGGGAGCCAACCCCACCCTGCGAGGGAACAGATCAAATGGCCCAAGATGAGCGATAACAAAGAGTGGTACCAACTAGACTAAGATCTCGACAAAGTGCTAGAAGTCACACTAGCAGGGACGGCTGAGCAGAAAGTCAATACTCTCACAACAATAACTTATAACCTGGCAAGGGAGCGTTTTGGAATTCAGGAGAAGAAAATCAACATCAAGTCTGCACATCAGCCAAACAGAAGAGAGAGGGAAATTCATCGACTAAGGGGAGAAATCAAGACTCTCACCATGCAGTTCAAAAGAGCCCTCGCTGATGAAAGGGAAGGCATCAAGGACCTGACGAGTCAACTCCGGGAGCGCCTCTGCAGACTCTGAAAAGCAGAAAGCACTCGGAAGAAGAGGAAGGATAGGGAGAACAAAAGATCCCAGTTTACCAAAGATCCCTTCCGATTCACCAGAACACTGTTGGGTGAAGCAAAATCTGGAAGGCTGACCAGCCCCAGAGGAGATGTGGAGGCGTTCTTGAGGGAGACCCACAATGACACCTCCAGAAACCAGGCCCTGGACGCCAACCCAAGCATCAGCAGTATAAAGATCCCAGAAAAAGAGCTCAACGTCAGTGAACCATCCTGGAGGGAAGTCCAAGAGGTGGTGAAGAAGGCCAGAACAGGGTCTGCCCCGGCCCAAGCTGTATACCCTACAAGGTATATAAGAAATGCCCAATGCTTCTCCGGAGGCTCTGGAAGCTGTTCCGGAGGATCTGGAGAAAAGGTACCATTCCATCAGGCTGGAAGAAGGCAGAGGGCTGTTTTGTGCCAAAGAAAGAGAACTCCTCAACCATTGACCAATTCAGAACAATCTCACTGCTAAGTGTAGAAGGCAAGATCTTCTTTTCTGTACTGGCCAAGAGGATGACCTCGTACTGTTGTCTGGTTGGATTTGGCCAATGCCTATGGATCAATCCCGCACGCCCTCATCCATGGAGCATTAGACCACTACCACATCCCGCAGCACATCAAAAGAATGATCACCAGCTACTTTGGTGGAATCCAGCTACGATTCAAGGCGGCCAATTTTACAACTCAGTGGCAAAGCCTGGAAAAAGGTATCGTAACTGGCTGTACAATCTCCCCTATTCCTCTTCGTCATGGGAATGAACCTCCTAATAACAGCTGCGGAGAAGGAAGCACGGGGTCCAAAAATGGAGTCAGGCATCCGACAACCCCCAATAAGAGGTTACATGGACGACCTTACCGTGACGACCACAACCCATGTGGAGGCGAGGTGGGTGCTAACTGTTCTGGGCCACATGGCAACGTGGGCCAGAATGAAGTTTAAGCCAAAGAAATCCAGGAGTTTGGTGATCAGGAACGGGAAGTTGACCAACAGGTTCAAGATGCATGTGCAAGGGGAAGTGATTCCATCAATAGAGGAGAATCCAATCAAGTGCCTCGGAAAGTGGTTCGATGACTCACTTACTGACAGGAATAACATAGCCAGTACGGAAAAGCAGATGGAGGAATGGCTGAGGAGGATCGAAAAATCAGGGCTCCCTGGGAAGTTTAAAGCTTGGCTCTATCAACACGGACTGTTGCCAAGACTCATGTGGTTGCTGACTGTGTATGAGGTCCCGATGACATGCGTTGAAGGAGTGGAGAGGAAGATCAATAAGTACCTCCTAAAGTGGTTGGGAATCCCTCCAAGCTTCACTTCAGTAGGCCTCTACATAAGATCAGGGCAGCTCCTCTGTCAACCGTAGTTGAGGAATTCAAAGTCGCAAAGTGCAGAGTCGTAATGACATATAGAGACTCACAGGATGAACAAGTCAGACATGCAGGCGTCATTACAAGATCAGGTCGCAAGTGGGCAGCTGATTCGTCTGTTGCACAAGCTGAGAGCATGCTGAAGCTACGTGATGTCATTGGAGCACCATGCTCTGGAAGACAGGGTCTTGGAACCTCACATTTCCAACAGTGGAGGAAGGCAGGAACCAGTGAAAGAAGAGCCATGATTCAAGAGGAGGTACGGAACCTGGAAGAGGAAGGACGAAGATCAAGGGCAGTGGACCTAGCTTCTCAAGGGGCCTGGACCAGATGGGATCTTCCCAAGAGGAAGATTACCTGGGCGGACCTATGGAGACTGGAACCGTTCCGCATCTCCTTCCTGCTGAGGTCAGTGTATGACACACTCCCAACCCCAACAAACTTGCACAAGTGGGGCATGAGAGAGGACCCATTGTGCAAGCTTTGTGGGGAGAGGGGCACCATGGCACACATCCTGGCCGGGTGTAAAAAAGCACTCACCCAGGGAAGGTACAGGTGGCGCCACGATAGGGTGCTCACGACACTCGCCAACACCTTAGAGCAGGAGAGGAAAAAGAAACGCCAGCCTCTTCGGAAAACAACTTCAATCCAGTTTGTAAGGGAGGGGGAAAAGCCACCAACCACAGCAACAACAAGAACCAGTCTGCTACAAAAGGCCCAATCATGGGAAATGAAGGTCGACCTGAGAGGAAGGCTGCAATTCCCCCAGTTTGTCCAGACAACCCTGAGGCCGGATGTGGTACTGTGGTCTGAAGAGGGAAAAAAGATCATTCTCATAGAACTTACAGTCCCATGGGAAGAGGGGTGTGAACAGGCCTTTGAAAGAAAGAGCGCCAAATACCAAGACCTGCTGCACGACTGCAGGGGGAAAGGATGGCAGGCTTGGCTGTTCCCGGCCGAGGTTGGCTGTAGAGGATTCCCTGCTCAGTCAGTGTGGAGAATGCTAACAGCCATTGGAATAACAGGGAAGGAGAGAAAGGCAGCAGCTCGCAGGATGGGGGAGGCAGCAGAAAGAGCCTCTTGCTGGTTATGGAGCAAGAGGGAGGAGTTGAGCTGGAAGCCAGGAGGGGAAGATGGGCAGTGACTTGGCCACCACTGCCGACCCACCATCGGGAGGGTGTTGCGGATAAGGGTCGAAACACCCAATGAACGATGGGTACCGCCTGATGACATCAACCCCTCCTGGCCAAGACTACATTCACTTAAGGTGAATGAAGGGGAGAAGCATTTTCGAATGTATTTGTAACTTGCTAATTCTTGCTTTTTGAGCAACTACAGTTCTAAATTACAATTCATGCCTGTAAGTATTTGACCTTCATACAGTTACCATAATAAGGTTGTTCTCATTTATTTCAGGATTCATCTGCTTCATCTGACTTTACACCCTCAACCAGTGCCGATACAAGGCCAAAAAGCAGAGGGGGGAAGAGAAGCAGAGGAGGGAAGAGAAGCAGAGGAGGGAGGATATTGACCCTGACAGACAGAGAAGACTCCAGGATCTGCAGGACAGGAGAAATACAGAAATACAGACTGAGATCCACTCTCTGGGACCGCAAGAGAAGGACCGCATCCTTCAAAAGGTCATGTTGAGGCTCCCAGGACTGATGTTCGATGTGCTGACCGTGCATGAAGACACAGAGAGGCCAAGAGTACCTGATGGTGGTGGACTACACTGGTGTATCTGTACATACTGCCGGGAAATGGACACTGATCTGGAGAGGCTCTGCTGCCGCCAGGCCCCACAGAACTGCATTAGTAGGATGGCCTACATGGAGTACTACATCCTGGATGAGGGTGTTCTGAGGCTAGCGAGGGCTGCTTGGAATGATATCTTTGCAGTTGATGATGCACAGGAGCCCGGTGTTGAACAAAGACAATACAGACACACAGCCTACCGACAATTTGTGCTATGGCAGTATGGTCGCCTTGGAGTTGGAAACAGAGTGGTCATTCCCAGCTGTTGTGTCTGGAGGATCAGGGAAACTTTTCCTGACCCAAGGGGTCAGTATACTGGTTTCAGGGTGCGTCGGCTCTTGTGAATGTTTATTTTAAAAAGTGTTTTTTATGGTGTGATGGTTATTTATTATAGTTCAAGTTTGGTTATTTTATGAAAAAATTGGTTTCAGGGTGCGACGGCTCTTGTGAATGTTTAATGTAAAAAGTTTTTTTATGCTATGATGTTTATTTGTTGTAGTTCAAGTTTGGTTACTTTTTTGAAAAAATTTAAAATTAAAAAACTTGAAGGTCATTTTTATTTTATTTACATAGATAACTATTTACATATTACATAGACACCACCACCTATGAACGTACTCAGCGCTCACTTTGGGGGACACCATCCCCATGTGTAACGTGAGTCTGAACCAGTTCGGAGGTGGATGGTGGCGATGTAGCAGCCAGCACACCCAAGCGCCTGGGGTCATTGAGCCGGAGAGTCTGTCTCCTTGGAAGACCTGCTCCACTTCTCAGTCGGTGTCGAACAATGGCCCTCTGCAGGTCTGGAATGTACCCATAGTCCTTTTTCTCCTTCAGGGCATACACGCTCCAACATTTTGACTTCTTATTGTAGTAACGCCTGTACCTAGAAAGAAAACACAGAGATGGTAAAAAGATGTAAGTGTATATTATAATGCTTGTACGCTTTCCAGTAGAAAAACATTTATTCCAAATAGTCAGATTAGCAATATCTGACTATAATGAAAACTGTTACGCGCGGGAAGACGATGATTATGACTATTGTAGTCGATCGCCGCCAGCAGGGTCCGCGTGTGATACACTGCTGGCTGTAGGCAAACCGTTTTCCAGCGTACATCAGGATGTGATTCTGGAAATTCTCTAAATCTGACGTTGTCCTGTAGGATGTGAGAAACAAACAAAACTTACTTTGACTTACCAAAACTGGTTAACAGCATCGCACTCTAAGGAAACCCTGTTTCAATTAGATCGCTTCTTTGTGCCAAGCTGACAGGCCAGCCAAGCAAACAGTACAGACATCGAGATTAGCATGTGTAAGACACTGCTTTGCATACACGTTGTAATTCCAAGAAATTATGTATTGTAATAGGGCTTGTCAAAAAAATTATGTTTTGAAATAAAAACCGATAATTGAAATAATAGCTTACCTGAAGGTAATGAACTTCCCAACATCCTTCAACCACCGCTTGTCCAATATAATAGCGGTGAGAGCCTGGAGAGCTGCCGAACCTGTAAAAATTCATACTCTGAATAGGCTGATTGTACATTCATAGTCAGACACATGGCTTGACAATCACATTACAATTACCTTGCATTATCCAAGGCTTCTCCTGGGTTCTGTCCCCTAGAGGTTCATGCTCACAGCATCCCGTTGACCATGTGTGCTGGTTGCGGACATGATGTAGAAGTGCATGCCACTTCAGCTTTAAAAACAAAACAAAAAACAAACAAGTCATTTCTCCCACCTTTTTCACACACCCCAAAAATTGTTTGAGTTTACCACTTTGCAATTCACATAATCCTACCTTGAACTGTTCTTCGGAAGAGGCTTGCTTGGCATAATACCAGAAGTGGTTCACAATATCCTTTATCCAAGGAAGGAGGTCTGACTGGTCCCTCACTGTACCAGCCTGAAAGAAAGATGTAGATGTTACACAGCCACAGCATGAACAGATTAAACTATCCAATGAGTGTGTGAAATAAGAAGGCATACCTGTCGTATCTTCTTCCCCAAATTCTTGGCTGCATGCCAAATATCTAGGGAATGCTTCAAACCATGTGACTTGTATTTGCCACGTTCAGGATCTAAGAAATAGTAGTCATTACAATCAAACAAACCAACATGAAAAACATGAATTTGAAGACCACATTTTGTGAAAAAACACACATTGTCCTTACTGAGCAATGCTGAGATTTGAGGATGTGCGTCAGTGACCACCTCAGTCACATGGATCTCTGGAAGAAGTGCATCCATTGTCCTAATGAAGCACTCCTTTTCCATGATTACCGAATTTCTGTTCGTCTCCCGCTTGTCGACAGAGACAATATGTACAATGTCGTGAGTGTCTTGCTCTATAGTCGTGTATGTGCAGTATTGTGCACAGTGGCCTGTAAAATGAGGATAAAGTTAGTAAGGGTGTGAACTATATGCACCATAACCAACTATGTCACACAAGTGTGCTCTCTCCACCTCACAGACACACACACACACACACACACACACACGCTATATACCTGGAGAATCCATTCTGCCATCACCTAAGGAGTAAACTAAACAAAACAAAAGTATAATGGTAAAAGTGTTGTTGACTTTCACAGTAAGTCAGAGGCATGTTGCTGTAATAAAAAAAACAAAACAGAATAAAAGATTCACCTACACTGCATGAAAAGTGGGATTTTCGACAGTTACCGGCGCTGTAGATTGTCGTGGAAGTTCAGGTTTACGACTGCAAACGGCAATTTACAGGCAACACTGCAAACTGTCGGAAATTGTCGGAAATTGACGTGGGACTTGCTTGCCCGTGACCCCCCTCCCTCTAATGCTTTAACATGTAAATGAGACTGCTGTGAGCTTTACAAATGCAAATGAGGGTAGCAGGGGGAGTTTTATCCCAGGTGACTCAAAGGTATTAACTTAATTCTAAAAAAATACAATATTTATTTATAACGCAAAATTAAAAACAGCCAAGGCTGACCAAAGTGCTGTACAGGGCAATAGATAAAATGCAGGGCAGAAACAGGACAATTAAAAAAAAAAACAATAGTTGTGTCAAGGAGTATTAAAAGTTTTCAAGGATGTTTTGAAGATGGAAATTGAGGGAGCTAGTCTGATATAGAGGGGTAGACTGTTCCAAAGTTTTGGGCCTGCAGTCGCAAAAGTGCAGTCGCCTCGTTTTTTAAGTCTGGATCTGGGCACGATGAGAAGACAGTGATCACTGGATCTCAAAGTACGAGATGGAGTGTACGGGCAGAGGAGATTGGTCAGATATTGGGGGGCCGGTTTGTTAAGACCTTTATACACAAATAGTAAAATTTTAAAATCAATCCTGAATGTGACAGGTAGCCAGTGGAGTTTGAATAAAATAGGGGTGATCGACTCATATTTGCGTGTCCCGGTGAGAAGTCTAGCCGCTGCGTTTTGAACTAGCTGTAGACGAGAGAGAGAGGCCTGAGATAGGCCAAAATAAAGTGAGTTACAATAGTCTAAGGCCATCCTTAAAAATATTCTTGTTTGCCGTAACCCGACCGACCCTGTCAGTTTAGTAGCCTACCGACCCAATTATTTATTTTTTCCCCCTTTTAGTCCGACCGACTTGCCGGCTGAAACTTGTGTTAAGACCAACCGCTTTTTTGTAACTCTTCAAACAACTAATATAAATGCAATAAAATAATATTAGTTATTAAGTATTGTGAATATAAATTCCGTAGGCCTGCATACAAACATAAGCTATAGCAGTGTGATTTTTATTTCAAAATAAGAGATTTTTGTTTAACAGTAACACCAGTGACACAACTCCAGGGGACCACTACTTTCATTATAAATTTTATAATATGTATTCTGCATTTTTTATATATATATCATTTACATAATATATTTGATAGTTATGTATACATTATTGTATTTTAAATGGTGTAAAAATCTGTTATTGACCTCAAAATAAAGCATTTTCCCTCTGTACATGACTGTGGGGACGAGCACTTCTGTGGTGCTTGAAATTCTATATAATTCATAAAAATCAAATATTGCCACATTGATGGCTCAAGAGGGTGTAATTGTTCAAATAACATATTGTTTTATTTTAAAATGTAAAGAAATTGTAACCCTAAAGTGTTTTTTAAGTGTAATATTTCTGTAAAGGCTAGGGACAGAAAAATTGACATTTTCATAGAATGACCCTCTTACATTTTAGCTTAAATTGATATATTTAATGAAAGTAGCTAGATTAGTTACTATGTGTCATTAGCAATAGCCAATTTTATGTAAAAAAGACACAAAACCATTTATTTCAACAATTAATTTCAATCAGGCTTTGCCACAAAGGTAAAATGTGCATTCCATGCAAACAGCATCACAATCTCTTAGAGCCCAACCACTGTGCATAATACAACACGAACAGAAGATTGTATTTGACTCATGCTGCATACACATACGCAATGACAAGAATTATGCCTACTGTACATATAGAGTTACAACTACGATTAGAGTTGTTTACATAAAATGTACCTCGTTTCTATTTTGCATTAAAAATGTTTGTGGCCCCTTTAAGAAATTCCTCTCTTCTCGCGATACTATTCACTTGTGCTGGACGCGTGCGCGCGACCAGAGAACGGCAGCCATTTTTCATTGTTCAGGAGAGCTCCATGACGGTGCGTGCATCGATCGGATTCTGTGTTATACGTTCTTCTTTCTTGGTAAATAATACTCCAATATCTTTAATATGCACAAATAAGTTGTGAAGCGGAATTATTGGGTTAATATAAAAGGTCATAAAAAGAATCATCCAGTGAAGGGAGTACTAGAAGAATGCTGGGAACATGGGAATAAAAACATTAAAAGCTTGGGATGGAGTGTTCAAAGAGAAGTACAAGAAGCAGGTATTGAAGATTGTGATGTTAGCCCTACTGTGATATTATCCAGTATACCACCATGGATTTTTCCAATGCCAATAATTGACCTACAAATTCAAATGAAAATTAAGAATGAGAAAGACATCCTAAAGAATATTATAGCACAGCAGTATTTAGATCAGACTTACTCATCATGGGTGCAAATATTTACTGATGGGTCTAAGGATCCTATCTCTGGAAGAACAGCAGCTGCTGTATTTATTCCTAAGTTTCAAGTTAGTATCAAGAAAAGAATAACTGATCATATCTCAGTATTTGCAGCAGAATTAGTTGCCATGATGGTTGCACTTCATTGGGTAGAGGATGTAAAACCGAGATTAGTAGCTATATGTTCTGATTCGTTTGCAGCAATCACAAGCCTCGTAAGTGGAAATAAAGTATCAAGGCAAGACATTATATATGAAATACTTGCAAGTTTGTTAAGAATAAGTAGTGTAAGCTTAATAGTGTTTGTGTGGGTTCCTGCTCATGTGGGATTGGAGGCCAATGAAGTGGTAGATAGACTAGCAAAGCAAGCAGTAAAACATAATGAGATAAATGTGCAAGTGACGTTAAGCAAAAATGACGTTAAAAGTAAAATAAAAGAATTCATAAACAATAAATGGCAAGAACTATGGAATAATGAGGTCAAGGGAAGACAGTTGTATAGTATTCAGAAGCAAGTAGGAAACGGAAGAAGTGTTTTTGGGAATAGGAAAGAGGATACGATTGTTTCTCGTATTAGAATAGGGCACACACGATTAAATCATTCCTTGTTTAAGATAGGAAAACATGATACGGGAAAATGTAATTATTGTGATCAGGCAGAAACAATAGAACATGTTTTAATAAAATGTTTAAAATATGGAAAAGAAAGGTTAGTACTTAAGAGGAAAGTAAGAAAATTGGGTGTGGTAGTATTCAGTATGGAAAGTCTATTGGGAAAGCAAGTAGGACAAGTAAAAATATATAGTGCGATAATGAAGTATCTTAAAGCAATAGGAGTAGGTTGGAGAATTTGAAGTATAGGGGCTAAGTTTTTTTTTTATTTATTTATTTTTTTATTAGTGCTTCACACTCCAGTCCAGTTGGTGGCGGTAATGCACCGGAAGTTGGTTTGCCAACCGCCATAAAACACCAAATGAAGAAGAAGAAGAAGAAGAAGAAGAAGTTGTGAAGCGAAGTTAAAAGAACATTTGATGTGTACATTTTTGTTTATAGATTTATTTGGAGCGCATGTGTGACGAGTGAACCTCGTGGTGATTAAAGGATTGGGTATGTACTAGGGGTGTCGCAATATACCGGTATTGACGATAATCGTGATATTCAAAGCATGAAATATCGACATCGTGTTAATTTAGAGCAATACAATATACCGGTATTGGCGATATTGCCGTTTTCTAGACGCAGCGCTCGTCCGCGCCCGCGCAGCTAGAGTGAAACACTCTGTCCACACCCGAAAAAAGTAAGCTGAGCTCGCCAGTATTAACAACAGAGTTCTTCGGCTTCAAAGAAAACAGCACCTTAGAGGTGGTCGTACACCGGACGAGAAGCGCAGCGCCACGTCTTTAAAATTCGAACACATTCTGTATGAGTGTACACACACCGGACGAGAAGCACAGCGCGGTTCTATTCGGCGTCTGTCCGCGGCGCCCAGCAACGGCTCAGGACCTTGTTCAAAATCCTGCCGCGACACAGAGCGCAGAAAAAAGTGTTCAGATCACAGACTCAGCAACTATTGTATTTAATTGTACAGTATAATCATAACATAGTACAGACATTATCTCAATTCCATAATGTCCTTAAACATAATGATATTGCTGGCCATAAACTGAGAAAGTGCGTGTCCGGTGTGCAATACCTCGAGTTGTCATAGACGCGACGCAGCTATTATTTTACTAGTCATCATGGAATGGGAAACGTGACATTAACTGTTAACAGGGGGTTTCTGTGTTCATATATTTAATAAAGGGTGATTATTAAAATTAAGAACCCCGTTTTCTTTACTCATCTTATTTTTGTATTTGTATTTGCACTTGATTTTTTTATTCAAATCTGCTATCTGCATGACTTTATTGGCGCCAGTGCAACAACAGGTTTAAGAGCTTTTCAGTTCTTCAGGAAACCTTCAGACAGTGTTTGGCTTCAGTTTGAAACCAGATAAACTTCACATGCTTGTCTTCCTTCACAAAAATTTGCCATAGATTGAGTACCCCCCCCCCCCCCCATAGATTCTATAGATATCGCGATATATCGATATCGTGAATTCTTTTGGCCACAATAACCGTGGTGTGAAAAATCTAACATCGTGACAGCCCTAGTATGTACGTTTTATGGTTTATGGGGGAAATTACTGATGGCATGTTTATTTGATAAATCTGTTAATGAGTTGAATCTATATTCTGTGATTATACAGTATAACTTGATGGTTAAATGCATATTTCTGGTTCCGCATGGCATGATTAAACGTGGGTTGTGGCTTTGTTTAAGAGCTTTTATTTGTCTTGTAACTTAGGCCTAAGTTACCTCAGCCACTGCCGTATTCCAGTTTGTGTTATCGTATTTAATTGTAGCCTAACATATTTTGGTTTGGAGAAATCAATTTAAATCTGACCAGTTGCAGTGTATTACACTGCATTTCAGTTTGAATTAAGTATTCTGTGGATTTGGGCATTGATCCACTGGTTAAGCTTTTTGTGACATTTGATTGTCATCTTCAAATTTACTGTAAACTGTTTCTACAATTTCTTTTTTTTTTTTGTTCTTTTTTTTTTTTAACTAGTGAAATCTATTTTTTTTTTCTTGTGAAATCTCTTCGAACAAGGCAAACTTTTTTTCTTAATCAGACTTTTGTCTGTTTAATTGTGCTTCCATTGACCGCTGTCACTTATTTTAAAGGGTAACTAAACCCTAAACCAACTTTTTTTAGTTAATGATCTGTAAGAATGGGGCTTTATTAGTGCTGTTCATTGATTCGAGTAACTTTTTTGACATTTGGGTATAAAGTGTTTTAATTCTACAATATATGGTGTAAAAACGTCTGAGTGCTGCCCTCTTCAGGTTGAACGGTGGCTACTGCAGTTGAATTTTCCTATTGGATGTTGCGGTACTGCGTGACGTAAGCGGTACTGCGTGACGTAGGCAGGTTCCAGCTCACCACGCCCTCCCTTGGTACGAGCTCACCACGCCCTTGGATGAGCTAGCGTAGATTTATCTGTATTTAGTACAGTGGTAGGTGTACTGTTGCTGGGTGCAACTGCACTGCTGGACTGCATAGCTTTCCAGCAGACTTGGAAATTAGGTGCCAGTGTTTGCATGCACTTGGCCTGGAAGACCGTGAGTGTAAAACCTGCATTTTACGCGGAATTGCTTTTCCAACGCAATAGAGGTGGAAATTGGCTTCTCCACACAGCTCGCGCTGAACAGCGACGCAGTGCCAAACGCTGCTCCTCGATCCTGCATGGACTCCACCACCGCAGCGGCGTCTTGATGTGAGTGATTATATATATTTTAATCACAATTTATGGTTAGGCTAAAGTTAATCCTCTGGGGTCGACAAACGCGTCGGCGCATTTTGCTGAATTTTTTCACATAGCGGCAAAATATGAATATGCCTATAGAGAGCGCGTGCTATTGACATCAACTCGATAAAACTCATCAGATGCATCATGTACTTTACGTCGTCTTGCGACCCTGTGAGTCACTCTCCATTTTAGAGAGTCTGACAGCAGGTCTCAGGTGCACGCCCTTCCGCTCACGGTTCATCCCCTCTATCTCCGCTGGGGTCTGCCCACTTTTCTAGCATTTTTCAAATATTGCCAGTGGGTGGAGTCAGGCTCTGACCAGGGGTTTAGTTACCCTTTAAACAGCAGTCAGAATAAAACCCCAATTTCAAAAAGCATAACTTAGTTTGCTTCCGGTGTGTATTTCTGCAATTTCACCCGGTTGCATTTTTTTCTCCTTTGTTTAATTTTACTGTGACTTATGTTGTTCTTATTAATTTTACTGTGACTTATGTTGTTCTTATTAATATCACTCTCAATTAATTGTTTTCCAGCTGCCTTTAAGACATATTACACGACAGTGCGCAGGAGCTTCAGGTACAAACAACCAGATCTTGCATTGCAGGCGGAAGCTGTGGTGAATTCAGCTCGGAGTCGAGCGAGAAGAAAGACGGTAAGATTTATTAGATTAGATTCGTTTTTGGTCAATGTGACTATTTTTCAGGTGCATTAATAGATGTGTGTTGTCCATACGCAGTGCATTGGGCAGTACTGATTGTCTTTATTGGTTTTAACAGCTGCTAAAAGCGAGACAGAGTGTGCTAGCTGAGGATGAGGTGGGCCTTCGGAAGTGTGCTTCCATAGACCTGATGTCTGATGAGGAAGGTGTGTGGGGTGTCTGGATGGATTGTGCGACCTCCGTCCTGTCGCAGCCAGGAGCTCACAGAGCTCTGTGCTACGCTGCAGTTGAGATTAGAGTCGACTCCAAAGTACAGGGCAACGCACCACAGACGTCTGCAAAATGGACTGAATTCAGACAGAATGCCGCTAGTTACCTGCATCTGTATTTTGTCAGGCCTTGTGAAATGTAAGAATATTCTGTTTTTCATGATTTCATCATAAAGCAAGAGGTCATGGGATTGATGGCTATTATTTGTTTAATAATTGTAAATAATCCTGTAATTTACAGGAAGCAGTATGCCATCTCAACTCTGAGACAAATTGTGGGCGCTACAAACTGGATCAAGGTAAAAAAATAAAATAAAAGAATCTTACATTCTTTTATTTTTTTACTTTCATAAAAACTTACAAACATTTTAAAGGTAAGATTCAAAGAATATGCTTTCATTCTCTTGTATAAGAAAATAGATCCGTTATAGTTTACGATCTTAATCATACATTTTGTTTCCATAGAGTAACCTCGCCTCATAACGAGGGCGTAACCTCACATTTACTCAGAGCTATGTCTGCAAGTCCAGATTTTCATGACGCTGATCATGACGACATTGTAAGTAACTTTTACTATTTTCTCCTTGTTTTATTTTACTGTGACTTGCGTTGTTTTGATTCATTTCACTCTCATTTAATTGTTTTCCAGCTGCCTGTAAGACATACTACGAGACAGTACGCAGGAGCTTCAGGTACAAACAACCAGATCTGGCATTGCAGGCCGAAGCTGTGACGAGTTCAGCTCGGAGTCAAGCGAGAAGAAAGAGGGTAAGATTTTTAGTCAATGTGACTATTTTTCACGTGCATTAATAGATGTTTTGTGTCCATACACAGTGCATCACAGTACTGATTGTCTGTATTGGTTGTTTTTACAGCTGCTAGAAGCGAGACGGTGTGCTAGGTGAGGATGACGTGGGCATTTGGAAGTGCGCCACCATAGATCTGATGTCCGATGAAGTTCAACCACCAGCCAGGAGCTCACAGAGCTCTGTGCTACGCTGCAGTCGAGATTAGAGGCGACTCCTAAATACAGGGCAACGCACCACAGACGTTTTCAAAGTGGATCGAATTCAGAGAGAACGCCGCTAGTCACCTCCAACAGCTCCGAAGATGAAAACAGACACTGAGCTTCCAATTTGTTGTGTGTGCAGATGATCTATGCTTTGTACATAGGTGTATATTGTTTTGTGTCTGTGCTAATAAAGCTCTTTCTTTGAATAAACAGCATGTCCCTGGCAAATTTTCCATTCCTTTATAAATTCATGTCCTTGATGGTAATAATAGTGTAGTCCATAGGTTAACAATGACATGAATATACCACAGAATAGCATATTATGAATATAAAAAAATAATTTATATATTATTATTTATATGAATATTATAATTTTTTGAATTTGTAATGAGCGAGGGTGACCAATAGTAACAGATCTGCCAACCAATCACGAGTGATTTTTCTTGTTTAAACCACGTGGGTTCAACCAATAGTGAGTGAGGAAATTCAAGCCTTTCTCTGGCGGGAGCTGCTATTCATATGGTAATTAGAGCCATTCACACCTCTGGCGCGAGCGCTCTGCATACGTCATGGTTCGTTTCCGGCAATATTCGGCACAGACGAACGCTCACAGGCTGTAAATTGTCGTTAACTGCCGAAAATTAGTGAGATTTGCGGCCGTTTACGGGGTCGGAAATCCCAATTTTCATGCAGTGCTAGGACAACAACTTCATCCTTTTCCTTCAAACTGTTTAGAACATCAGCTCTTATCTTTTGCCAGAACTGTTCGACTGGTTCAATGCAGTACGTGTCTTGAATTTTGAAAAAAGTTGAGTCATTCACCGTCCCCATTTGCATGAACTTGAACAGAAAGGCAATCTTCCTGTAATTATTCCCGGAGAGCAGTATGTTGATGGCCAGCATGAAATCACCTCCCTGCATGCCGTATTTCAAAAGGGGCTGCGAATTCCACCGCCACAAAGTGTGTCCAAAGGGACATACCTGTAGAAATGGAGGGGGGTAAATAAAGAATCCCAGATTGAGCGCACATCATAAATACAGGCATGATGTCAAATCTTGGATATACTAACTATGACAAGTTGTTTAACCTGACAAATTCTCTGAAGCAGCATTCCATAAAAATAGTCTCAGCCACATTTACCAACACCATTGTGCAGATAATGGGACATTACTGACAAAGTTAAAAACTTTCCATATGAAGACAACAATTTTTTTTTTGCTAATTGCAGTTTGAAAAATCATGATACACTTTACACAGTAGACTAACATAACTAATGGAGCTGGGGGATGTTCATTACAGATTATAGTGTAGCACCAGAAATTACAAGACTTACCCATTCCAAGATGACTCCAGTTCCCCTAGTTTTCAAGTTCATCTGAAATGGTGGTCCAGCAGAGCATGCAGTTTCTGTCACCTTGTTGAATTTGCTGCACTTCTCTATAGGCAATTGGAGGTAGGTGGCCAGCGTCTTTAGATTTTCATGATACACGATACTGGCATTCTTGCCAACTATGTCATCTTCACAAACAACCTTGTATGAGTCTGGAATATCGCTCACATCATCTTCTGGGAAAGTAGGCATCGCAACATCAGTCACGGCTTCATCCACGCTGATCTCGTACAGCTGTTCAATGACATCTTGACCTCCAGGACTGCAGATGGACAAACAGATCAAAAACAAACATGGACTAGTTTAGGGGTCGGCAACCCAAAATGTTGAAAGAGCCATATTGGACCAAAAAAAAAAAAAAATAAATCTGTCTGGAGCCGCAAAAAATTAAAAGCCTTATAAGCCTTATAATGAAGGCAACACATGCTGTAAGTGTCTATATTAGCTTTATTAGCCCCCTAGTATCAAAATGATAAGTAGGCTACAAATACATAATGAGCATTCATTATTAAATGTTTATTTTCCCTGCAGCGCATCCTGGAGAGAATGACGCACCACGTGACTACTCTGCTGTACGATCGTGCTTTAAGTTTAACTTCCATTATAATTTTAATGTATTATGTTTCGATTTATTTATTCGTGTATTATGTTTACAACGTTGAAAAACTTTAACCCTTTCACACGTAAGTTTAAAATATTCTGACTGACCCCCCCAGCATGAGTTTTTCAAGGCGACCGTTATTTAGAATGTGTCACTTTATGGTTTCCATGGTGACGCGTCATTGCGTGTCACGTGACACACCGCAGCAGCAACAGAGCTGAATGAATGATGATCTGCTTTTATGTCATTTTTTCCTTTTTTATTCAAAATATTCACAAATTTGTTAGATATGGCATGAAATATCTGATATTCCGATTGTCAAATATATGCAAGTGGAAGCGTTTTGTTGTTTAAACACCTTTATAACGATCGCGTTAGTTGAGCTGTCGGATCTGTTGGATTTACAACACGTGAATTCATCCACTTCTCCCGAAATACATAAAAGTAAGTGGCTGGTGAAATGGGAGAAGAATAGAGTAAACTTTAAAGTTACTTACACAATGTGTATCTAATATGAATAAAACGTGTCTAATTATAATGGAAATGGTTATTATTGCCTCTTCCTTTAACATCAGTATGTATTTTACAAACTCTAAATGTATTTTTTTTTTTTTTTGTATTATATGTCTGAAACCTAAAATAAACATTATGTGGTTGAAAACACTGAAAAGTTGTGATATATGACAGCTCTGAGCCGAGCGCGCCTGTATCTGGCTCAGCGCCAGCCAACGCGCGAGAGCACATTTGAATTTAGCAGTTGATCACGTGATGCACTGACCGTTCTAATCACACCGACCGATGTGATCGTACGTGCGAAAGGGTTAAGAATGTTTGTCATGTTTTTCCTCCTACAGAAATTATATTAAAACAAAAAATATTTTTTCCATTTTCATATTTTTGAAAAAGCTCCAGGGAGCCACTAGGGCGGCGCTTAAGAGCCTCTAGGCTCTAGAGCCGCGGGTTGCCGACCCCTGGACTAGTTAATAACTACCATTACTGTAAATACTGTTCCAACTCTAATTTCATTACACAACCGTACCGTATCTGAAGAAAAGGGACATAATCTTCATCAGAACTGTCCCCATCTTCACAGAAGCTTTGTTTAGTCCACCGCTCATCCATGTCAATGCTGCACATATGAACAGATAATCAGACTTGAACATATTCATGAAATACTAATAAAATAGAAAAAAAGAAAATTCATGTGCAAGACTTGCGTGCTATTTCTCAAATCGTTCCTTGCTTCTTCATCTGGAGAGTCAAACTGCTCCTCCTCTGCAATACTCATGGAGTGCATGCTACAACCATTGTAGAACAGACATAAACGAGTGAAAAAAAAATATACAAGCAGTCAACAAGCCACCAGTACAGTCTACAAACCATTGTCTCACTATTAGGCAAACCCACCTGGCTTCTAGCACACCCACTTCTTGTGTGTCCAGCGGTTGTACACCTTTGACTGGGATGTCATCTCTAAACAACAAAAGAAAATGAATTTTGAACAACACTCCTAAAGATTTGCTAAGCAGTGCAGAAAAACAAATACGTTACCTATCACTATCCTCAGTAACGGTAGACACCAGCAGCTGTGATAGTTGTGAATGTCTGGCTTTACTAGGTGTCGATGTCACTTGCCGTGTCTGGTAGCTGAATTTTTTTTACGGTTGCTGTATATGAAGCATGCAGGTTTTTTTTCATATGGGCAATGATAATATTATTAATCTTCCTCCTTTCATACTTTCGACATGTTTAGTAGACTAAACATTTTAACTCAAATATTTGCGATTTGCATGTCATCGATTGCAATGCTCAAATCGGAATGAGAATGATAGCGATAGCATCCTAACCATCTAAAACAGCATGACGGCCAAGTCAGCATCGGTCGGGCAGCCCTCCTCCTCCTTAAGCTCACGCCAGCGAGCAAACGCTCGACCAATATTGATCCTCGTCCTGCCTTTCAGTTTATCACTCTCCCTTTTCCTCTTCCGACTCTCCTCCGACAAAACCTTGGACTTCTTACGTTTCGCTGCTGCTTCGGCCATGACGAAAACAGACACACGAAAACAGACGCTGGTTGGCCTCTCACTGCCGAATTTGAGGAAGTGGTGGGGGAAGTGACGTATGCCGTAAAGCAGTCGAATATTGTAGTTCTTTTTGTGCTTGGGTTACTACCCGCACCCCGAAGTTACATAGTGCCAGTAAAAGCGATACAGACCCCGTCAGGCTATGGCAGACGTCTCATTCAACCTATTGTAAGTCGATGTACCATCACAAGGGTCTTGGAAATATATTATGGAGGTTGAAAAACGACATGTTGTTACTTTAAATGCTACCAGTGCCTCGGAATCCCATATCAATTGTGCTCTAAGATTTTGTTGACCTGCCTGCCTTATTAGGGCTCGCAGTGGAGCTGTTTTGATAGCATAATCCTCTATCCAATCAGCGCTAAATCCAGTCATCCCTAAAAATGTCATCATTTGTCACACTGTTTGTGGCTGTGGCGCTTTACTGATTCCTTCTAATTGACTAGGTGATATTGCCTTTGTCTGGTGTGCGATCAATCGACCCAAGTATTCTACCTGAGGCAGGCAATACTGTAATTTTTCTTTTGAGGCTTTATGACCTCCTTCAGCTAATTTGGTCAGCACTTTGATGGAATCCTGATGGCACTGTTCCAGCGTTGTTGAGCATATTAGCAAATCATCAACATACTGTATTAATGTGCTATCCAGTCTCAAATCCTCTAGATCTAATTTTAAAACTTGGTTAAATATGTGAGGGGAGTGTTTGAAAAAAGGTGTCTGCTTTCTTCTGCTAGTGATATGCTGAAAAATGCAGAACAAAGATCAATCACAGTGAAATAATTAGCAGCAGGTGGAACATTTGTCAATAGCTATGCGGATTTGGAACTTCTGCTGGCCAATCTTCAACTACCTCATTAACTGTTCTTAAGTCATGCACTAACCTCCATTTTGACTTATTGGCTTTTTTAACTGGTAAAATTAGGGTGTTGCAATAACTAGTAGTTTCAACCAATACTCCTGCTTCTACTAATCCATCAATTGTTTTCCTTATCCCTTCCACAGCTTCACGTTTCAATGGATATTGTTGCTTTCTTGGTAACTGAACTCCTGGTTTAATTCCAATTTTAACAGGGTTTGCTGATTTGACTAGGCCAACATCTGTGTCATGTTTAGACCACAACTGTATGGGCACGTGTTGTTCCATTTCTAATATCAGTTCCTCCATTTTGGACTTCAAGTCATGTTTTCCTTCTTCCTCTACTATTCATTTTGGAATCCCTACCATATTAGTTGTGCATAGGATTTTAAGATGTGTCATATCTGGTGTTTGAAAAATGAAAGGGTTTTCAGTGGCTTCCCATACCTTTCCAGTGGCCTTTAACATCATTGGGCCTAAATCTTTTGCCTGACTCCCTTCATTCAGATATAAAGTAACATGTGGGACTGAATCACCTACTCTAAACCATGTTTTAGTAAATTCACATTCTTCGATTTGTAATGCTGCCCCTGCTGGTCCTATAATTATATAATTTTGAAGTCAGACCTACATCCTGCCCCTTGTTTTTTTCTAGCCAATCTTTTTCCATTATTGGATCTCTAAGAGGATCATATCTCATTGTACAATGGAATTCAGTTTCTGGGAGGGTTGGTTTCTGAAGTTGCACTTTTATATATTTTCCCCATTTATCTAGTGTCTTCCCTATGTCCCTGTCCAGACTTCCTATCAAAAATATGTTTGCTTGTGATTCTTGTTGATCAACTTTATCTATTACCATCATTTGTTTTATGCCTGCATTTTCTATATATATACCTTCAGTAGAGCACCATAACTGTAATTTTAGTTTGCATATAGCATCCCTTCCCAACAAATTAACTGGTGTTTGATCTGACACTAGTACAGGAATTTTTATCTCAGAATCTTTGACTTTTATGCTGACGGGGGTTGTCATTGGGATCAGCTGCGTCAGTCCCGAGAATCCTACTGTCTTGGCATATTTTCCAGACCTAGGGAGGTGAGAGGCATATTTTGGGCTCAGGCAGGTAAATGTTGCCCCTGTGTTAAGCATAATGGGTATTATCTTGTCCTCTATTTTAACCCGCAGCATAGGTTATTGGTCAGCGTTTAATGATAACATTGGCAGCTGACCCCTCCCTGTAGGACTCTCTGGGCATCCCTAGTATCCTTGGTCTGGGCCACGCCATGGGTTGACGGGCCCTGTTACTTGATGCTGCTGATTCTGATGTCTCTGAAAAGGCGCATGCGTCGCGACTGAGTGCATTGTTGTGTTTGGAGCTCCGTCGAATTAATTCAGAAACCTTGATTTTCTTCTTTACACTCTTTTACAAACGAACTTTTTCATTTTTATAGCGTGTGAACATATTTGGAATACTATTCTCTTTAAAAAACAATCGGATTGCTTTGATATCGCTACTTATATCCAAACTTCCGCTACTAGCCTTAGCCCACTATCATTGCACGCGTGGTCGCGCCTATCGATCCTCTTATTTACACCCGTATCACTGAAAGCTGCTATATCTGCTATAATGGCGAATATAATGGATGTGTGTCTAACGTTACCTTTGAGTGCAGGTGAGGACACGTTCGAGCTGCATTCTATGCAGTTAGAGCTGGAATCCGTGGAGAAGCAGATCCGCGACCTACTAGAGAGACAGGCCGAGCTGCGAGATCGGCGATCCGCGCTTGAAACATCACGCGCCGATGCTCACAAGTCAGTGGTTAGTAACCTTTTTACTCCGACCTCGTCTACTCCGTGTGTTTCTCTGCCCAGGACGTGATCATCCCTGGTTTCATTCACTCCGGCACCGACACAACACCATGGACCCTGGGTGATTCCACAGCGGAGGACGCGAGCCCGGACCAGAGCAAGGACCTCTCCGCCCCTCCCGGCCTTCGAGATCTCCACACGGAACCGCTTCTCCCCTCTACGCGAGACGGAACGCGACGCTGTGATCATCGGCAGTTCCATCGTCCGGCATGTCCACGCTACCATAGGTAAAGGTAAGGTGCGCACTCACTGCTTTCCTGGTGCTCGTGTTCTTGATGTCGCTGCGCAGGTCCCCGAGATCCTGAACGGTGACGAGCGCATCGGAGCTGTCGTACTGCACGCGGGAACGAACGACATCAGGCTGCGGCAGTCGGAGGTTCTGAAGAAGGACTACAGGAGCCTGATCGAGACGGTACGCAGCACATCGCCTGAAACAACGATCATCGTGTCTGGACCGCTTCCCACGTACCGACTAGGACATGAAAGGTTCAGTAGATTATTTGCTCTAAATGAATGGTTAATGTCATGGTGTAATGAACAGAGACTGCTCTTTGTAAATAATTGGAATCTTTTCTGGGAGCGACCTAGGCTCTTCCGTGCTGATGGCCTTCACCCCAGCAGAATCGGAGCGGCTCTTCTGTCGGACAACATCTCCAAGACGCTACACACCATATGACTAGTAAGTCAAAGTCCAAATCACACTCTTTGCTGTCCAAACTTAATTGATATAAGTACCAATGTAGAACATTATATTGAAACTGTGTCTATTCCTCGTTTAGTGAGGTCAAACATTAAATCTACTGTAGAATCTAGGAAAAATCTAATTGTGATTAAACCAGAAAATCTCAATATTAGTGTACAAAAACTTCTAAACATTAGATCACTCACACCTAAGGCGGTTATTGTAAATGAAATGGTCACAGATAATAGTTTCGATGTACTTTGCCTCACTGAAACCTGGCTTAAACCAAATGATTATTTCGGTCTTAATGAGTCTACTCCTCCTGGATACTGTTATAAGCATGAGCCCTGTCTGATTGGTCGTGGCGGTGGTGTTGCAACAATCTACAGAGATATTCTTAATGTTACCCAGAAAACAGGTCACAGGTTTAATTCGTTTGAAGTACTTGTGCTAAATGTTACTCTCTTAGATGTAAGAAAGAAATCCCTATTATCTCTAGCCTTGGCTACTGTATATAGACCGCCAGGGCCTTACGCTGATTTCCTAAAAGAGTTTGCAGACTTTCTCTCAGATCTATTGGTCAATGTCGATAAAGCATTAATTGTTGGAGATTTTAACATACACGTAGATAACACAAATGATGCGTTAGGGGCTTCGTTTAAAGATTTATTAAACTCCTTTGGGGTCAAGCAAAACGTCACTGGTCCCACTCATCGTCTTAATCATACGCTAGATTTAATTATATCACATGGAACCAATCCAACCGATATAGATATTATACGGCAAAGTGATGAAGTCACTGACCATTACATGGTCACTTGCATACTACGTACTGCTGAAATTTGTCATGTTGCGCCACGTTATCGACCAGGCAGAACAATCCTTCCAACAACTATAGATAGATTCTCAAATAGCTTACCTGATCTATCTCAGTTGCTCAGTGAACCCAAACAAACAGATGAACTAGAGGAAATGACTAGCACTATGAGCACCATTTTCTCTAGTACATTAGACATCGTTGCACCAATTAGATTAAAAAAGGTTAGAGAGAAAACTAAAGCACCATGGTACAACAGTGCTACGCATGTTATCAAGAGAGAAACTCGTAATTTAGAGCGTAAATGGAAACAAACTAATTTAGAGGTCTTTAGAATTGCGTGGAAAGACAGTATGTCACGTTATAAAAAGGCCCTAAAAGCAGCCAGGGCTGAGCATCTCCGCAAACTAATAGAAAATAACCAAAATAATCCAAGGTTTTTATTTAACACCGTGGCTAGACTAACAAATAAACAGACGTTACCTGAGCAAAATATTCCGTTACAGTTTAATAGTAATGATTTTATGAATTTCTTCACTGAGAAAATAGAAAGCATCAGAAACACAATTGTAAATGTACAATCTTTAATGGTGTCTTATGATTCAGCCTCAATTATCCCTCAAGAACAACTACACCGCTTTACTACTATAGGACAGGAAGAGCTAAATAAACTTATCACTTCATCTAAAACAACAACATGTTTATTAGATCCAATACCCACTAAACTACTGAAAGAAGTGTTACCTGTAGTGGCAGAGCCTCTTCTCAATATTATTAACTCGTCTTTATCTTTAGGTCATGTTCCAAGAATATTCAAGTTGGCAGTTATAAAATCTCTTATTAAGAAACCACAATTAGATCATAATAATCTAGCAAATTACAGACCGATTTCAAATCTTCCATTTATGTCTAAAATACTAGAAAAAGTTGTGTCCACTCAACTGGGCTCTTTCTTGCAAGAAAATGATATCTATGAAAAATTTCAGTCAGGATTCAGGCCGCACCATAGCACAGAAACTGCGCTCGTTAAAATGACAAATGATTTACTTCTAGCTTCTGACCAAGGCTGTATCTCAATACTAGTTTTACTCAATCTTAGTGCTGCGTTCGACGCTGTAGATCACAAAATACTCTTAGATAGACTACAAAACTACACTGGTGTTCAGGGACAGGCATTGAACTGGTTCAGATCGTACTTATCAGACCGTTACCATTTTGTCTGTTTAAATGGGGAAAAATCGAAGATAACTTCAGTAAACTATGGAGTGCCGCAAGGATCTGTGTTAGGCCCTCTGCTATTCTCAATATATATGCTGCCACTTGGTAATATTTTAAGAAAACATGGAATTAATTTCCACTGTTATGCGGATGACACTCAATTATATATTTCATCACGACCAGATGAAAACAATAAATTATCTAAATTGACAGAGTGTGTTAAAGATATAAAATACTGGATGACGTGTAATTTTCTGCTATTAAATTCAGATAAAACGGAGGTATTACTTATTAGTCCAAAAAACTGCCCACAAAACCTCTTACAATACAACTTTAATTTAGAAGGGTGTCCTGTTACTCTATCCACTACAGTAAAAGACCTGGGTGTTATATTAGACCGCAACTTGTCTTTTGAAAATCATATTTCATATGTTACAAGAACAGCCTTTTTCCACCTTAGAAACATTGCTAAGCTACGTAATATGCTATCTGTTTCTGATGCAGAAAAGTTAGTTCATGCATTCATGACCTCGAGACTATATTACTGTAATGCCTTATTAGCTGGTTGTCCTGCATCCTCAAACAAGCTACAGTTAGTCCAAAATGCAGCCGCTAGAGTTCTTACTAGATCAAGAAAATATGATCATATAACACCAATTCTATCGTCTCTACACTGGTTACCTATAAAGTTCCGTATCAATTACAAAGTATTACTACTGACCTATAAAGCCCTAAATGGTTTAGCTCCCCTGTATTTAACGGAACTTCTATCGCCCTACAATCCATCGCGCTCTTTAAGATCACTAAATGCGAGGTTTCTGGTCATTCCTAGGATATCTAAGTCCACTAAAGGAGCGAGGGCGTTTTCACATTTAGCTCCTAAACTCTGGAATGGCCTTCCTGATATTGTTCGAGTCTCAGACTCGCTGTCCCAGTTTAAAACTAGACGCATCTCTTTAGCCAAGCATTCACATAATACTTACCTTTTATACTACAGTTGAATCAGATTGAATGCATTAATATTATGAACAGCAGCTACGCTAATTATTTCCCATCTGCTTTTCTGTTGTTATCTCGGGACGCTAGTCCCGAGGTAAATACAGATCGTCAGCTCCAGTTTGTATCCAGCCTCTCATGGAAACTACAGATGCCCCAACACCCGTGCAGAGACGACTCGAAGCCCGTGAAGAGATGACTCGACGCCTGTGAAGAGACGAATCGACGCCTGTGAAGAGACGACTCGACGCTGGCGATATGTTTATGCCCTAAATCAATACATGATTAACTAACTGTATTTCTCTATGTACATTTCTGAAATGCACTTTCTGTAAAGCTGCTTTGAAACAATATGTATTGTGAAAAGCGCTATACAAATAAATTTGAATTGAATTGAATTGAATCTGTTGCCATGGCTGATGCATCCGACTTTGTGGCTCATCTTGGGGCCATGGGTTAACTGGACAGAATCTCTTGGTGTGTCCAGACTGGTTACATCCCCAGCATATGTTTGGTTGGTCAAGGTTCCTCTGCTGATTGATGTATTGTCTTCCTCTTCCTCTTCCTCTTCTTGGCATTGTTCTATTTCTGTTTTCTTAGTGTTCAGGAAGGTATATCACGATGGGTGCATTTGGCTGCTGTGGATTTCCCGCGTTGTTGAGTACATTCTGACCCATGTTGGCTGGTGCTTGCTGTACAACTTGCGGCGTTTGGCTTGGTACATTTACAGCAGCCATCACGGCAGACTGATCTTCAGCTTCTTTTACAGCAGCCTGAACTTTCTTCTTTTTGTTAATCAGTTCATCCAGGTGTAACTGTGTCAATCTTCTTTGGAGTTCTCTTTCTTGATTCTTCAATTTTTGTTCATTTTCCTGTATTGTTCCACTGCATGAGCCACATGGTCGCTGAATTCTTTTGATGTCTTTGAGCTCAACCCCACCACATCTTCCAGCTTGGCTTTTACGGTAGGGGGCATGGCATCAACTATGGCGGACCTGAATAGTGCTGTTATCACTGGATCTCGTTCAGGATCTCTCTCCAGCTCTTACTTCCATCTTCTCAACTGTCTCTGAACATAGGTAATTGGGTTTTCTTCTTCTCCCAGTGGTTCCCCTTTTAGCAGCTTTGGGTCCATCTGGGTTTGATAATGTTCTCTGAGAGTCTGCCACAGTTGAGCTCTGTACCTATCCAGTGGCATGGCATCCATTCTTGTCGAGTCAATTGCATGTTTAAGTCCTGAATCTTCAAGGAGTTCATTCGTCTTTGCACCCCCAACGCATTTTGCCAGCAGGGCCTTGACATCTCCAATGGCTAGAATCTTCCCCATCGTCTCCTCTTCCAGAAGTCTAATCCATTTGGCAGCCCCTTCGTGTAGATCAGGGAGGCGGGCTATCAGTCCTTCCAAGTCTTGTCCAGCCCATGGTACGTATTGCCCTTGCTGTCCCTTTATCAGGATAGGGAGCTGTGTGTGCCTTTCTTCCAGTTGGTCCTCTTCGTCCTTATGCACACCGAATCTGCTTGTTGGTCACCCACTCAGATTGTCTCCTCTCCTCCAGTATGGTTCGTTGTGGGTTACTTCTTCTAAGAAAAGGGTTCCAGACACATTCTTGTATTCCTTGTAGTGCTGCACGATTAATCGTATCGCAGTCGCAATCGCGATGTCAAGCCTATGTGATTATATGACGCAAAATGCTGCGATTTTATATTAAATAAACAAATTAGCGCTGTTAATGCAATTAACGCAGCATCTGTTAATTTTTGGCATCCTTTGGCTATAGTGTTACATGATCCCACTCTTATTCATGCAAATGCTTTTAAACCATTCATGCGCGATAAGACAAAAAAGAATGCGCTCTCAGTGAATGTCCTCCTGACACACACACACACACGACCCACAGATAGACGCGCACCAGTATCGTACAGACAGCGCGCCAGTATCAAGTTCTCTTTCGCGGTAGAACGAACAACACACATGTATGCCAAAATGAACGCGCTGCCTGTGAATGTCCTGACTGTGACACACAGAAAGACTTGCGCTAATATCGTGCGTGCGCACAAAAGAGCATGCCAGAATACAGTTCTCTTTCGAGCTTGAACGAACAATAACACACACAATTATGCCAAAATGTTTTTTTGTCAAGTATCTTCATAACATAAGAGTAGTCTTATGATGAACGTGAAGAGTTGTGACTCGTGAGAGAATGAGGCGTGTGAGATCCGCGTCTCTGACAGCAGCAGCTGATCTTAAAGGGACAGTACACAGTAGCCACTAACTATATCTGTCGCTAAAGTTAATCAAAGAACAAAGGGAACAGAGAAAAACACTCTCTGCTCTTGATTAAATAACTTTTTTCTTTAGGCAGATTATCACTAATCTGTGTGTGCATTTATTTTCCTTGAGAACCAAGCAAGTTGACTCATGAAACCATTTGTTTAATATATCGCATATCGCAATCGCAATCGCAATATTGACCTCTATTATCGCTATATGACATTTTCCCCAAATCATGCAGCCCTAATTCCTTGCGAAGACTGGCTGGATGAGAGCTGCATCTTTTTTTTCCTATGAAGTCTTTGTTGGTCCTTCTCCATAGAATTTTTCAGGGCCTTTAGCATGGATTCAGTTTCTCACTGGATTTCTTCTCTAGTTATCCGTATCTCTTCCTCCATTTTTTCCTGTTCTCGTTCAATCTGTCGACTATCAGCCTCCATCTTCCTTTCTATTTCTTTTCCAAGTTCCTGCAGGGCCTGGCTTGCATGGTGATATGGGTTAGACAAAGTGGGGCTTCTGTGTATGCTGGTCAGGTCTCTTATGTCCAAGTCGCTGCTCTGGCTTCCCCCATGACTCACTGTGTCCCATCCCATAGATCTCTGGTTTCACGCATGCCTGCAGCCTCTGCTTTTCTGCAATCTTGCTTCACCTTTCTCTCTTCTTCCTTCTCTTCTTCTTCTTGTCCTTCTTCATTCTCATCCTCAAAGTTCACCTCGCCTTTTATATTCACTGTTCCAGTCACTAGTGGCAGTTGTTTACCAGTCAAATCATAGGGTGGTGCATAAGGGGGTGGGGTCTCTATTATGTTGTCTTTTCTCCCTACTTTCTCCCTAAGTTCCTTAATCAGTTGTGCTCCCTTTTCTTTGAATAAATTCAACACTTCTTGCTCTTTTCCCCGTTTCTCATCTCTTTTCTTGCTTTTGTCATGGGCTTTGTGATTTTTTATCAAAGCTCCCATCTCCCTACACATAGCCAAATTTGTCTCTCACCATCCATCCTATTTTAATAGTTTTATTCTTCCATTTTTATAATTCTTATATTGCTTTCTTAACATTATTTCTTTCAGTCTTTTAAATCCGCTGCTCAGTTTTTTGCTAAATTTAGTTTCCACTTGCAGCTCTATACGATGTAAATTTAGGGCCAGTTAAGTGCCTTTTTGGCAATATGCCCAGAATAAGTTGGCAGTACGCCCAGAGTGGACAACTGGCATATATATATATATATATATATATATATATATATATATATATATATATATATATATATACCTAATACTCTCTCTCTTCCCACTCTGCACTTCTTGCAGATTTCTCTTTTTAAAGACAAACAAACAAATAATGCACTTCTGCATTTATTGGCGCACTTCCTGCGCACTACGCACTTCTTGCGTTAAAACAAACAAACAATTTATGACGCACTTCTTGCGTTAAAACAAACAAACAATTTATGACGCACTTCTTACGTCAAACGCACTTCTTGCGTTAAAACAAACAAACAATTTATGATGCACTTCTTACGTCAAACGCACTTCTTGCGTTAAAACAAACAAACAATATATGACGCACTTCTTACGTCAAACGCACTTCTTGCATTAAAATACTCACACACTCACACTACGCATGTGCCTTCTCCCTAGGACCTGAAAATTAGACTTTTCCTCTTTTTGAATTTATTTGATCCTTTTTAGGTTCTTTTCACGGTGGAGTATTTAAAATAATTACCAACCAAGGTGACAGCTTACCAGCAGTGACTGCACAAAACAAAATATAAGCAAAAACTGCTTACCTTTATTTTTTGGCCGGCCTTTTGTTTTGTGTGGTCTCCGCCAGGGCCTCCACCACGGCTGCTCGACCCCTTCCGGCTCCTGGCTGGGCTCGCCAATTATGTGGTGGCAAATTAACGATCTTTGGTTCAGGTCTTCAATGTCTGATTCAGGTCCCAAAAGAAATCTTTCAGAGTCGAAGTTTCAGGTCACAGAAGAATTAACTTTATTGACAAAGTGAGATGCCAGCTGATCATCTGATCTTACAATGGTCTGTGTTCAAGTCTTATACCTTTTTCTTATCGTTTGGTGTCCAATTAGCGTTCATATAGTTATCTTTTTCTTTTTGCTCCTCTTTACCACTTCGCCACGATTAGAAACACCTGCATCGATGTCTAATTTTTATTGGTGGCAGGTCCTTGCGCATGCGCTATTTTAAAAATGACTTCATATATGGTTTCTAGGTACTTTTCCTGTCTTGTCTTCTCACAACCTCTGACCTAATCTTTGTCTTCACATACTCTTTGACCTGTTTTCTCTGCTTTCCCATAGTTTTGTTTTCCCATACTCTTAGGCCTAGTTTTTGTGACATTACAGCATGTATTTTGGGCCCATGTATTAGACAGATGAGATTCTCCAATACATTTTTACTTGCTATTTTTCTAGGCTGATCATTTTTAAATAATATTGATAAATGTTTACACATCTGATCGATATTTAATGTTTATTAGAAGCTTGCATCTACACGTATTGCCAGCAGGGGATGCTATTGTGTCACTTTTGATTTATTTATTTTGACAGACAATCAAATCAATTGAACTGTTGCTTTTGAAAAAGATTTGCTTCACAATTTGTCATTGCTCATTAGTGTCACATATTTGGCTATGAGAAAGGATTGCGTACGGTGGTCCGACCATATGTTTATTACTTATCTGTCTGAATGTACGATATTCATAGAATATAAAATTTTATCAACAAATGTTTATTTTAATAGGTCTTTTATTTTCTAGAATCGAACATTGAGCTGCTCGCTTTTCAAACGATCGACCTCTGTAAGTATATATTTTCTAATCGTATACACAAAATTAATTTTAGATTTTTTTTTATTTTTTTTCAGTGACAGCAATACAGCCGAACGTTCCAGATGTCTCGACCACCGGTAACATACTCCTATCTTATGACACAATATTACAATACCCAGGATTGTAATTGTGTAATTGTCTAATGTGTACACAATTGTGTGTAACAAAAAATGTGTAATTGTTTTGACATTTGCCAAATATTCTACCACTTTTTCATCTTTTCACAGATTTGTTACAGTTGATTACACAGCCAGGCTTTGTGGATTTGACACAGAAAGATCCTGAAGAACAGCTACCTGTCATCTGGCTAGAATCTTTAGCCCTATTTCCACGGCCTCGACAAGTTCTGACGATCAGATGTTAAGATGCGCTGATCTGATTGATCTTACGACGGACTCAGACGATCAGCCAGGTCCGAGTTTTCACAAACTACCCCGAAAACGACAAAATGTGGCAGACCCCATGCTAGCAACTTCTCCTAAGCCGCAGCAAAATAACGGTAAATCCTACATTTTATTATTATGTTTCATTAATTTGATTATGAGTTCTGTTTTGTCATTCTAAACATACTATCGAAGATACATAGATGTGATATACTTTCTGCATTAGTATTTGAGCAAGTAGACAGTATGACCGATTTGGCAGACACACCGAATGTCATAGATATCTCAACAACCGGTAAGATCGTACTATCTTATTTTAGACCACAAGAATGTAATTGTTTTGACATTTGACAAATATTCTACCACTTTTTCATCTTTTCACAGATTTGTTGCAGCTGACTATACAGTCAGAATTTATCAATTTGACACAAGAAGACCCTGAAGAACAGGGTGGAACAGAACAATGACGAGGATGTCGTGAGAGCCAGACAAACACCGTATCCTTTTCACGATCTGCCCTCTGCTGAAGTAGAAGAAGAAGTAGAAGTAGAAGTAGAAGTAGAAGTAGAAGTAGAAGAAGAAGAAGTAGAAGAAGAAGAAGAAGTGGAAGAAGAAGTGGTTCACCCTACGACTGTGCAGAATGCTAAACCTTGTTGCAATAGTGCTCTGACACGTGCTCATTAACAGACTTATTGCGCAGGGTGATGAGATTCGTCATAGAACGGTAGTGCTACACACAGAGTACTGTGCACAGTCAGAGGTATACTACCATTATGTTATGCAGACATCATTATGCCGCTGAATAGAGGAGGGTTTCAATGCGATTCATGATCATATGGATGCGCAGGATATAAAGATTTGTGAATTACAGGCTATTTTATACGAACAACATCAGAGACTCGAAAATTCTATCCACAGATTGCAAGCAGTGGGGGATGAGAACAACGATCGAGTGCTTTTCATATTAAACGATCAACTTATGGAACGGCGTTTAATTGTCAATCTTCTCTGAGTTATGAGCAGTGATGTATGCCGAAGATAGGTTACATCTGTGTATGTTATTTTGTATTAATTTCAATATATTCTATTAGACTTGTATTCTGCATTATGCTACGTGAATGTAGTAGCATTCCCTTACTTGTATTGTTATGATTTTTACATTGTGTGTTTGACTGGATTTTTATCGTCATAACTGATTTCTCAGGGTTTTTGATATTTCATAATTTCAGGTCAATAGTGTTTTGTTCTAAATAAAAATAAAAATGGACGTTGGCAAAAAAAAATCCACAGCCAATGCACAATGCTGTCTTCCAGACCAAAACCTCTCAGACCAGCTACAACAAATGTTTGAAATGCAAATGGGTAGCACCCATAGCTTGTGCGATGGGTTACAACAAATGATAAATATGTATCCGGAATTTGTACCAACCTCTTTTAATGTAGAACCATCGCCACAGACTTGTAATTTAGAAGAATTAGAAATAGCTATTGAGCATTTCCCCAATATGTGATCGCTACAGGAAATATTAAACGAATTCAACATACAAATTGTACAAGATGGCTATGCATTACAAAATTAACATGAATCAGCATCTAGCGATGATTATTTTCCCACAGGTAATGTCGATATTGATCACCCATTGTCTATCAGTGTTGCTAACCCAACAGGTAACATCATCACTGAGCCCCCGATGGCTAGCATCGCCCCTCCTGGTACAGGTAATGTAGGTACTGATAGACCATCGTCTTGTAATTCATCAAAGCAGATAGACAACACTTGTACTGATAGGTCGTCGACTAGTGACACTTCGAACCCTTCAGTCACCCCAATGTTAAGTCAGCCCGACATCGAACCACTGATTCGTGAGGGTGGGGATGTAAACGGGTATCATATTTGACCTCGACCCCGTTTCAATAGTATTGAATTGCGCAGGAGTATGAATCTGAGGGATATTAACTCTACAGATCTGGCCACGTATAACATCTTCTTACACGATGCTCTTAGCGAAATTGTGTCGTTTGCTAGAGAGATTGGTGGTGATTCTAGTGTTATCAATTTAGCCATGAATGCCCCCAGTATGAATGCCCCCATTAACGTCGTTTTAACAGACATAAATAATTACGATGTTAATACGCTTCTCGAACAAACTGAGAAAATTTTACAGAGCAATGAACTGATATTGTCAGATGAAGCGGCGTTTTACGTTTAAAACAGCAAGTGTTGGGGTATCCGTCGAATGTTGTCACGGATGCTGATAAAAAAGCATACATTCGCAAGTATTTTGAAAAAGAGGGAATACATCTCGACCCCGAAAAGATTGAGCACAACCCTGCTCAGAGGGCCATTAACAAGCTACTGCTGAATAGTCTTTGGGGGTGGTTCCCGATGAATGAGGATCTACCAATAACCTTTATGGTGAACAAACCTGAAGAATTCACCAGAATTGTTTTTGGGGGATCATTTGGGTGAGCTAACGAATGAAATAGATGATGGGGATCATATCTCAGAGTTTTGTTCTAGCGGTCCTAAATCTTACGGATATCACACTGCTAAAGGCAAAGTATGCATGAAGGCTAAGGGTATAACATTGAATGCTAAAAATTCCAAAGCTATATGCTTAGACAGTCTGATTGGTCTGGTTGACACACAATGTATCATGGTCACACTGAAAACATTGTGAGGAATAAAAAGATTCTCACATTGCACAACAAATCAGTTGATAAAAGGTTTAAGGTGGTATATAATAAACACAGACTTTTGCCTGATTTCACCACTCACCCTTATGGCTACTGACCCGATGATGCATAGAGGTTCCCGGGATGCTTCTGATTTTGATTTCAGACTTCAACATCCATTTAGTTGTGTATTAAGCGGACCCTCCAATTCTGGAAAGTCTTATTTTGTAAAACTTTTACGGGAAAATGGTTTGAGTTTGATTTCTAAAAAAATTTAAAATATTGTTTTTCTGTATGATTGTTGGCAACCTTTGTATGACGAATTGCTTAAATTGTATGATATTAAATTTGTGGAAGGAATACCCCCGAGTCTGAATGATGATGATTTACTACCCGTCAACAAAACTAACCTGCTGATTGTGGACGACATGATGCGTCAAGCAAGCGGGAACGCTGAGATTGAACGGATCTTTACGCAGTATGTGCACCATCGTAATCTCAGTGCTATTTATATCATGCAAAATGTATTTGTTCAGGGTAAATCCAGCCAAACCATCAGCTTAAACACCAATTACTTGATTCTGTTTAAAAATCCTTGGGATGTCAATCATGACAAATGTACCCCGGAAATGCAAAATACTTTATGAAGTGTTATCACGATGCGACTAGTCAGTCTTTTGGTTATTTAATGATAGACTATAAAGCAATAACTCCAGAGCAATACCGGCTCAGAACGGGTTTGCTTTCCGATCGTCAAGTGGTTTATCTCCAGAAAAAAAGAAGAACGGGGTAAATCGCCATGTCCGCACGACTTTGTAAGCATCTACCTCTGTTAAAACTGCTACATAAAGCCACGCCTAAACACCGTCGTCTTATTTTACAATCGGCGTCCGACGAATTCATTTTAACACTTTGTGAAGTGGCACTTAACATCCTCTATGGTACGATTCCTGTCAGTCATCAACAGTCCTGAAAACTGAAAAAGAGAAAAGCCGAAATCAAATTTATTTCAAGCTTAACCCTCTGGGGTCTGAGCTGTTTTCTGGGCCCTGGAGGTGTTCTGACATGCTCTGACATTTGTGGTTATTTCTGTTACTTGTGACATTTTCATGGCTAAAGTCTAATTACACTGTATTCAGCACAAACTCTGCTACAATAATATATCAGCAGCATGTATATAAAAGTTTGTAGTTTTGAGATAATGACATTTATGCGTGGTTTGTGAAAATACAAAAAAAAATTCTCACTGAAATAAGGCCATGAAACCCATACTGATTATTTCTTCACAAGACTTTTGAAAATTGTATGACGTAGCCTAGAATATTTGCTCTAAAACTATGTGAAAATCACCCTGACTGCTCATTCAGATAAGACAATATATTGATTTAAAAATTTTACGACGTGTTTTGTGTGAGAAAGCTTTATGCGGGAGGTCATTAATATGTAAGCTTTTCACACCTGACAAAGACAAAGACCCTCCCCTAATGGCCCTATTAGGAGCTATCAGGCCCTATCATTCTGAGCAACCTTGCACAAAGAATGAGGAGATTTAAAAAAGAATGGCTTTTAGATTGTTTGATTTATTTACAACACAACATAATCCAAAGATACACAACAAATGACAAAAAAAGCACTTATTGAAAACAATGATCCAAAGACAGAGACCTTTGTGCCATTCCTAAAAACATTGTACATACCTTTCATTTCCAAGGTGTTTGATTTTCACTTTACCATGTTCATGCACAGAGACTCATGTGAATGTTGAAGTCAGCAGGACTCAGTGGCATCTGGGCCCTGAAAAAAAAAAAAAAGTGAACATACTGATATCAAGAGAAAGGCCTGCACGATTTTGGGAATAAATTTTCGATTTTTCTGGTTAAAATTGCTTTTTAAAATTCACAGAATACACACACACACACACACACACACAAATGTTTCCAACAATATATAATATAATGAACACCAGGTTTGTTGTGCCTTGTAGGCATAGGCTATGCGCAGTGCTGCATAAAATAATAATAACAATAACCTATAGCAGCCTATAAATCTTCCAAAAGATTTCAGTAACAACTAAGCTAGAGAAAAATATATTGATTATCATGTTACTTCAAATGTTTCCATTCATTATGATGATATGACATGAGATAATAGTAAAAACATGAAGCCGTTTGGTGCGTTTTGCTTTTCAAACGCGATCGCGATCCAAAATATGATACATTCAAACGCGATCGCTCTCAAATATAAAACATTATAGTTACCATATACATATCTACGTTTGAGCAGATGTCCACAAACACAGTAACAGTAAACACGGGTCTAAATATTATAATATTCACCATATATCTAGCAACAGTTCAACTGCAATGTGAAATTTATGCAACAATAACAAACTAATATGTAAGAATTTCTTACCTTACATCTTTCTTGTCTTCAAATCGCGTTCTTCTTCTTCTGAGGTAAATCCAATGTAAGCTCACGGTGCACCTTTCAAACTCGACGAAAAGCAGAGACTTGTGTTGTGAAGTTTTTTCGTGCTTTGTTGTTGAGGTAATGAGCGCGTTCGTGTTCCATGTGGAGATTTGCATGTGAATCTCTTTTGCGCGAGTGGGCGTGGTCAAATAAAAAGTAATTAGGGAGCGTTTGAGAAGCTGGACATCTTGTTGGTTTTATACAAATTACTTAAACAGAGAATATTTAAGCCAAGCTTTACACAAACATCCTGAGCAGGTTTTTGGCTGTCGTTAAACAAGGTGATCGGGAGAACAGTATGTTAACGCTGGCATTACCCTATCCTGACCACGGTCATAAAGACGAAGTAGTAGCCACTAATGTCGAGGATGGTGAGGCTGTGGAAGATGTTGTGGGTGAAGTTCTGAAGAATGTTCCATCGAGAAGTGTGAAAAACGTCTCGGTTACGTATGTAACCCTGAGTAGGGAACGGAGACGTTACGTCGGATGACGACGAATGGGGTTTCGCTTAGAAAGCCTATCATCTTCGAGTATATAAAACGAGCCAATGGCAATGAAATGCCATGGGTCTGCGGAATTTGCATAGCGTAACTCCGCCCCACCCTGGGGGTATATAAGGAAGTGCGCTGGCAACATGCAGATATGTCTTCGCTGAGGAGCCGAGACTGAACTCAGGCGTTCCAGCGGTACAGCGGAAATGGCAGGGAGACGTAACGACTCCGTTCCCTACTCAGGGAACGAGGGTTACATACGTAACCGAGACGTTCCCTTTCGTAGTCACTCCGAGTTACGTCGGATGACGACGAATGGGGTTCCCAGTGTAATCACGCCACCTCCCGACTGTCTTCCAGTGCCCTGCGTAAGTCTGAGCTCCCTGTCGTGAGACTGGCACGGACGAAGGACTCCTACTTAACACAGGAATACCAAGGTACACTGGGAAGCATATCTCAGTGGAAATATGCAATTATGCCCAACCCGAAGGGGGGGGACTTGGAATACACATATGATCCCGCGGGGCTGCATATGGAGAATCACTGGGGTGTCCAGCCGCAGGTGGAATATTTCAACCCCAGGGGTGGCAAGGTGGCTTGCCAAGGGAAAAACACATGCTCAAAGAGGCTTACAGTGGAAATACACATGTGGGGGTCGCCCGGAGGGGGAACCATGCACATGGAGGCACCTAGCCAAGCGCGAAAGCTGCCAGTGGCATAACTCTGGCGTTGACGTCAACAGTGCTGGAGGAGACTCAGGGCTTGTGAGGCTCACCTGAGGAGAATATCGCACGTATCCCGTCCGTGGAGAGGAATGGCGAGCAAGCGAAGACACCTGAGCAGAATCTAGCTGGTCGCTAGTTGAAGCGAGTACATGAGAAGAAACTGGCTCAACTCGGAGATTGTAGAATCTCGCGAATGTGTTAGGTGTCGCCCAGCCTGCAGCTCTGCAGATGTCTGTTAGCGAGGCACCATGCGCTAGAGCCCAAGAGGATGCCACACTCCGGGTGGAGTGGGCCGTCACACCAAGGGGGCACGGTCGACCTTGCTGCTGGTAAGCCAAAGCAATGGCGTCCACTATCCAGTGAGACAATCTTTGCTTCGAGAAAACCTTTCCCTTCAGCTTCCCACCATGACAGACAAAGAGCTGGTCTGAGGTCCTGAAACACTGCGTTCTGTCTACGTAAGCACGGAGGGCGCGTACTGGACAGAGCAGTGCCAAGGCTGGGTCTGCCTCCTCCAAGGGCAGCGCTTGCAGGTTCACCACCTGGTCTCGAAAGGGTGTGGTGGGAACCTTGGGCACATATCCAGGCCGGGGTCTCAGGATCACGTGAGAGTTAGCCGGCCCGAATTCCAGGCACGCTTCGTCAACCAAAAATGCCTGCAGGTCCCCTACCCTCTTGATGGAGGCCAATGCAACCAGGAGCGCTGTCTTCATTGACAGGAACTTAAGCTCCACTGATTGCAGAGGCTCAAAGGGAGCACTCTGCAGGGCAGTTAAAACCACTGAGAGGTCCCAAGAGGGTATGAGGGGAGGACGAGGAGGATTCAGTCTCCTCGCTCGCCTCAGGAACCTGACGATCAGGTCGTGCTTTCCCAAGGACTTACCATCAACTGCATCGTGATGTGCGGCAATGGCGGCAACATACACTTTCAGGGTGGAGGGAGACAGCCTTCGCTCCAACCCTTCTTGCAGGAAGGAAAGCACGACACTGATGGGGCATTTCGTGGGTTCTAGATTTTTAGAAGAACACCAGTTGACGAAGAGGTTCCACTTCAACGCATAGGCATGTCTCGTGGACGATGCTCTAGCGGAAGTGATGGTAGCCACCACCGCTGGTGGTAGGGTACTCAAACCTGCCCCGTCCCATCCAGGAGCCACACGTGGAGGTTCCACAGATCGGGACGAGGGTGCCATAAGGTGCCCCGTCCCTGAGAATGCAGGTCCTTCCTCAGGGGAATTGGCCAGGGAGGTGCTGTCGCGAGGAGTACTAGTTCTGGGAACCAGGTGCGGTTGTGCCAATACGGGGCAACCAAAATTACCTGCTCCTCGTCTCCCTGATCTCACTGAGGCTCACTGGGGGAAATGCATACTTGCGGAGGCCCCGCGGCCAGCTGTGCGCCAGTGCATCCGTGCCGAGCGTGCCCTCGGACAGGGAATAATACAGGGCACAATGGGACGAGTCGTGGGAGGCAAACAGGTCTACCTGAACTGATCCCAAATCAGCTGAACCGACTGGGGATGGAGTCTCCATTCTCCAGCGAGAGGCCGAAGCCGAGACAGCTCGTCGGCCGCCTGGTTCAAGTCTCCCGGGATATAAATGGCTCGAAGCGACCTCAGATGCTTCTGACTCCATATGAGGAGGTGGCGGGCGAGTTGCGACATACGGCGGGAGCGTAGACCACCTTGACGGTTGATGTACGATACTGTGGCGGTATTGTCTGATCGGACTAGTACGTGTTGACCCCTGAGCAACGCACGGAAGCGGTGCAGGGCAAGGCGTACAGCCAGCAACTCGAGGCAATTGACATGCCAAAGGCGCTGGGGTCCTGTCCAGGAGCCCGCGGCAGCATGTCCATTGCACATGGCACCCCAACCCGTGGCGGAGGCATCTGTTGATACAACAACATGCCTGGAAGCTCGTTCTAAGGGAACTCCGGCCCATAGAAAATTGAGGTTCGACCACGGGGAGAAGGTCTGACGGCAGGTCGGAGTCACTGGGACTCGGAGCGTGCCGTGTTGCTATGCCCACCTCGGGACTCGATCGCGAAGCCAAAGCTGAAGCGGTCTCATATGAAGCAATCCGAGCGGCGTTACTGCGGCTGCGGATGCCATATGCCCCAGGAGCCTCTGAAATAGTTTCAGTGGAACCGCACTCTTGTCCTCGAATTGGCGAAGACAAGTCAGCAGTGACTGCGCGCGCTCGCTCGTAAGCTGCGCGCACATGGCGACCGAGTCGATCTCCATACCGAGAAAAGAGATCCTCTGCACGGGGCAGAGTTTGCTCTTCTCCCAGTTGACCCGAAGGCCCAGACGAGCTAGGTGCCGGAGCACAAGGTCCCTGTGTTCGCAAACCTGGTCTCGAGAGTGAGCTAGGATCAGCCAGTCGTCGAGATAGTTCAGGATGCGAACCCCGTGTTCTCGTAGGGGAGCAAGGGCTGCCTCGACGACTTTCGTGAAGACGCGAGGAGACAGGGCTAGCCCGAAAGGGAGAACCGCGTACTGGTATGCCTGCCCCTCGAAAGCAAACCGTAGAAACGGTCTGTGTCGGGGAAGAATGGAGACATGGAAGTAGGCGTCCTTCAGGTCGATCGCTGCAAACCAATCCTGTGGCCGTACGCATTCGAAAAGGTGTTTGGCCGTGAGCATCTTGAACGGCAGCCTGTGAAGGGAGCGGTTCAAGACGCGCAGGTCCAGGATCGGTCGTAACCCACCGGATTTCTTGGGTACAATGAAGTAGGGGCTGTAGAAGCCGGACTTCATTTCGGCTGGAGGGACAGTCTCGATCGCACCCTTCGCCAGTAGGGTGGCGACCTCCGCTCTCATGACAGGGGCATTGCCACCGACCATAGTGAAGCGGACTCCCCTGAAGCGGGGAGGAGACCGCGCGAACTGAATCGCGTAGCCGAGCCTGATGGTCCTCGTGACCCAGCGGGACAGACTGGGAAGCTCTAACCAGGCTCCCAGGAACTGTGCCAGCGGGGTCAGCGGGGAGCGGGGCGGGAGAGGGCTGTGGCGCCTTCCTGCGGCTTCCTCCACGACGCGACCCGGAAGCAGCTGGCTGCTGGGGCCGATCGGGAGGGGCGGGAGCCGCAGGAGGGCGCCCTCGGCGGCGAGCAGGCTGAGGCACCTGTGCCGACGGCTGCGCTACCGAAGCAGCGGGCCGCCGGGGCAGGACGTGTTTTAGAGCCTCAGTCTGCTTCTGGGCAGTCGAGAACTGCTGGGCAAAGTCCTTGACTGCTCCGCCGAAGAGGCCAGCCTGGGATATGGAGGTGTTGAGGAACCGGGTCCGCTTGGCCTCCCGCATATCGGCCAGGTTGAGCCACAGGTGTCGTTCCTGGACCACGCAAGTGGACATCACCTGACCCAGCGAGCGTGCGGTCACCTTCGTCGCCCGGAGAGCGAGGTCGGTGGCGGCAGGCAACTCGTCAAAGAGTGCTGGGTCAGTCCTCCCCTCGTGCATGTCACGTAACAACTGGGCCTGGTAGACCTGCAGTGTCGCCATGTCATGCAGTGAGGAGGCTGCCTGCCCCGCAGCTCTATAGGCCTTCGCCACGAGGGTGGAGGAGAACCTACAGGCCTTGGAGGGGTGCTTTGGGTCGCCACGGGAAGAAGCACTCTGAGGACACAGTTGCATCGCAACAGAGCGTTCAACCTGGGGAACCCCAGTGTACCCATTGGCAGCCGCCTGATCGAGAGGAGGCAAGGCGGAGGAGGTCGCCGAACGATCACGGGAAGACAATGGTGCCTTCCAGGACCTCGTGACCTCCTCATGCACATCCGGGAAGAAAGGCATTGGGGTTGGGCGGCGACGAGGGTCAGCGGCCAATCATCCAGCCGCGAGCGCACTGGACCAGGTGGCGGGGACCACTCAAGACCAATGGCCGCGGCTGCCCGGGAAAGCATGGCCGTCAGCTCGGGATCAGACTCGGGCAATGCTGGAACACCCGAGGGTGGCAGCACAGCCGAATCGTCACTTCCCAAGGACTCCTGCCCACCTTGTGATGCAGCGATCGACATACGGTCTTCCTCTGGAGCGCTGAATGAGACCCGCGGCAAGTCAGAGGACTGTACCGCGGGCTCATTCGGAACACTCGTGGGTTGCACAGTGCTAGAGGGGGGTGCAGAGCGTGGAATAGTCGGCGCTTGGTTCCACACCGTAACCCTCAGGTCACCCTGGCCGCCAGCCGAAGTACCAGCTCTCGTGGAGCTCGTAGATCGGGGTGCGGGTGAGGGGACTCTACCACGAAGGTCATTGAGTCTCGACCGCAACCATGCGATGGGCATGTTCCCGCAATGGGAACATGACTCATCCACAAACGCTGCCTTAGCGTGCTCGACACCCAGACACACAAGACAGCAATTGTGCCCATCAGAGTCAGACACATAGAGACCGCAACCAGAAATGCACGGGCGAGGCATCTTTAAAAAGACGTGCCGCGTGCAATGCTCTTTTGTGAAACGAGATTTCTCCGCAAGTGTTGAAGTGACCAGGGAGATGAACACACACACTCTGGCAAATCACTGCACAGATAAGCAGGGAATGTGCACTCGCTGGAACTCGCTGTCACACCAACACCTGGAGAGAGGCTCGTCTCGAAGAGGATGAGAGATAAACTCAGAATTGGCTGTGGAGTGAAGAATCAACTTGGCTCCGAAGCGAAAACATATCTGCATGTTGCCAGCGCACTTCCTTATATACCCCCAGGGTGGGGCGGAGTTACGCTATGCAAATTCCGCAGACCCATGGCATTTCATTGCCATTGGCTCGTTTTATATACTCGAAGATGATAGGCTTTCTAATCGAAACCCCATTCGTCGTCATCCGACGTAACTCGGAGTGACTACGAAAGGGAATGTCTCGGTTACATATGGTAACCCTCGTTCCCTGAGGGAGGGAACGGAGACGTACGTCGTGGTGAACGACGAATAGGAATCTCGCTAGAGAGGCCAATCTACTTCGAGTGAAACTAAACGAGCCAATGCATATTGGCGTGCAATCATTTGCATCAGCTGTGCAGCCTCGCAGCGCGGGTATTTAACGAGCAGCTGGTGCGATTGCACTTCAGTTTTTTGCTGAGGAGCCGAGCTGGTGAGCTGGCTGCCCCGGCAGGTCGCAGCAGATGTGGCGACGGGACGTACGTCTCCGTTCCCTCCCTCAGGGAACGAGGGTTACCATATGTAACCGAGACGTTCCCTATCGTCCGGTCACTACGACGTACGTCGTGGTGAACGACGAATAGGAATCCCTACCAAAGTGCCACAGCTGCTGCACCCCATCCAGCGCCCTGAGCAAGCCTCTACACCTTCTTGCCTGGAAGGACGATAGGAGAGGGCTTACACCGAGAGTATCCGTCACTGTTGTTCCGTGATAACCCATACAGTGAGATTATTGAATAACACTGGGAAAGCGTGCCCGATCTGAGGGAGGGGAACGCTGCGGGAGCCACATTCTTAAGAAGAGTTATGTGGGAATACACATATGGACTAACCCAAGGGTTGTACTGCATATGAATAGTGGGTGACTTAGCCCAAGGGAAAGACACGGGCTTCCGTTTAGGAGCAGCCGTGGAAGACATACACATATGGGATCCCCGTAGGGTCACACATATGGGACCCAGCCTAGACCCGGTTCTCAAGGATTCAGCGGATAAAGGCCTGGCACCGGACGCTCCGCCACGTCCGGGCCGAGGGTGTTTGCAGGACTCGACAGGCTTTGACTCTGGAGCAATAAGGGTGCACAGTAGGGTGCAGCAAGCCGACAGAGCCGGTACTCACAGTGCTTCTACCCGTTTAGGGTGAGAACACGGGAGGACACGGGCTCTACACGTAGGCTATAGTATCTAGCGAACGTGTTAGGTGTCGCCCAGCCCGCAGCTCTACAGATATCTGTTAGCGAGGCGCCACGTACCAGCGCCCAGGAGGATGCAACGCCTCTCGTGGAGTGTGCATGCAACCTGAGCGGGCAGGGCACGCCTTGAGCTTGGTAAGCCAAGGCGATGGCATCCACTACCCAGTGGGCCATCCTCTGCTTGGAGACAGCCTTTCCCTTCTGCTGGCCTCCGTAACAGACAAAGAGCTGGTCTGAGGTCCTGACGCTTTGGGTTCTGTCCACGTACATACACAGAGCGCGAACGGGACAGAGCAAAGCCAGGGCTGGGTCTGCCTCCTCCAGGGGCAGCGCTTGCAGGTTCACTACCTGATCTCTAAAGGGAGTGGTAGGAACCTTGGGCACATAGCCAGGCCGGGGTCTCAGTACAACACGGTTGTCACCCGGCCCGAACTCTAGGCACGATTCGTTGACCGAAAATGCTTGCAGGTCCCCTACCCTCTTGATCGAGGCCAGTGCAATCAGCAGCAAAGTCTTCAAGGAGAGAAGCTTTAAGTCTGCTGACTGCAAAGGCTCAAAGGGAGCATCCTGAAGTGCTCGGAGCACCAGGGAAGGTCCCAAGAGGGTATGGAGGGGGGACGAGGAGGATTTAATCGTCTCGCCCCCTAAGGAACCTGACGACCAGGTCGTGCTTCCCAACTGTTTTGCCATCTACAGTATGTGGTCATGATATGCTGAAATAGCAGCAGCATGTACTTTAAGGGTGGAGGAAGACAGCCTTCACTCCAACCCTTGCTGCAAGAAGGAAAGCACTGACCCTATCGAACATCTTCGGGGGTCCTCTCTGTCGGGAGGAACACCACTCGACGAACAGGTTCCACTTCAAGGCGTACGCACGCCTCGTAGACGGCGCTAGCGCAGAAGTGATGGTGTTAAGTACCTCTGGGGGTAAGTCACCTAGAACCTCCGCGTCCCGTCCAGGGACCAGACATGGAGTTTCTAGAGGTCCGGACGCGGGTGCCAAGGGGTGCCCCGTCTCTGAGTCAGAAGATCCTTCCTCAGAGGAATGGGCCAGGGAGGGACTGTCACGAGGAGCATGAGTTCTGGGAACCAAGTCCGGGTGGGCCAATAGGGAGCCACCAGAAGGACCTGCTCCTCGTCCTCCCTGACTTTGCACAGGGTCTGTGCAAGTAGGCTCACTGGGGGAATGCATATTTGCGGAGGCCCCGGGGCCAGCTGTGTGCCAGTGCATCCGTGCTGAGTGTTCCCTCGGTCAGGGAGTAAAACAACCGGCAGTGGGAGGTTTCTGAGGAGGTAAACAGGTCTACCTGAGCCTCTCCGTACTCTCTCCAGATCAGCTGAACCGCCTGGGGGTGGAGTCGCCATTCTCCCGGGAGCACAGCTCGTGATAGCTCGTCGGCCACACGGTTGAGCACACCGGGGACATACATGGCTCGAAGCGACCTCAGATGCTTCTGACTCCAAAGGAGGAGATGGCGGGCGAGTTGTGACATGCGACGGGAGCGTAGACCACCTTGACGGTTGATGTACGCAACGGTCGCAGTGTTGTCCGTACGGACCAGCACGTCTCTGCCCTGTAGCGGCCATTTTAGGCGGCTCAGAGCGATACGTACTGCTAGCAACTCGAGGCAGTTGATGTGCCAGTGCAGTTGGGGGCCCGTCCACACCCCTGACACTGCATGCCCGTTGTACGTGGCACCCCAGCCGGTGGCAGAGGCATCTGTGAATACCACAACATGCCTGGACACCTGTTCCAAGGGGACTCCTGCCCGAAGGAACGAGGGGTCTGACCACGGGCTGAAGGTCTGGCGGCACGCCGGTGTGATTGCCACCCGGTGAGTGCCGTGATGCCACGCCCATCTCGGGACTCGGCCGTGAAGCCAGTGCTGAAGCGGTCTCATATGGAGCAGCCCGAGCGGAGTTACCGCTGCTGCCGCTGCCATATGCCCCAGGAGCCTCTGAAAGAATTTCAGTGGGACCACTGTCCTGCCTTTGAACGTGTTCAAGCAGTTCAGCACCGACTGAGCGCGTTGCTCTGTGAGGCGCGCTGTCTGTGTGACCGAATCCAACTCCATACCGAGATAAGAGATCCTCTGCACGGGGGCGAGTTTGCTCTTCTCCCAGTTGACCTGAAGGCCCAGCTGGCTGAGGTGCCTGAGCACGAGGTCCCTGTGTTCGCATAACTGATCTCGAGAGTGTGCTAGTATGAGGTATTTACCTGGTAAATATATGGTAAGTTATAGTTGGTTATTGGTAATTACCACAGGTAACAAGTATGTAAATGCAAAGAAACTACAAACTAATTACTAGGTATTTACCTGGTAAATATATGGTAAGTTATAGTTGGTTATTGGTAATTACCACAGGTAACAAGTATGTAAATGCAGAGAAACTACAAACTAATTACTAGGTATTTACCTGGTAAATATATGGTAAGTTATAGTTGGTTATTGGTAATTACCACAGGTAACAAGTATGTAAATGCAGAGAAACTACAAACTAACTACTAAGTATTTACCTGGTAAGCATAGGGTAAATTATAGTATTTTAGTGTGTAATTACTTAAGGTGATTAGTATGCAATTACAGAGAAACTACCAGGGAAAAAAACACCACTGTTAAATATCAACTCAACAAAGTACTGTGTACTTGTTACCTGTTTAGGTTGGTAATAACTCCGATTTAATTGTGTACTTCCTCAGAATGTAGGCAGACTATTTTTAGAAACACCTGCAGTATTACCCATCAATTCAAGTTAGGTTTGTAGTTATCCTAGGGTTATGTTGGTAACAGTCCATGTTTATTTATTACTATCTTGAAATTAAGACGTAGTTTCCAATAAATTACCTTGTCTTACATAGTTATTGTTCATTGCTACACCCATTTATAGAGGGTTTATCAAATAATTTACCTTACACTTACCTGGTAACTACCCCGCAGGAACAGTTTTTCCTAATGTCATGGCACATCTTAAATACTGGGTATGTTCTTGCAAATGTTTTTACAATTTACTCAGTAAGTAAAGTGTAACTGTACTGTAAAATGAAGCCTTGTTTATTTCCATGGTATTACCGGAATTGTACCATATAATTTGATCATTCCCTTTTCCATATAGTCACAATTTTTTACCTCATATGTCCTGCAACGTTACCAAGGAAAACATGACAATTTAGTTTTTTTTTTTCTAGTATGTCTAGTTTTTTTTTCTAGTTTTTTTTTTCTAGTATGTCCTCAAACGTTACCAAGGAAAACATGACAATTTACTCAGTAAGTAAAGTGCAACTGTACTGTAAAATGAAGCCTTGTTTATTTCCATGGTATTACCGGAATTGTACCATACCATTCCCTTTTCCATAGTCACATTTTTATTTATTTGTTTTCCTCGTATGTCCTGCAACGTTACCAAGGAAAACATGACAATTTACTTGGTAAGTAAAGTGTAACTGTACTGTAAAATGAAGCCTTGTTTATTTCCATGGTATTACCAGAATTGTACCATATAACCTGATCATTCCCCTTTTCCATATAGTCACAATTTTTTACCTCGTATGTCCTGCAACGTTACCAAGGAAAACATGACAATTTACTCAGTAAGTAAAGTGAAACTGTACTGTAAAAGGAAGCCTTTTTATTTCCATGGAATTACTGGGATCTTACCCTATAATCTGTTATAACTACGTAACTGTAGCTATTACAGATTATAGGGTAAGATCCCAGTAATTCCATGGGAAAAAAAGGGTTTCCTTTTACAGTAACGTTCCAGTTTCACTTTACTTACTGAGAATGTTCAACGTGATCTCATGAGAATACGTGTGTATTTTTACGTAAAGTGTAATTCTACCATACGTACATTTACTTACGTTTTATACACACAGAAACGTATAGTATTTACAGCACTAAAACGTAAAATGTTTGCATAACAGCACAAAAACATAAATTATTTACGTATGAACAACTCTATACCGACGTACATATTTGTACGCATTCTTATTTATGCATATTAAAATCGTGGCATTAATGTTTTGACTCTATTGCATTCAAATGTCTTATCAATTACGTTTTCAGTCGCATTTATGCAGTTTACTCAAGAAATAGACTAATAACATTTCGCTCTGTTCGTGCCTTCTGCTGCAAACTCGTTTCGGAGGATTAGCATGCAGTTAAACAAGAATACACTTTAAAACCTTAAAAGTACCTTATTTAATCGTTTAACCATTTTAATATTTAGTTTATTTACAGTGAGACACAAAATGCGTTTTCTCCAATAGAACAATAATACACCAAAACTCAACATAAATTCACAAAAGACATAATTTTATTATAGCCTACTTGATATAATCCAAATCTTTAGAATCCATACGTTTGCAAGAATGAGATCCAAATTCAGCCCTTTATCCAGTGAGTGATCTTCATCTCCATTCCACAGGCTTTAACAACAGCGCAGTCTGTAACTGTCAAATCCCGCCGCGGACCCGCGCTCGTGATGATGAATTCAAATTCAAAAATTGCGCCCTCAAGAAGCGTTACGACATGTTTTACGGCAGTGATATCAAACGCTCATTGGCTCTCGCCAGTTGGTCTATGTTCGTCACAGATTGCGACATGCCGTATTTCAGTCGGTAAACTATATTTGAAATGGAGAAGCGCACGCGCCTTCACACAGAGCGAAGCCGGATTAACATTTTCATGGATTAATAACTTAAATTCTGCTCTGTACCTCATTCAAAACTATTATATACTGAAAGAGAGGACTGTGACTGCAACACATCGTCATGTGAACGACTTTTGGTACCGGTTTTGACATTTTCACAATAAATAAATTATTGTGATTACACGTATGTTGTTTTTCTTCATAACTGTAGCCTATGTAGTTTTCTATCTTTGAAAATTACGTGTTAATACTACGTATTAACAATGAGACCAGGCTGGAATGTTTTAGTTAAGTTGCAGAACACACGGTAAAAGTTTGTGATTTCAAAAATGTTTAAGCAGTAGCAAAGGATGTGGTAAGAGTCTGGTAATACCATGGAAATAAACAAGGCTTCCTTTTACAGTACAGTTTCACTTTACTTACTGAGTAAATTGTCATGTTTTCCTTGGTAACGTTGCAGGACATACTAGGAAAACAAATAAATAAAAATGTGACTATGGAAAAGGGAATGATATGGTACAATTCCAATAATACCATGGAAATAAACAAGGCTTCCTTTTACAGTACAGTTTCACTTTACTTACCAAGTAAATTGTCATGTTTTCCTTGGTAACGTTGCAGGACAAATGAGGTAAAAAATTTTGACTATATGGAAAAGGGAATGATCAAGTTACATGGTACAATTCCGATAATACCATGGAAATAAACAAGGCTTCATTTTACAGTACAGTTTCACTTTACTTACTGAGTAAATTGTCATGTTTTCCTTGGTAACGTTGCAGGACAAATGAGGTAAAAAATTGTGACTATATGGAAAAGGGAATGATCAAGTTATATGGTACAATTCCGGTAATACCATGGAAATAAAAAAGGCTTCATTTTACAGTACAGTTACACTTTACTTACTGAGTAAATTGTAAAAACATCTGCAAGAACATACCCAGTATTTAAGATGTGCCATGACATTAGGGAAAACTGTTCCTGCGGGGTAGTTACCAGGTAAGTCTAAGGTAAATTATTTGATAAACCCTCTATAAATGGGTGTAGCAATGAACAACAACTATGTAAGACAAGGTCATTTATTGGAAACTACGTCTTAATTTCAAGATAGTAATAAATAAACATGGACTGTTACCAACATAACCCTAGGATAACTACAAACCTAACTTGAATTGATGGGTAATACTGCAGGTGTTTCTAAAAATAGTCTGCCTACATTCTGAGGAAGTACACAATTAAATCGGAGTTATTACCAACCTAAACAGGTAACAAGTACACAGTACTTTGTTGAGTTGATATTTAACAGTGGTGTTTTTTTCCCTGGTAGTTTCTCTGTAATTGCATACTAATCACCTTAAGTAATTACACACTAAAATACTATAATTTACCATATGCTTACCAGGTAAATACTTAGTAGTTAGTTTGTAGTTTCTCTGCATTTACATACTTGTTACCTGTGGTAATTACCAATAACCAACTAAAACTTACCATATATTTACCAGGTAAATACCTAGTAATTAGTTTGTAGTTTCTCTGCATTTACATACTTGTTACCTGTGGTAATTACCAATAACCAACTATAACTTACCATATATTTACCAGGTAAATACCTAGTAATTAGGGGACTGTAAAAGAAAGGGTTACCGAATAAAGTTATTGTCCAGCTAAAGTTAGTTTTGATTGATTGACTTCCATTACAAAAATCATTAGTTAATAACATAGCTAACACGACACCGTTCTAACAGAAAACCCTTAACGTGCTCAGGCCCGCTCATTCGCACTTCAACAGTGCCTGGTGGCTCGAGAACGCAAACCTTGAAATAGGTTCCAAGGTGCAAGCTTTAAAAAAAAAAAAAAAAGGTTATCTCTGTGCAAACTTCAAAAATGCAAACCTGTGAAAACGCTGACGGCATGCACATGCACATTACATGTTTAGTCTATAGGTATTAGGGGTGGGGGAAAATTTTGATTCTTAGATGCATCGCGATGCGGACGTAGATGATTCTAAATTGATTCACAAATGTCAAAAAACGATTTTCTAAAAAAAATAGATTTCTTTAATTCTAATAACATAATATTGACGGAACGCAAAAGGTGGAACTCTGAAGCGCGGAAGTGCAGTCCCCGGACAGTCTGTGGCGTGCACATAACAGAGACGCAAGATGGCTTCAAGATGGAATCCAAATGGCACCTTCTTCGTTAAAAGCTAAAATATGGAAAGTAGTACTTACCAGGCACCTTATGTCAAAATGATTAATGACTTTGACCTTTGACCTTTTGACAGGTTGAACTTCCGGTGACCTTATGATTGATGGGTTGAACTTCCGGAATGAGGTCATGGGATTAACCTTTGCCCTTCCTCCCTATCGATCATGGGTTTTGACAGTTAGTTTTGCCCTATTGACCTAGCTAGCCCTAAATCATCGTTTTGACGGTTAGTTTTGCCCTTTTTGAACCTTTTTAGCCCTCGATCATGTGGTATGACAGTTAGTTTTGCCCTATGACCTAGATAGCCCTAAATCATAGTTTTGACGGTTAGTTTTGCCCTATTTGAATAGAACAGATGTTTTGAAAGTTGGTGATTCTTGAAACTTCGGCATCGCGCTCCCTCCCACCCTTCACATTCCAGAGCAGCGAATATAAATGGGGTGTTCGGTCACTGTGATGAAACAACTTCACATCCTTTAAATAATTTATATAATATAAATTATATAATCTAAAACAATTAACCTAAAGTTGAAAAATATACCTTTAAAAGCATTTAAAAAGCTTACTTAAACCAATTATTTTAGTTTTAGATAAAAATTACATAAAACATTCTATCCTTTATATTCTATCCTTTATATAATTTATATAATATAAATTATATAATCTAAAACATTTAAACTAAGGTTGAAAAAACATTCTATCCTTTAAAAGTATATAATGGAATGCTTACACAGTATATCTTACTAAAAAGAATAAAAATAAAAATCTTCTTACATGTTTGTAAGTCTGGACGGTCTCTGACTTCAGTGATCAAGATATCAGGGGCTGAAATTATAATCCTAAAAGTTTAAAAATGTTTTAAAGTTGTAATAATGCTTTTAAAATCAATTTTCTAACCTATAGATGTCCATACATCCTATGAATTATTAAAAGTGGTAAAACAAAAACACTCCTTTCCTGAATGACCCCACACTGTCTCAAAACATAGTGAGCCGAGCGCGTGTGTGTCAGCAGCAAGAGGAGGGGGGGCGCGCGTGTCTGTGTCCGTCTATGCGCGCCCCCTCTCCGTCTGAGCTCTGACCCCCTCCTTTGCCTACCAGAGTACGGTGAAATCTCACACTAACAAAAGTTGAAAACATGCCTTTAAAAGTATAATATAAATATCTTATTGATCCAATTATTTTAGTTTTAGATGAATAAAAGTATAAATGAAATGCTTACTGACACCAATTATTTAAGTTTTAGACGAATAAAAGAATATAAAATGACAGACTTAAAATTAACACATCAATGTCCATACCATTGATGTCCACAAAAATAATTAAACTTAAGTTGAAAACATGCCTTTAAAAGTATATAAAATATAAATATCTTATTGATCCAATTGTTTTAGATAAAAGAATATAAAATCATCTTACATGTTTTAGAAAGATGAAGTATGTCCTACCATCGATGTCCACAAAAATGCAATGTATGAATGGGTTCAAAATTGTTTTACACAACTGAATTCATATAGTCATTCCTGAATGACCTCACACTGTCTCAAAACATAAGGAGCACGCGTCTAATGTATGTGCGTCAAAAAGTAAAACACACGTGTGTGTGTGTGTGTGTGTGTGTCTATGCGCATTCCTGAGCCAGTAAAGTAAATCTCATTTAAAGTGAGATTAAACATCATATACAATAATATAAAATAAATATCTTACTAAAAAAAAAATCTACTGAAATGCTTGTAAAAAGAATAAAATTCATCTTACATGTTTAGAAACTTACAACTCTTGAACTTACATGTTCAAGAAGGTCTTAAGAGAGTTAACATAAATCACAGAGTGGTTCTCTCTCACACCATCGTCTCTGACTCAGAGGAGTGTATTCAGTGATGGGATGAGACATTGTGAATGTTGTGTTGAATTTACTTCAAAGTAAAATCTTAAAAGTTTAAATGATATCTTTTAAAAATAAAATTTAAATAAATTATTAAAAGTCTTAATAAAAACAAATATTCTACAACGATGGTCTGTGGAAAAATTCGACTTGAACTTAAAGTATATATTTTTTTATCATGGGTATGTAAAATAATTTGAAGCGTCACAAGTCATCTCACGCCTGTGAAATGTTCAATAATTTCTTAAGTTGTATCTGTGAGAAAATGACAACAACATAGGCCTATCTTCAGAGAGAGCAACCATGAGAACATTTAGAGACTGTCCCACTGATAGGCTGCTTATAAGGTCCTTCCGATCAGCGCTGAGAAAGAAGTTACTTGACCATAATGATAGCTTCAGGATATCGGGTGACAGACCGAGCCTCTGTGCATCGTGTCAGAGCGTATGTCATGTTAGTCTGCTAACACCTTTCCATACTAAATTCATTTCAAAGCATAACCTTAAAAGTTTGCATTAGATATTTTAAAAGATTGATTAAATTAAATCTTTAAAGTTTGAATACATACTCATCTTCTATTTATCTTTTAGAAGACTTATGTATGATATAAATTATTTTGCTTAACGGTGACCTAAAGTATAATTGTTATTAAACAATGTCTGTTCAAAAACTGTACTTGGTCGTCTTAAATCTCATTTATATGAAAAAGATTCAACCAGCATTTTTTGTCCATGTGGGGGTTTCAATTTTTATGGTGGAGGCCATAATGATTTTGTACCGTAACTGCATATGAAGAGTTCAGATGCAAAAGCCTCTAAGTGCCATCTGAAATTTTCTTCTAGAATGATCATTTTTATCAAGCTTGTATATTTAAATTCAGTAATTTCACTTAAATGGCAATGAAAATTACCTATTAATTGTCATTTAAGTGAAATTACTGAACTTATATATACGAGCTTGATAAAAATGATCATTCTAGAAGAAAATTTCAGATGGCACTTAGAGGCTTTTGCATCTGAACTCTTCATATTCTAACCCCGTACACCTAAACACGACCATCACAGAAAACTACATTTTCAAAATGAAATAAATAAATAATTTAATAAAATGTAAACAAAGTTTTAGCTAAATAAAAACACCTTACATTCCTGAGAGGCAAAGTAGTTCTTTATGCAATGATAAAAACGATCCAAAAAGCAAATAGTTTAAGCTGTCATAAACATAACAGCCCCAGACCCTTCAGTGATAAACTACAGTGTGAACTGAAGCTTCAGGATATAGGACGACAGACCAGATGAGTCTCGGGGGACAATCTCACAGTAAATCTAGTCTGCGTTTCAGAGCATACTACATCCAGAGTTTTATACTAACTGTTCAAATTCATTTAAGAGCATAACCTTAAAAGTTTAAATAAAATCTTTAAAGTTTTATTAAAATCATATCTTCTATTTATCTTCTTAGAAGATTTATTTTTACTAAACAGCGTCTGTCCAAAAACTTTAGATTGTTGAAAAACTGTGCTTAGACGTCTTAGATCTTTTGTCCATGAAACATGTTGTCAAAGTTTGTCACAATGTTTTGCTGCTGCGTTGTTTTTAAGAAATCCGAGGACTTCACATTGCTCTTATTTAGACTAAGTTGTATCATTTGGAAAATCACCACACAATTTGAGAGACGCAATGTGTGATAAGTAAAAATCACACATCGTCTTAATTCAAAGTATAAGTATAAGATCGTATAAGATCATTTTTACTTGTATCTCCCGAACTATCCTTAATCAGTGCGGAAATATATCAGTGTGAGAATATACTATCGGTCATCTACTCAAAATACATGTAGAAGTTTCAAATGTTAGCATTTGTTGATGGTGGCCGCATGAACAGACTTTGGGGAGAGCTATAGCAGGAAGCTATGCCCTTTGACCTCCTCGATTTTGCAGGCCTTTTTGTTAAAGACCCTACTACAAGTTAGTTCTCCCAAAAGAATTTCTCCCATCTAGCGGTGAAATTCTATTTTGCATTTAAACGAATAGTGCTTTCTAGCGGTTCTCCCATCTACTCGCTTTTTCAACTTTGGTAAATGTGCCAAGAATCTATGACAACATGTCTTCCGATAGCGCTTCATCCAGTTTAATTGTACATGTTCTACCGTTATGATGTACTTGTTACATGTTCTACCGTACATGTTCTACCGTTCTATATAATGATTTACACAACCAAGCTTGTCATTTAGACCGTAACTTTGACTTACCCGTCGAGAAGAAAGCAGGCAACTTCCCTTTCAAAGTCTTTCTCCTTCATTAGCTCTTTTTCACCTGGGAAAAGCTATCCCGATATTTATTTACATACCGATAAATTAAATTTGAATTTAATTAAAACTTCTCCTGTGGCTCGGCATAACTATGATCCAGCATTATATTGTACCGTGCAGTGCAGCCTTTCAAATGTGCCGCGGGAAGTATCAACGTCTCCCATATGGTCTAGCGGTTAGGATTCCTGGTTTTCATCCAGGCTGCCCGGCTTCGACTCCCGGTATGGGAAGACAATTTTTTTTACATTGCCAACAAAATTCAAGTTATTCAAGTTCATCAATAATCATTTTTAGTTATTCATAGTCTTAGAGGCCTACACGAACTGCAGAAACATGCAGAAGATATGTAAAAACTCATAAATGCTGTTTCAGTACTGAATCATTTTCACAAATACAATTATATTGAATTCAGAAAATTTCACTATGGAATATTTACATTATCTATCATAATTTCAATTTAGTACGTCATCATTTAAACTTTTCATCTCATAATTATGACGCATAGTCATAATTTTAACTTTTTAAGTCATCATTTCGACTTGTCATAATTTATAATTTTTGTCAATTACGCCATTTTAATGTAATACTTAAAACGGTTTTAAGTCATAATTTGGTTGTTGACTATAGTAGTGTTGCACCTGCATGCCCACTAACTCGCTTGTGAGAGTCAGAGTGTGTAAAGTAAACTCTCATTAGTGTTAGTAGAGTATTAGTGGACTGGTAGGGTTAGAATAAGTAATATTAGAATAAAATATCTGTTGGGGAGCATCACAATAAAGAGTTAATGTTTAATGAGTTAAATGACAACATACCATTTTTCAACCGAGCGAATCTGCGCATGAGAGGCCTTCAGAAGTCATAACTTCAGGGGTAGGCCAGTTGGCGAAAAAACACTGTATGTGTTAAAATCAAATACTGTATTACACTTTTCAAAGTTAGAATAAAAAGTTAAGTGTCACAAAGTCTGACACAAGGCCATTAACTGTTTTTTTTTTTTTGCTTATTTCTACAAACATCAACCTGATAAATATGAATACGATTAAACAAAACCATGATAATGTTTAGTTTAGATGTGGATGGCTAAGTTTCAGGCATAGTGCAACCAGATTTCTCTAACATCTCACTCACAATGCAAAACGTTGTAAATAAACATTTTCAAACTGTAATTTAACCATATTTTATTAATATTATGTTGATTTAAAGTTTTTGTTATTAACTAATACCTTTATCTTTTAACTAACATCTGACCCCAAATAAACAGATAATGGAATGTTCACACTATACATTTAGATATTCTCCTACTTAGTATCTTTGGGTGTATTTTGTCACACTCTTGTAAAGACTATGGACTAACTTTAAAAAGATAAAAAATAATTCTCATACATAAATATATATAACATACACAAATCATTCCTTAACTAAGCAACTATTTCTTAAATTATCAGACACTCACCACATTGATGTTAACATCACCATATATTGTGTTTTCTACCATGATTGTAGCAACTATTATCCCACCATTCTTCTGGTCAGTTGTGAAGTTAAGCTGATTAGGGTTCTGAATTAATGGCTGTCCGAATGATGTAGAATTAGTATTATTATGCTGTCGTTGTGGATGGTTGTTAGGCTGTTGATTTGTCATGTTTCTAGAATGTGTTTGAACGCTCAGCGTTTGAACGTCACCATCTGTTAAAAAAATTAACAATTAAATACACAACCAAAACCATGTAAACATTATAGTAAAGCTTATTGAAGATTGAGAAACATATTGACTACTAACAAAGTAAATTATAAATCTTTTCCTACGTTTGATATTCTTTTTTCTGATTTTTTTCACTATGGACTTGATCCTTTTTAATGCTGTTTTCTCTCCATATTTATTCTGTAGTTCCTCTACTGTGTCTTCCAACCTCCCTGTTGTTCTTCTCCAGCTGTGTTAACCAAAGACAAACAGTTAGAAGAATAAAATGTATGTACAATAGCAAAAATAAAGTTGGTCATTAGTTGTTAGGGTTAGATACACCTGTAGACACATTCATACACCAGTTCAAAGTCAATGAACCGGCTGATGCTGCAAGTGTTAGAGCACATGATGGACAGTGAACAGACTGGTTAAACCAGAGTTAAAACAATAGTCTATGTTAGGACAATAGTCTATGTTAGGACAATAGTATGTTCACAGGAGCCGCTGAGAGCGAGTTCCAGCTGATAACGGTCATAAAGTGCAAGATAAGGTGCAAGTAGCTAAACTAAACATTTCATATTTGACAGAAATGTTTTGAGAAATGTTAAACAACGACAAAAATAATCAGACAAACTAATCAACTTTTTCCTAATTTCACCATTTTGAACTTAAAATAGATATAATACATAACACGAAACAATATATATAATACGAAACAAATAACAGCCATTTTCATCATATTAGGCATAAGATTAATAATGAATGTGTACATATTGTGAATTAATTTAATAAACATATGTGACCCGTCACGGAAACCAGGGACACAAGTCGGCAGCACAACTTTCGAGCAAAATGGTGATTTTCATTTTTTTGCAGAATCTGTTAGTTGAGATCACGAAGAAGCCTCTCCATGTTTGAGATAGCAGTATTGGTGTATTTAAAAGCGTACATTTTGATGTTCAAATCGGCTTGTTTTTCTGAGATTCTAGCACGCAGTAGGGGCGTGTCATTGTCGGTGTGTATTTCCATACTGAATAAGCCGGCGTGGCTACTTATTATGCAGCGCTCTGGCCGGCTCTATCTGATTTCAAAATTCAATGAAGATGGACGCCAATAACATTACGATGTCCAGCAATCGATTTAAATAGTAGGTTACATGGGGTTTAATTTGTCGTTTAATGAGATGTAGCCTAATACATGTTGTCAGTGCCAATACATAGATCCGCCTCTAAAATTAACGTGTGTATGAATGGTACAGTGGTAGAGCTTTCACCAGCCGTGTCAGAGGTTGAGAGTTCGAATCTGCCCTTGTATAGGTTTTTTTTTTATTTTTTTTTGTATAGTTTTCTTTCTCTCATCAAAACGATTATGTTCATCAGTGGTTGTATATCAAGCAGGGACACGCAAACGTTTGAATTATTTTGTTATTTCAACAGAACGAATAGAGAGTATTCGCAACACAACGGATTGAAGCGCGCGTCGAGTGAAGACAATGCAGTGTGTGCGCGAGCCACACGAGTAAACACTGTATCTGCACCACTGATCGCAGCGGCAACGAGCACTTTGATCACTTGATTAAAAAAAACACATTTCAGCGCTAGTATCTTATTTAAAAAACGAACAAAATGAATGCTCTGCCAGTTAACTGGAGATGTTTTATTTAGAGAATTTGTAGAATTGGTACATTCAGGGGGGAGGGGGAGACGGGGGAGCTTTACAGGGGGTATGACTTATCTAAATGAGATGTAAATGAGCCCTATTGTCATTCCCAGAAGGGCGAGAACTTGCCAATCTTTAGAAGCAGATTTCTACCATTTCAGTTTTTTTGAGTGCCTACCTTCAAATGGCCACAACTTCTTCAAATATTATCAGATTTCCATGTGTTACACATCGTTGGAAAGCTTGAATACTACACTTTCAGAATATGTGAATAACTCAAAATGCCCCAGAACCGACTTGTGTCCCTACTTTCCGTGACTGGTCACATATTTACCTAACATCCATAGCCTTCAGTAAATTAAGGCTAGACAAAGTTCCTTTTTAACTCTGCCCCCTGCTCTAGTTAGAACTTTGGAGCGCTTAAAAGTGTGGGCTCAAAAATAAGTGTCATTTGGAACTCTTTATAGTTATTTTTATAAAAAAATATGTTGATAATGATTAAAAACTTCAGTGCCCTTCGAAGGCACCATTTTAGATAGTTTGGCATGCATGGGATTGTGTGTCTATAGGCTAGTGAGAGAGAAATACATTCTACAATGATATAAAAATATAAAATATGTCTTCATTAAATGCCTATTTTGTCTATTCTACTAATGTCTATTCTTTAATCCACACATAAATTGTAAGCGCATAATATCACCTGCTCAAGTACTTCTTGATGAGTTTCTTCTGTATTAAACAGCGAATCTTCTCAGTCAGATCGTCGCAAGATCTCAGGAATCCTCTCACACTGCTCGTGTTCACGCACTCCATCGCTGCACTTGTGTGTATGACTCGAACGATTCAAACTTCCATAATGCGCGCCAAAACAGCAGCGCGGAGATGTGAAGCTTTCCTGATGACAACCCCCGTACATCCTACACAACAGTGGGGCGAGGGGGGCGGACCCCAGTCACTGTCCTGATAAATATTTCAGGACATCGCACGCTCTAGCTCTACTCTAGCTCTACTAGCCGCGGACTGCTGTGCTACTGCAAAAAGTTGAAAGTCCTGAACCTGACGCAAACTACGCTTCTGACCCAAAAACACAAACTTCCGAGCGTTAACGCACAAACCCTGGATGACTGTGCCGCAAGGACTCACTCAGGAGATTCCAGGAACGAAAAGCATCTTTCATCATCGAATATTATTCGAAAAGCTGAAAAAATGGCGACGCAAAACCTGATGGATAGCGACTCCCCGTTGAGTTCTGGCGATGCGGGGCACAAGTATCATCCGGCGTGTGAGTGCGCCACGGGCAAAGAGTGTCGTTTAAGAGCTGCGCTGGACTGTATGTTTAAAGATCATTTTAGAGGCCAAATGGTTGACTTGATGCACAGGATCATCGATGCTGCGTGTGATATGAAAAACGATTGTGCGCAGGATACCAAACGTGTGACAAATCTCAAAAATGAAATGGATGACGTAAGAGGCTTGATAAAGTCATGGCCTGATGTAACGCCCATGTTTTTTAACGGCAAAGAGCCGATCGGCGTAATCCTCAGAAAAGTTCTGGATGTGTTACGTTCATGTAGTGACGAATTCGAAATCATCGAGATACTCGCTATTTGTACATTTGTAACGGATCTCTGTGTGTCACTGGTGTCAAAAAATGCAAAAACTGACGTTGGTGAATTAGTTGAAAGTCTGGTCAACTACATCCTAGAGCAAAACATGATAGCCTGCAGAGATTTTCTATTCTGGTTAGACCATCTGTAAATGGTGTTTACTTTATGTACGTAATGCCGATCTATCATTTTCTTCAACGTATGAAAGTATAATGTTGAAATAAAAATTTCTGGTTAAAAAATGTCTGAGCTCATAAAAATAGTATTATAATAGTATACATAATAATAATAATAATATTTAGAATAATTAAAAATACTACACGATTTAAAAGATTAAATATTTCAATATTTGTTTTCTATATTTTAATTACCGTATTCCCGAGGTGTCAACCATTTCCATTCCATGCCTGGATGCGCTGCGCCACGGCCCACAGAATTTTTCAAATGATACAACTAATTGGCCCGCTGTGTACAGAACAGAAAAATGGACATGGTGTTGAACAAAATTCGATTTTGTTCTTGTTCTTTGTTCTCATTACATTTTTTAATAAGATTATGTGTTCTGTCATGGACGACTAGTCTTGGGATGTCCAGCAGAGAGAAGGGCTTGAGTGGACACGCCCTGTGGTCACATTTTTATGTCTTCATCCAGAGTTTACCCGCCACACAAACCTCCTGTCGTCCTCCCACTCTGCCTTTTCCCCGCTTCGCAACGTAGCCATCCTACAGCTTTCCGCCCCTGCGACACCCGTAACATCGATCACCACGGCATCCGTTTCAGGCCAAACGGAGGATCGGGTGGGTTGCTTAAACATGGCATTCAGCAACCTGACCCTCTCCAGCCCCATTTCCTCCCGTGGAGTTGAGGATATGTCTCACCAGCGACCTCCGGCTTGTCACAATCCTGGCTTGCGTCAGGAACAGGAACGCCTTGACACCTTTCAGAATTGGCCTCTTGCTACAGTAACTCCAGCCGAGCTTGCCAAAAGTGGTTTCTACTACCTTGGCCAGGGCGACAGAGTGGCTTGCTTCAGTTGTGGAGGCCAGCTTAGCAACTGGGAACCGGGAGATCGGGCAGTATCAGAGCACCAGAGGCATTACCCCAACTGCCGCTTCGTTCGAGGTGACCGTGCAGATAATGTACCTTTATCTGGTGGCGGCCTTTCCAATGTATCGGCAATGAAACAGTGTGAGGAAAGGTCGCTCACATTTGTCAACTGGCCCTCAAGAATAATTGTTCGACCAGACCAATTGGCTAAGGCTGGTTTTTACTATGTTGGTCGTAATGATGACGTGAAGTGCTTTTGTTGCAATGGTGGACTCAGATGTTGGGAGTCTGGTGATGATGCATGGGTAGAACATGACAAGTGGTTTCCAAGATGTGAATACCTGCTGCAAGAAAAGGGCCAAGAGTTTGTTCATCAGATTCAAGCAAGATTTCCAAGACTATTTGAGCAGCTATTGACTAATGGAGACAGCGACTCAAGAGAATTTGTGAGAGAACAAGAGAACAATCCTGTGGTGAAGTCTGCTTTAGAGATGGAATTTGAGTGTGGCCTGACGGCCCAGACAAATGAAGCTGCATCACCGAGTCAAGATCTTTCAGACTTGCCTATGGAGGAACAGTTAAGAAGACTTCAAGAGGAGCGCACCTGCAAAGTTTGCATGGATAAGGAAGTGAACATTGTCTTCATCCCCTGTGGTCACCTAGTTGTGTGCAAAGAATGTGCGCCTTCTCTGAGCAAGTGCCCCATATGTAGAGGATTGGACAAAGGCGCCGTCCGTACTTTCCTATCATAAAGTTTTCCTATCATTTGGATTTAACTTGATGCATAAAAACAAAGGAGAAGTTTATTATTTTCACTCGATCCAGTGACAACATTTTTGGATTTACAAACATTTAGAAAGTAGTTAGGATGCGTAGGCTTTAAGTTAATTTGACCAACAAGATGTTGAAGTTTATAGACCTTTAGCGTATTGAGTTAAAATTAAAACGTGATATCCATATCGCATCATTACCGAATTCAGGGGTGTTTAATAACTTCAATAGTGATCAAGCACCAGCTGATTTAAGTTTTTCTTCAAACAAAAGTAATTTTCTGATAAATCTTCGTACACCTACATGTGTTTTGTTGTATGCACAGATTTTGAGTGTCGCTTATAGAAAGAGGCGTCCTTGTCTTTGTTTCGCGGTATTTTTAAAAACCTAGAACCAGAGAACAGAGAACCTTGTGCGGCATATCCGCACAAAGGGTTAAAATATACATTTTAGCGCTATTTAAAAACTAGGACGGTATAACAATATAATGTAAATGTCTCACGTATCAAATCAAGATACAAATCAAGCCAATTCATGTGAATACTGTCGTATATGAACAAAGAGAAGACCTAGAGTTCACTAACATTACAGCTAACTGTAGGAAAGTGTAAAGAAAACGCCATACAAAACATTACAATCGCACCCGGCAATACGATAAGTGTTACGCTAGTGATGTTAAACAATTTCAAAATCTTTTAAACAAAGTCTTGTTTCAGAGTCGATATGCTCCGGTGAAAACTATGTGAACTTTGATGAGGCCGAGAACAATAGCGCTTTTATTTAACAATTATTTTCAATAATATTGAAAAACGGTTCAATAACAAAATAACACACACAAAATAACTGTGTAATAACAAAATAAGTGTAATAGTTAGACGAGTTTGAAGTGTAATAGGTAACAGAAAAACAGCAATACTCATCTTTGACGTCGATGTTTCGTAGACATAGCAGAAAGATGTTCTAAAAGAAATATGATTAGTTTAGTCTTGTAGTCGTGTAGAAGGACCTATAATGTATAGGATACATTCCTATATGAACATGTTTGACCACGCTCTATGTACTTTTTGCAAACTGTACAAAAACAAAAAGAAACAAGATGTCAATGACAGACATTCAAAAGCTAAAACGGATCACTATAGTGGCTTTTCTGTATTTGTTTTAAATGGCTCATGATGATGAAGAATTAGAATTTACTTTTGTGCAATTTTATCAGCAGGTTTTACCAAAGTGTGGAACTTTGTTAAACAGCCTCAAGCTTTGATGAATATGCATCTCTCGGTGCAATAGTTTAAGTGTAAAACAGTTTGTGTGATTCGTATTTGTGTGATTAATATCAATTTAGTCAAACAGAAAGACTATCGCTTAAATTCTTAATCGTCATTTATTTCTATAAACGGCTCTCAAAGAAACGTCTTCACTTAAAACACATACAGTCCAACATACAACATGTGAAACAGTGTCGCCTGCTATCTGAACAAGATGACTAAATCTAGCGAAGTAATAAAACCATCATCATTTGGGAACTTTTGTGTATTTATTTGTGTATCACAAATTCTTAGTGATTTGGTCTTTTGAGTCTTACATGGACATTCCTGTATAAAGATTATGTTTTAAAGTTAGTCCATAGTCTTTACAAGAGTGTGACAAAATACACCCAAAGATACTAAGTAGGAGAATATCTAAATGTATAGTGTGAACATTCCATTATCTGTTTATTTGGGGTCAGATGTTAGTTAAAAGATAAAGGTATTAGTTAATAACAAAAACTTTAAATCAACATAATATTAATAAAATATGGTTAAATTACAGTTTGAAAATGTTTATTTACAACGTTTTGCATTGTGAGTGAGATGTTAGAGAAATCTGGTTGCACTATGCCTGAAACTTAGCCATCCACATCTAAACTAAACATTATCATGGTTTTGTTTAATCGTATTCATATTTATCAGGTTGATGTTTGTAGAAATAAGCAAAAAAAAAACCAGTTAATGGCCTTGTGTCAGACTTTGTGACACTTAACTTTTTATTCTAACTTTGAAAAGTGTAATACAGTATTTGATTTTAACACATACAGTGTTTTTTCGCCAACTGGCCTACCCCTGAAGTTATGACTTCTGAAGGCCTCTCATGCGCAGATTCGCTCGGTTGAAAAATGGTATGTTGTCATTTAACTCATTAAACATTAACTCTTTATTGTGATGCTCCCCAACAGATATTTTATTCTAATATTACTTATTCTAACCCTACCAGTCCACTAATACTCTACTAACACTAATGAGAGTTTACTTTACACACTCTGACTCTCACAAGCGAGTTAGTGGGCATGCAGGTGCAACACTACTATAGTCAACAACCAAATTATGACTTAAAACCGTTTTAAGTATTACATTAAAATGGCGTAATTGACAAAAATTGTAAATTATGACAAGTCGAAATGATGACTTAAAAAGTTAAAATTATGACTATGCGTCATAATTATGAGATGAAAAGTTTAAATGATGACGTACTAAATTGATATTATGATAGATAATGTAAATATTCCATAGTGAAATTTTCTGAATTCAATATAATTGTATTTGTGAAAATGATTCAGTACTGAAACAGCATTTATGAGTTTTTACATATCTTCTGCATGTTTCTGCAGTTCGTGTAGGCCTCTAAGACTATGAATAACTAAAAATGATTATTGATGAACTTGAATAACTTGAATTTTGTTGGCAATGTAAAAAAAAATTGTCTTCCCATACCGGGAGTCGAAGCCGGGCAGCCTGGATGAAAACCAGGAATCCTAACCGCTAGACCATATGGGAGACGTTGATACTTCCCGCGGCACATTTGAAAGGCTGCACTGCACGGTACAATATAATGCTGGATCATAGTTATGCCGAGCCACAGGAGAAGTTTTAATTAAATTCAAATTTAATTTATCGGTATGTAAATAAATATCGGGATAGCTTTTCCCAGGTGATAAAGAGCTAATGAAGGAGAAAGACTTTGAAAGGGAAGTTACCTGCTTTCTTCTCGACGGGTAAGTCAAAGTTACGGTCTAAATGACAAGCTTGGTTGTGTAAATCATTATATAGAACGGTAGAACATGTACGGTAGAACATGTAACAAGTACATCATAACGGTAGAACATGTACAATTAAACTGGATGAAGCGCTATCGGAAGACATGTTGTCATAGATTCTTGGCACATTTACCAAAGTTGAAAAAGCGAGTAGATGGGAGAACCGCTAGAAAGCACTATTCGTTTAAATGCAAAATAGAATTTCACCGCTAGATGGGAGAAATTCTTTTGGGAGAACTAACTTGTAGTAGGGTCTTTAACAAAAAGGCCTGCAAAATCGAGGAGGTCAAAGGGCATAGCTTCCTGCTATAGCTCTCCCCAAAGTCTGTTCATGCGGCCACCATCAACAAATGCTAACATTTGAAACTTCTACATGTATTTTGAGTAGATGACCGATAGTATATTCTCACACTGATATATTTCCGCACTGATTAAGGATAGTTCGGGAGATACAAGTAAAAATGATCTTATACGATCTTATACTTATACTTTGAATTAAGACGATGTGTGATTTTTACTTATCACACATTGCGTCTCTCAAATTGTGTGGTGATTTTCCAAATGATACAACTTAGTCTAAATAAGAGCAATGTGAAGTCCTCGGATTTCTTAAAAACAACGCAGCAGCAAAACATTGTGACAAACTTTGACAACATGTTTCATGGACAAAAGATCTAAGACGTCTAAGCACAGTTTTTCAACAATCTAAAGTTTTTGGACAGACGCTGTTTAGTAAAAATAAATCTTCTAAGAAGATAAATAGAAGATATGATTTTAATAAAACTTTAAAGATTTTATTTAAACTTTTAAGGTTATGCTCTTAAATGAATTTGAACAGTTAGTATAAAACTCTGGATGTAGTATGCTCTGAAACGCAGACTAGATTTACTGTGAGATTGTCCCCCGAGACTCATCTGGTCTGTCGTCCTATATCCTGAAGCTTCAGTTCACACTGTAGTTTATCACTGAAGGGTCTGGGGCTGTTATGTTTATAACAGCTTAACCCTCATGTGGTGTTCAAAACCCTATAACACCTGTGGTGTTCCCGGTCAAAAATGACAGGCCCATAAAAAAAAGCTTATAAATCACTCATTATACCATATTTTCACCCAATCTTGGATTCAATCTTTTTGTCAACATGTTCTCTTTCAATTAGGACTGGTTTTATATTTTGATTTGCATCTGAATAATCATAGGCCTCATTTATTTGAGAGTAGGCATTTCATTTTTTGAGTAAAAAACTAAGAATTTATGAGTAAATTTGGAAATATGAAAAAAAAATATGAAAAAAATGGCTACTGTTGATCACACTAGTCTACTCTAATATTTCACCAGGAATTTTGTTTTGAAACTTTTGTTTTGTAAAAAATATGGCACATAGTCACACTTGTGGTGTTCCCGGTCAAAAATGACCGGCCTATAAAAAATAGCTTATAAATCACTCATTATACCATATTTTCACCCAATCTTGGATTCAATCTTTTTGTCCACTTGTTCTCTTTCAATTAGGACTGGTTTTATATTTATATTTGCATCTGATTATTCATAGGCCTCATTTATTTGATAGTAGGCATCTAATTTTTTGAGTAAAAAACAAAACATTTTTGAAAAATTTTTGAAAAATTAAATAAAATCTGAAGAAAATTGGCACTGTTGATCACACTAGTCTACTTTAATGTTTCACAAGGAATTTTGTTTTGAAAAACTTTTATTTTGTACAAAATGGCACAGAGTTACTCTTGTGGTGTTCCACTGGGCCATTGAGGGCCATTGTTTCAGTTGGCCATTGAAAGTGAATGGGAGAGACATGTGTTAGAAGTCCATGAGGAATATCTTTAGATCTGAGTGATGGATTATGGTGAGTTTGGGCTCTTTTTAATCTTAACAATCTCATGTAAATAATGATGTGCCATTTTCCACAATTTATGCATGCTTCATTGAGTTATGAGTTAAAACACGACATAAGTGCTAGGCTACATCTATATTCAAGGCTCTGTGTGCGCCTGTTGGGGTTTGTGTGTTACAACTCCATTAGGAATATCTTTAGATCTGAGTGATGGATTATGCTGAGTTTGGGCTGTTTTTAATCATGATAGTCTGCTGAAAATAATGATGTACAGTTTTCTACGATCTGTGCATGCTTCGTGAAGTTATGAGCGAAAACCAAACGTGAGTGCTTCATGAGTATATATTTGGCTAGAAGCGTCTGTGGTATTTTCTGTGTTAGAACGCCATGAGGAATATCTTTAGATCTGATTGATGGAATATATTGAGTTTGGGCTCTTTTTAATCGTGAGCTCCTGCTGTAAATAACGATGTGCCATTTTTCATGATCGATGTATGTTTCATAAAGATACGAGTAAAAAGGCCAAGTCTAAGCTACCTTGATTGGCTACGTGAGTCTGTGCGTCTGTGGTATTTTTTTTGTGTTAGAACTCCATGAGGAATATCTTTAGTTCTGAGTGATGGATTATGTTGAATATGGACTCATTTTAATTGTAAGCATCTGCTGTAAATAATGATGTGTCATTTTCCACAATCGGAGCATGTTTCATGAAGTTACGAGCGGAAATGTGTCTAAAATTCAGAATCCATACATGGTTTACACATGGGTCTCTTGAAGGGCTTCTTTTAGAAAAACCTAGCTCAAGTTTAGTAAAAAGCCTGAAACAATTATGCTTGTTGTATTCTACTCATTGAGACCTTTCAAATGACATATGACACAGGACTATCTGAGCTGTATGATGTATTTGACATATTGCTGAATGTATTACAAAAAAGTAGTTTATAAATTATGATTTTTTTTTTCTTCTAATTATCAGCAAATAACTCGGCACTACTTAGGAGTTTATCAAATTGGCTACATTCATTGTAAATTTCAGACTCTAAGCTTTCAAATGACACCTATTTTAAGTTGATCAAGGTAATAGTTTTGAAAAATATTATGATTATTTATTTCGCAGCTAGGTGGCGCTTGCAGGGGGTACACTCAGTTTTAGAGTGATAACTCAGCAGTCGTTAGGAGTTGATCAAAGTGATTAGATGCATTAAAAAGCTGAGATTCTAAGCTTTAAAATGATACATATTTTGTGTTGTTCCATTCATTGGATGCATTGGTCTCTCCCATTCACTTTCAATGGCCCATTGAAACAATGACCCACAATGGCCCTCAATGGCCCAGTGGAACACCACAAGTGTAACTCTGTGCCATATTGTACAAAATAAAAGTTTTTCAAAACAAAATTCCTGGTGAAAAATTAAAGTAGACTAGTGTGATCAACAGTGCCAATTTTCTTCAGATTTTATTTAAAATTTCCAAAATTATTCAAAAATAATGTTTTTTTTACTAAAAAAATTAGATGCCTACTCTCAAATAAATGAGTCCTACGGTTAATCAGATGCAAATAGAAATATAAAACCAGTCCTAATTGAAAGAGAACAAGTTGACAAAAAGATTGAATCCAATATTGGGTGATAATATAGCATAACAAGTGATTTATAAGCTATTTTGTGTAGGCTCGTCATTTTTGACCGGGAACACCACAAGTGTGACTCTGTGTCATTTTGTACAAAATAAAAGCATTTCAAAAGAAATTTCCTGGTTAAACATTAAAGTAGACTAGTGTGATCAACAGTGCAATTTATTTTCATATTTTTCTCAATATTGCCAAAATTATTAACAAATAATGCTTTTTTCACTCAAAAACTGAGGTGCATAAGCTCGGATAAATGACTCCTACAATTAAACTGTTTGAAAATTGAATACAAAACCAGTCCTAATTGAAAGAAAACAAGTTGATAAAAAGATTGAATCCAATTTTTGGGGATAATATAGCATAACGAGGGATTTATAAGCAATTTTGTGTAGGCCTGTCATTTTTGACCGGGAACACCATAGGTGTAACAAGGTGAAAAAAACAACACAAAAAAAGTAAAAAAAATAAAATAAAAATTTGGACAAGTTGTTATAGTCTCTGTGAACAAAGTCACTAAGTTTCAGTTCAATGCGATAACATTAACTAGTATTTTCAGGAAAAAGAAAATCTTTCATCAAAATCGAAAATCAAAAATGACATGAACACCACATGAGGGTTAAACTATTTGCTTTTTGGATCGTTTTTATCATTGCATAAAGAACTACTTTGCCTCTCAGGAATGTAAGGTGTTTTTATTTAGCTAAAACTTTGTTTACATTTTATTAAATTATTTATTTATTTCATTTTGAAAATGTAGTTTTCTGTGATGGTCGTGTTTAGGTGTACGGGGTTAGAATATGCAGTTACGGTACAAAATCATTATGGCCTCCACCATAAAAATTGAAACCCCCACATGGACAAAAAATGCTGGTTGAATCTTTTTCATATAAATGAGATTTAAGACGACCAAGTACAGTTTTTGAACAGACATTGTTTAATAACAATTATACTTTAGGTCACCGTTAAGCAAAATAATTTATATCATACATAAGTCTTCTAAAAGATAAATAGAAGATGAGTATGTATTCAAACTTTAAAGATTTAATTTAATCAATCTTTTAAAATATCTAATGCAAACTTTTAAGGTTATGCTTTGAAATGAATTTAGTATGGAAAGGTGTTAGCAGACTAACATGACATACGCTCTGACACGATGCACAGAGGCTCGGTCTGTCACCTGATATCCTGAAGCTATCATTATGGTCAAGTAACTTCTTTCTCAGCGCTGATCGGAAGGACCTTATAAGCAGCCTATCAGTGGGACAGTCTCTAAATGTTCTCATGGTTGCTCTCTCTGAAGATAGGCCTATGTTGTTGTCATTTTCTCACAGATACAACTTAAGAAATTATTGAACATTTCACAGGCGTGAGATGACTTGTGACGCTTCAAATTATTTTACATACCCATGATAAAAAAATATATACTTTAAGTTCAAGTCGAATTTTTCCACAGACCATCGTTGTAGAATATTTGTTTTTATTAAGACTTTTAATAATTTATTAAAATTTAATTTTTAAAAGATATCATTTAAACTTTTAAGATTTTACTTTGAAGTAAATTCAACACAACATTCACAATGTCTCATCCCATCACTGAATACACTCCTCTGAGTCAGAGACGCTGGTGTGAGAGAGAACCACTCTGTGATTTATGTTAACTCTCTTAAGACCTTCTTGAACATGTAAGTTCAAGAGTTGTAAGTTTCTAAACATGTAAGATGAATTTTATTCTTTTTACAAGCATTTCAGTAGATTTTTTTTTTAGTAAGATATTTATTTTATATTATTGTATATGATGTTTAATCTCACTTTAAATGAGATTTACTTTACTGGCTCAGGAATGCGCATAGACACACACACACACACACACACACACACACACACACACACGTGTGTGTTACTTTTTGACGCACATACATTAGACACGTGCTCCTTATGTTTTGAGACAGTGTGAGGTCATTCAGGAATGACTATATGAATTCAGTTGTGTAAAACAATTTTGAACCCATTCATACATTGCATTTTTGTGGACATCGATGGTAGGACATACTTCATCTTTCTAAAACATGTAAGATGATTTTATATTCTTTTATCTAAAACAATTGGATCAATAAGATATTTATATTTTATATACTTTTAAAGGCATGTTTTCAACTTTAGTTTAATTATTTTTGTGGACATCAATGGTATGGACATTGATGTGTTAATTTTAAGTCTGTCATTTTATATTCTTTTATTCGTCTAAAACTTAAATAATTGGTTTCAGTAAGCATTTCATTTATACTTTTATTCATCTAAAACTAAAACAATTGGATCAATAAGATATTTATATTATACTTTTAAAGGCATGTTTTCAACTTTTGTTAGTGTGAGATTTCACCGTACTCTGGTAGGCAAAGGAGGGGGTCAGAGCTCAGACGGAGAGGGGGCGCGCATAGACGGACACAGACACGAGCGCCCCCCCTCCTCTTGCTGCTGACACACACGCGCTCGGCTCACTATGTTTTGAGACAGTGTGGGGTCATTCAGGAAAGGAGTGTTTTTGTTTTACCACTTTTAATAATTCATAGGATGTATGGACATCTATAGGTTAGAAAATTGATTTTAAAAGCATTATTACAACTTTAAAACATTTTTAAACTTTTAGGATTATAATTTCAGCCCCTGATATCTTGATCACTGAAGTCAGAGACCGTCCAGACTTACAAACATGTAAGAAGATTTTTATTTTTATTCTTTTTAGTAAGATATACTGTGTAAGCATTCCATTATATACTTTTAAAGGATAGAATGTTTTTTCAACCTTAGTTTAATTGTTTTAGATTATATAATTTATTTTATATAAATTATATAAAGGATAGAATATAAAGGATAGAATGTTTTATGTAATTTTTATCTAAAACTAAAATAATTGGTTTTAGTAAGCTTTTTAAACGCTTTTAAATGTATATTTTTCAACTTTAGGTTAATTGTTTTAGATTATATCATTTATATTATATAAATTATTTAAACCCACTGCGCAATGTGACGTCGTAGTGACGTCATTTTCATGTAATTTTTGGACGTCCAAATTTGGTCCATTGAAGGGGTTGTTTTGTAACGCCAGGCGACGTCTTTTTTCGACGTCTTCCGCACGTCTAATGTTGACGTCCGTCCACAAAAGTTTGTTTGTGGGAAGAAGGAAGGAGACGGGGTCGGCTTGCTGTGGATTGTGTGTTTTATTAGATATGTCTTTTTCAAACAATAATCGCGCTCAGTGCTCTCAAACAAAACAGTGGCTTTTCCCACACACACACACACACACACACACACACACACACACACACACACACTTCTTGTTTTACCTGGGAATCAAACTCGTGATCTTATGTTCCAAGCGCCAACGCTCTACTGTTTGAGCTACAGCATCAGACTTTTGTATGCGTCTCCAGTTATCAGTCTAAACATGTTGAACAATGATTATTAAATCAAACAACACAATTGTTGATAATTTAGGCTAAAAATAGGTTCGGCGCTTATCGCGGTTTGGAAAGAAACTGCATCTTGCAGTACATTTTAAATATAGCGATTTGGAAACGTGGATGGAGCAGTGAATAGGTTCAGTACACAGCAAAATGACATGACAAACTTGCGTTTTGGAAAAGAGCTCTTCATTTGTAAATTAAAAAAATATTAATAATCATGTAAATTTCCTGCACCTGTCATAGACGTCCAAATGACGTCCAAAAAAATTACCCAGTTCAGGTCCAATGTTGAACGTAAATATGACGTCCAAGTTGGGTCATGGTTGGACGTCCAAATAGTGGACCTAGTTTGGACGTCGAAAAAAATTACCCAGTTCAAAGGTCCAATGTTGAACGTAAATATGACGTCCAAGTTGGGTCATGGTTGGACGTCCAAATAGTGGACCTAGTTTGGACGTCAAAAAAAATTACCCAGTTCAAAGGTCCAATGTTGAACGTCAATATGACGTCCAAGTTGGGTCATGGTTGGACGTCCAAATAGTGGACCTAGTTTGGACGTCAAAAAAAATTACCCAGTTCAAAGGTCCAATGTTGAACGTCAATATGACGTCCAAGTTGGGTCATGGTTGGATGTCCAAATAGTGGACCTAGTTTGGACATCGAATAGATGTCCAGAATTGGTCATGGACCGACGGACCCAATATAGACATGATCTGCACGTCTATCCGACGTCCAATGTTTAGTGGGAAGGATGTGAAGTTGTTTCATCACAGTGACCGAACACCCCATTTATATTCGCTGCTCTGGAATGTGAAGGGTGGGAGGGAGCGCGATGCCGAAGTTTCAAGAATCACCAACTTTCAAAACATCTGTTCTATTCAAATAGGGCAAAACTAACCGTCAAAACTATGATTTAGGGCTATCTAGGTCATAGGGCAAAACTAACTGTCATACCACATGATCGAGGGCTAAAAAGGTTCAAAAAGGGCAAAACTAACCGTCAAAACGATGATTTAGGGCTAGCTAGGTCAATAGGGCAAAACTAACTGTCAAAACCCATGATCGATAGGGAGGAAGGGCAAAGGTTAATCCCATGACCTCATTCCGAAAGTTCAACCCATCAATCATAAGGTCACCGGAAGTTCAACCTGTCAAAAGGTCAAAGGTCAAAGTCATTAATCATTTTGACATAAGGTGCCTGGTAAGTACTATTATGGAAAATTGGCATAATTTCATTGTGCTATTTTTTCTATTTTTTCATGAGAGCTGTATGTATAAAGCCACTCAGAGTACAATTTTAGTCTCAAGTCTGTCAAAATTCTTAGAATGACATCATTTTACTCTTATTCCTAAACTTAAGAATAAGTGTGATTCATAAAGGTTCCTAAGTGTTAAGACTTGGTCTCAGCTCGTAAATTATTTAAGAGAGCTGGAGAGGTCTCCTAATCTAGTTAGGAGTAACAAGATGGCAGCAGAGAGGATGTGGCCATGCACTTTTCAACGAAAATATGATATATTGGAGTTAAATGATGACGGAGTTGATCAAAAGATAAAAAAGTTTAATCATCAAGGTATAGTTTATAATAAGTTTTGGGAGTTCATTTTTAGTCCATCTCTGCAAAACGGACTTCAGGGTAGGAGATGGACTAAAAATAAACTCCCAAAACTTATTAAAACGTACTCTAGAAGATGAATTCTTCAAATAGTGGTAGAAGAGGATGTGGTGCTGGTCCTTCAAGAGTCACTCTCAATCTGTCTGTCTATAAAGCCTATAAAAAAACAGTCTTCATGTATTTCACAACACTTCAGCTTATGATTCTTATTAAGAGGGGGTCATTTTTTAGGATTCTTTACCTAACCTAAGTCTCTGAGACCCTGACACCTTGCACTTCTGGAGACTCCAGGAAGGTTGCAGTTCTGGAAAATGGTGGCGCTGAAGACTAAAGGGTTCCTGATGGTCTCACACTTAATTCTTCACCTTAATTCTTCATTCTTTTGCAGTTAACATGTGTCTTTTCTTCTCCACCTGTTTTTGTCTGACCCTGCTGACTCAGTGAGCATTTCACTGTCCAATGGTCATGCCTTAACTGCAATCTCTAGTATTACATTAGTATTGTATCCTTCTCATGGGCATTTAATAATTTTTGACTTTTTAGTCTTTGTTAAATCTCTTTTTTTGGCTTATTTTATCTGTAATAGAAAACTTGCCTAATAATTCTGCACACCTGAAAATAAGACATTTTTCATTTCCAGCCTTCATGAACAATTATATATCACTTATAAATGATTAAATACAAAATTAATAGTAGTTATTAAGATTAATATTGTTTGGAATTGGCAAAATGTTCCTGGAAATAAAATATGATCAGAAAATCAACGTGCCTAATAATTATGCACACACTGTATTTCTACAGTGCTTTTTACAATCCAGGGCTGCGTTTCCAGATAACGATGGATCTTAGCACTTACGAGTATTTTCTACGGACGACTTTACGAACGTTCGTGTTCATTTCACGTGCGTTTCACAAAAATGCACTTAGCACGATCGCACGCAGCTGTGCTTTAAGTGCTACTTAAGAGTCGCTGTCCGTTTGTCAAGTGCTGAAATGTCACCTTGTAGAATGGCTCGTAATTGTAGCACACACTTGTATTTTGAAATCTATAAAAAGCACAAACCTTCGGTTGGAGACACCAGCAAAATGGCTGAACCAAAAAAAAAAAAAAAACATTATCTAAAAGAGGAGATTAATGTCATTTTATATGAGGTGGAGCTATCCAAACGTATTATTTTCAGCAGGTTTAAGGGCAGTCAAACAAATAAATAAAAACAAAAAATTTAGGAGGATATTGCTAGAAAACTGACTGCAACTAGGGGAATAAAAAGATCAGGGAAGGAGGTCAGGAAGAAGTGGCAAGCCTTGCTAAAAGGAAATGGGCACTGCAGAGGACAACATTTAATAAAACAGGTGGTGGGCCCAATGAGTCCTCCCTTTCACAGCAGAGGAAGAAAAGGCCTTCAGATGGCATTTGTGGTGGTATTGACATCCATGGAGGAGTAGGGGTAACTCAACCTGAGCCTGAGTCAGGTCCTTCATGCTCAGAGGAACTATCAGTTTCATCTGCCATCTCCCAGCACATCTCCTAGTCAGAGGTGTAAAAAGTACTCAAAAATGTTACTCAAGTGAAAGTACAAGTACTGAGGGAAAATTTTACTCAATTAAAAGTAAAAGTATCTGGCCAGAATCGTACTCGAGTAAAAGTAAAAAAGTACCACATTAAAATTGTACTTGAGTATTAAAGAAGTAAAAGTAACAGCAATAATGTAAACTAGAGATTCTTGTTTAAGCTTTTAATCTCTAAAATCATGAAGTGAATGAACCACATACAAGGTTTTATCCTGCTTTAGAACTGTTTGTATTTAATTGTATTTATTTATCAAACTATAAGACTACTATCTAATGCCAGTATGCAAAAATTTTTAAACAATCCACTAAACATGCTTTTACCACTAAAAGAAAAGAATTCACTAAGGTACGGCCACGGGTACTCTTGATCCTGTGGCTGATTTTGGACTGTGTTCGCAGCTGAATCACGTTCTTCCTCCATTTTCTTCCACTGATTGACCATAGACAGTATAAGAAATGGACACAGCGACCCCATAGATTTCAACAGAGAAAAGTGAAGCAAATTAGAAGCACTCACTTCCTGATGGCTGAGCGTACTGCGCAGACTCAAACTGAGCTTGATGGCGTAGATGTGACGTGAGCAACCTGTCTGACCGTTGTAAGTCTTCTAGTAGCTGTGCCAAGAGAAATCTAACTTGCAGAAAACAGAGAGTGTGAGTAGGAGCTGTCCATGAGCTAGGAGCAGGAGCAACTTTATGACTCTCTATGGGCTTCTCCCTTGACTTTATGCCTCCACGTCCCCCCAATTGACTGTGAGCTTCTCCTCCTGTCTATACGGTAATTTCCAGAGAGTCGCGTGGTTATGATGCAATTGTTAGCCTATTTTTACAAAAACTGCTTCTAAGGGGCCATAATGTAAGATACAAGGTAATGGAGCCTTTTATACATTTTCGTGTTTCTTTAGAAATAAATAATGGACAAATGGAGTCTTTAAACGTCTCAGATGTAAAGTTATTCGCTGTCAAAGTGATGCCAAAATGAATGGGAGTCAATGGAATGCTAACAGCAGGTGATGGCTCGTTAGCCAATGGCGGCCCCCGGGGGTGGTACGCTTTTAGGCTGCTGGATTGACCCATAGACAGTATATAAACTGGACACAGCAACCCCATTGGATTCAACGGAGACAAGTAAAGTCAATTAGAAGCACTCACTTCCTGGGGGTCGAGCGTACTGCGCAGACTCAAACTGAGCTTGACGACGTAGATGTGACGTGAGCAACCCGTCTGTCTTCTAGTAGCTGTGCCGAGAGAAATCTGAATCACTCCCTTCCGAAACTCGCAGAGACGGAGAGTGTGAGTAGGAGCTGTCCATGAGCTAGGAGCAGGAGAAACTTTTGCTAAGTATTCTGATTAATTATTTTGTCATTTTGCCTCCACGTCCCCCCGATTGCCCGCGAGCTTCTCCTCCTGTCCATACGGTAATCTCTCTACTGTGCGACAGAGAGTCGCGTGGTTATGACGCAATCGTTAGCCTATTTTTACAAAAACTGCTTCTACGGGGCCATAACATAAGATACAAGGTAATGGAGCCTTTTATACATTTTCTTGTTTCTTTAGAAATAAATAGTGGACAAATGGAGTCTTTAAACGCCTCAGATGTAAAGTTATTCGCTGTCAAAGTGACGCCAAAATGAATGGGAGTCAATGGGATGCTAACAGCAGGTGATGGTCCGCTAATCAATGGTGGCGTCCGGGGAGGCTTCAATAAAATATGAAACAGTGCCCCCCTGGATTGACCCCCTGTGATTGACTGTTATAATTTCTCTCATTTCCAGGTCAAGGTGCTGTGCGTTGTGGTAATAGATGCGACATGATGTCACTTCCAAATGACCAATGAACATGTCTGACCAATTTGGTGAAATGTGAAACCGAATCTCATTGGCAGAATAAATGACATTTAAATTAAACAGCATCAGCACAATTCAATTGGTTTGGTAATAGCAAGGGAAAATAGAATGAAGTGATCTCCAAAAAATAAGTACTTTTTGACTATAAATAGAATTGTAAGGAGTAAAAAGTACTTTTTTTTCTTAAAAAATGTAATTAAGTAAAAGTAAAAGTACTGATTTTTAATTGTACTCAAGTAAAGTAAAAATCCCCAAAAATAATACTTAAGTACAGTAATCAAGTAAAATTACTCAAGTATTTTACACCTCTGCTCCTAGTCCTCCAAACAACCCTCCCAGGCCTCAGCCTCCATCTTCTGTTGTCCAGACTGCAGCCACACACCTCAGCAGTTTGAGAATCTTTGTAGTTGTAGTCAGGACATATGAGAGTGTCCTTATAGGGAGGATTGGAATAAGATGAAGAGGTGGTGGAGGAGGAGGAGGAGGAGGTCAAAGATGGCATGATGGGGCCACATGATGGCCAACCAAGAAATGCCCAATACATGGTATTGATCACAATGATATTTAGATTATATATTTAGATTATATATATTATATATTTAGATATATAAGTCATTGACAGATTTTTTTAGTTCATCCCTATTTTTCCCAGTCTTTGAAGTATATGTCATCTTTTATAAAAAAAATTGTTCATTCATTTAATTGAGATTAAAATTATTGGATTAAATTATTTCTATTTTTTTGTTTTTGTTTTCTGCCCTTTTTAATTATTTAATTTAGAAATTCATTTAAACAAAAAACGAGTAATAAAGTATACAATAAACTTAAAGTACAATCAAAACCTTATAATCACATTTCACTTGAATAAAGGTGTAATCTGCCGGTTGTCCTGCAGGTGACCTCATAACTCACTTAGGGATTTACGATTACTCCAGAGCACTCGAAGATCTACAATGATTTTTAAGTGCTACTTAAGTTACGATGCTTTTGGGAAACAGACCGTAATATTAAGATCAGTCGTACGATCGTTTATACGATCTACTTAGGCTTACGATGCTTTTGGGAAACGCAGCCCAGATTGTTTCAAAGCAGCTTTACAGAGATAACAGGAAAATAATGCAGCAGCTCTAGAAGAAAATAGTGTCATTGTCCAGCTTAAGTAAGTTCAGTGTTGATTAATTTCTACCAGAAAAACTCGGGAGGCAAAATACTGAAACAAGTATACATTTATTAACAGCCCAGCAAGCAAGTATTGTGTTATAAAGTTCTTTGGAGTAGGCCCCGTCCGAAGCTCACAATCAGAGGGTACGGACTCTGCATTTCCTGCCTGAAGACGAAGGCAGTGGCGCAGCCGACCCCCTGGGAGGTATGGACAGGGACCATCCTGGTGGTGGTGGGGAGTATGGAGGTGAATGTAGGCGTCAGCATCTGCGAACTCAGACATGTAAGTACTGATCTTTTATACTACAAGTATTAGAACACTGTAACAAGTATAATTGGGTACTGCGCCTTTAAGGTGGAGCGCACTCTGTTACTCCCTCACTCAGTGTGGGTAGTCGGTGTGAGGAGCGCGAGCTATGAGCATCGCATGTGTGCGTGCAGGCCCGTTGTGTTTTTCAAGCGTGCTCTATTCCTGCTTTTATTTTTATATTCATTAACGCAGTTGTTGGTATGTGTTTTGCAAACTGCCCGTGTGCGTGTGATTGACGACGACGCCGATAATAAATCCCCACTGTGGAATATCAGCTACGTTGTACGTGAGTCTTTGCTTACACCTGACCACAACCATTCAGGCATGCTAATCGCCCTTTTGTGAGGACAAAAAGCGTTACAAGTGGCGCCCGAACATTTTGTCTCTGGCCTCGGATCGGACCTTTGGAATTGTTGATCGAATATATTTTCTTTCGTTGTGGATTTAAGGACTTTTTTTTTTTTTTGCCCACGCTGAAGCTCCGAGAAGCACGCGGATCATTTGTGCACGAACACGTGAGATTTGTTCGGACACGTGAGATTCATTCTGGCACACGTGTGTAATTTGTTTCGGATCGTGAAAGGAGTCATTGGTTCACCAGCTCAATAAAACCGTTCAAGAGTTTCAACTGGAAAAAACGTGTTCCGGCTTGGACCATATGCTGCGTCCCAATTCGCCTACTTATACTACACCCTAAAAGTATGTACTCTTTTTGTTAAGAAAAAGTACATACTTTTGAGTGTGTAGCAAAAGAGTAGGCAAGCTTTGGGACATACTACTTAACGGACAGATCTGTCGCGTGCATCCTGTCACCGCAAACTGCCCTGTCAATCATCTTATCACAGTTAAAATCCTCCATTCCATCTAATTTAATTTCCTACCGTTTCGGAGAGAAATGTATTTGCACGTTTATCTGCCAGTCGTGGGTCTTTCATGCGGAGACTCTCCTCGTGTGTTTGCAATTTGAATATAATGATGCATTTAAAAGTTAATGGCTAAACGTATCTTTACAAAAGTTCACAATGCTGCTGCAGATGCAATATAATGTAGACAACATTGAATAAATACATTTTCGTCAGGTTAGATATTGATAATTAATCACTCAAACCCCTTTATCTAAACCTCTCTACATAACCACCAGACTTGCGCGTCCTCCATGTCTGTAGTTTTTTAAAACTTTTCACTCGTGTTTGTAGTTCTAACCGAAACCTCGTCCAACGCGCGATGGGTTGTGGGCAATATTAGCCGTTAGAGTGTGCATCGATCTGCACTTCGGATTCTGACCGGAAATAGTAGACCATCCGGGTATCTTTGGAACACTCATTTCAACATACTACGATTTGGGATGTACTAATTATATTTTCGAATACTATTTAGGACGGATAGTATGCGAATTGGGATGCACCAATAGAACGTTAAAGGTTTGAACACAGATTGTGGGATACTGACTCTTGTTTCGCGGTTGACCAATTGACTGATTCATCTGAATCTTACCGGGATTCGAACTGACATTCCGTGTTCACAGCGTCATCAGAACTGTTCAACAGGTTTGCCATGAAAGCTCACATATATATGTGATGTTTTGGGATTCCTTTGTGAAAAAAAAAAAAAAATCTATATATATAAGTTATACGTTATATTGTTGAAAAGATTTTTCTGACTCATTAAGAGAAACATAAACTGGGTTATTTCTACAGTTGATTTTATTTTTTTTATTTTTTTATGCTCTGAGGTTGAAGAGTGCAAAGATAATTAAGACTATTTTGCTTCCATCATTGTTGTCATAATGTGATAGTGGTGACAATTGTTGACTTTTGTTGAAAACTGCATAATTTACTGTTTTACCACCATTACTGCATAACATAGGTATTTAATATTGCCTATATTGAACACAATGGCCAAAATTTGTGCATGGTTTGACAGATTTGACTGACCTGACTTTACCTTTCGAGTCTGAGCCTAGGAGGAAAGCTCCAAAGCCGACTATCTGCCTGTAGACACAGGTTGAGTCGCTAAGGACTGAAGTTGCGGTGCTGCGAAAATGCTTAAAGGAGTCCCTTGATCTGCAGAAAGGTATTATTGACGATTACACTCAAAACATGTCTGCAGCCACTTCAAACCCCTTACCTGCACGTAATGATCCAGTTGCCTCTTCCACTCCATATGCCCAGGCCCAACCTGTTCGCGTTATGCCAAAACTTTCAGCGAATGTTGATGAGCCGTTTCCAACATTTGTAGCGCATCTATTGAGCGAATTCAAAAAGCTGAAGTCTCCCCCAACAGAACAAGATCAAATTGAACTGGGCCGGGTTTCCCGATAACGATGTATCTTAGCTCTTAAGAGCGCTCTCTACGTGCAAGGTTACGAACGCTCGCAGCAATTCCACGAGCGTTTCCCAAAAATGCACTTAACATGAACGCGCGAGAACGAGTTTTACGTGCTACTTAAGAGCACGTAAAACGAGTAGTGAGAACCAGTTCGGTCCATTTGCAAAGTGCTGAAATATAACCTTATAAGGAATCGTATTCTGAACGTTTAGCCTTAATTATTAGGTTTAACCTAATAATCATCATCTGTGGATTAGCCTTAGACTCTAACAAGTCTAAAGTCTACATTCAGGCGGAGATAGCCTACTGACAAAATGTATGAACAAAAAATATTAATGTTGGCCTAATTTTAGAGGAGATAGAGCGAAACAAAATTTTTATTTTTAACAGATTTAAAGGACACCATACAAATAAGGAAAACAAAACATCTGGGTGGACATTGCAAACTAACTGCAACCCGGGGTGTTCAAAGATATGGGAAGGTGGTCTGCAAGAAATGCCCAATACATGGCTGGTTTTCGTGCACGTCAGCAAGTCACTGACAGATTTTTTTGAAGCATATTTCCCACATTACTTCGTTCTTTTATGATTTATTTTTGTTCATTCGTTTAATTTAGATGTGTATTTTTTCTTCCCTTTTTTATTATTTAATTTATACATTAATTTAAACAAAAAACAAGTACAATAATGTGTACAATAAAAAAGTACAATCAAAACCTTATATTTGTACTCACTTTGCAGTGTAATCTGTTAAATCTAGATAAAAGTGTAATCTGCCGGTTGTCCTGCAGGTGACCGCATAAATCTGTCTTCTTTCGATGCACTTGGGGATTTACGATTACTCCAGAGCACTCGTAGTTCTACGAAGATTTTCAAGTGCTACTTAAGTTACGATGCTTTTGGGAAACAGACCATAATATTAAGATCAGTCGTACAATCGTTTTTACGAACTTCTTAGGCTTACGATGCTTTTGGGAAATGCTTTTTTAAGCATGCACTGGAGCGATACAGAGTCGCGATTTATGGTACAGAGATCACGTCAGTCATTGACCTCCTGATGCGGGCACATGAGCTCCATTCTGTTCTTGGCCAAAACAGCCGTAATGAGCCCCCGCTACCAATGAAGGAACAAGCATGTGAACTTTACTGTTTTAAATGCTCTAAACCTGATTTCACATCCCAAAATTGTCCGAACTGTAGCTTTGTGCCACAAGCAGGTGTTTTCCCGGGTGTTACAAAGCAGAACTTGCAAACAGGAAATGGAACGCCAGGTCGTAATCAGAGTAGTGAGAACCAGAGCAATAACAATAGGGGTGAGCAGGAAAATAAATTTGACCAGCAGAAGGGAAACTTCAGGGGAGGGAGGACATTTCACAGGGGCAATCCTCCCTCCAGAAGGTAAATATGCCCCAACATTCCCCGGTGTCCACACTTGAGCCACTCTTCCTGGGTCATGTGGAAGACCCGGCTTCTTCTTCATTCTGGAACACCCCATTCATTGTCAAAGTAAACCTCAACAACAGAGCAGTTGATGCAGCTCTTGATACAGGCGCTTCCCTTTCCACAGTTGGGACTAATATTATTTCTGCCATTCCAGGAAGCTATTAGAAAGTGCACCCTTGGTTATCGCCCCCCATTCAGTTAGCTAACAGAGCAACTTGCAGCCCAACCAGCATCATTTGGCTGAATATTGGATTCCATGGGAAACGGTTTTACCATAGATTTGTTATTGACCCTGATCTTGCTTCACCCCTTATCTTAGGGATGGATTTCATGTTAAGAGCTGCAGTCAACATTAGGGCTGTCAACGAATATTCTAAATGCGAATATATATTCGAATAGTTTTAAAAAACAGAATTTTGAATGTGAAAATTAATATTCAAATGTGGAAAAACGCCCGCGGTAGCAGAGGCGCGGCTGTCTGCTTTGCGAGTGGGTGCGCTGCCTGAAGGGGTCAGGGACAGGTCACAGGAAGAAGCGTTAATGTTAAACAGAAACATTACTAAAGTGTAGGCTACTGTACTGACTGAATAGATATTGCATGAATAAGGTAGGTTAGATACAGCAGTTTCATGCACTGCAGGCTTCCACTGGTTTGATTATTTACCGTTTCATGTCAAGGAAAAGTTCCATGTTTACCACAGCACAGCTCGCTCGGAGCGTTCAATGTCGGATTCGCGTCTACCGCGTCTAGTTGGGCGCTTGAACATTTTTGAATCCATTCGCGCGTCAAAAGCAAAAGTTTGAAGCGAAATTGACGCGCGGATGCGCCTCATTCGCGCCGCAAGACCTCCAGACGCGCGTAAACGCGTCTTTACATTGACTTAACATTGAAATCACTCGCGCCAGACGCTCTATTCGCGTTTGGTGTGAACGCAGCATGACGGTGCGTGTCCACTGCAGCGGCAAAACTCCGCTCAGTGCCGCTGGCAACGCTGTAACGTCTCTGCTTTGGGGTGTGTCTGTTGCGAGTGTGTTTAATCCAAGTTTTTTTCAACACACGGACAGTATAATCATCAGCGATGCACGCGATTACATTTAGAAATAGACAAGCTTTGTTTCCAAATGCACCAAGCAAAGATCCTTAGAGAGAATAGAGGGCACCTTTCGTCAAAAAAACTGACAGTTTTATTGCTTTATGGCCCTTCAAAGCCCCGCCCCTTTTGACCGTGGGAATTTTCCCACGCTAGCTCCTCCCACTTATGGGCTGTACGTACACCGTGGGAAAATCGGATTTGTGTCACGCCTCCTTAGGGGTTGAACATCTGAAGCGTGGGAAATTTCCTACGCTCAGTAGTTCTAAACAGTGTATATTAAAACTTTAAAAAAAAAATGTATAATAAAAACATAGTCAGAGTGTGAGATCAGTGTTTTTATTAAAGAAGACAGATGTACATTCATCACTTTTAAAACGTTAATGAAATAAGTTAAAATTGCATTTTCTCTAAAAGAGTTATTAAAAAATGAGTTAGTGTTATTTCAAGATGTTAAAACATTAAAACAACTTTTTTTCATTTACAAAAAGATCATTTTTAAAATGTTGACTTGTAAGCATTTAACTTTCACATAGTATTTTGTAAAACTTTTACATGAAACACAAACTAATTTAAAAAGTGTTACGTTTTTACATGCCATTCGTTAAAGGACTCAGAGCTTAAAAGAGATATATAAGTGTTTCGTTGTGGTGGAGCAGAGTGGAGAGCGTCCACTCACTCCGGAGGCCAGTCAGAAATGAATTTCTGTGAGGCCTACAGAGAGACAGACACAAACCCCACCCCCTACCCCCGCCCCCAACAGATGTCACCGTGGGAAACTCCCACACCCCCTTTCGAGCTCCCAAATAGAAAACACATCGAGTCATCTCGGTGGTCGAACTTAAATGACCAAAGAAAACCGATGCAACGGCTCGAAGAGACCACACACCCTAACACACCCCTCTCAAAGCTGAGAGGTCAGTTTCGATTTAAGGGCCCTCCCTAAAATGACATCACGTGGGAATCCCCCATCCCTCCCTCCCTCCCTCCCTCCCTCCCTCCCCACAACGTCACAGTCACATGAGCTGTTTAAAAAGGAGCGCAAACATGACAAGAACTATATGTGATTTTTTCCAAATCAGATTATCTGCAATGGCAACGGCTGCACCCCCGAAAACTCCAGAGAGAAGGATAAGTGAGGCTATGGAGGATTTAACTTTAGCTCCGCGAAAAAAAACATGGACCATGTTTGACGCGATTTCTTCACGAGCCGGCAGATTCTGTGACATATACTTTTCACTTGTCTGGAGGACGTGCGTGTACGTATGTTTATGACAAAATCAACAGAGAAGTCAGATTAATTAACATGGATAATGATGAGAGATTCACCACAAATTCAACGGAGGATCCTGATTTAATATTCGAGGAAAGAGATTGGATTTTATTCTACTCAAAAGTATGGCGAGATTTGATTGACGGAATGGACATGCCTCTCTTTATTGCGGAGTGGTCTGCAATGTCGATGGGGACCAGATATTGAATTCTGGCGGACCAAATAAACAAACACCCAGAAGATTACATCTACATGCTATGTAGCGATTTTGGAAAGAACTTACCAGATTGTTCGTGGCCGGTTTCTGAGGAGGAGCATTTACAATTATATGACCTGAAATTCATGTTCCAATGGAGAAATCTAGCTGTGATGCAAGAGGTTTTTTCTAAAATAAATCAGCTTTTCCAGTGGAGTGATGCGTATGAACGCTATACCAATATTAAAGTGAAACTTTTCCACCCCGAGTGGGCTACCCCGAGTAGGCGTGGTGTCCACATAACCCTGCCCACTCTCTACAAGCATTAAAAGGCATCCTCTTGAAAGCTTACCTCATTCAAACGCATCATGTCTCAGGAGGATACAACCCCTTCTTCATCATCGTCACTGTTTGGAATTACTGATGGATTACCGGCTGGAGCACACGGATTACTGACTATGGCAAATGGATTACCTCAGAAAAGCATCGAATGGATAAATAATTTCTGTACTGAACTTGGTTATCACAATCTGTCTTTCCTCACAAACTACGGAGTTTCAACACCTGTCGCAGGCGCTGAGACCCCAGACACAACCGTCGATGAGACGGACGGATGCCTAGGGGAGACAGGCCACCGGATCATCAAGGCTATTTTGGCTGTCATTTTGGAATTTTTGCTGGATAAACAGATGAAAAATTCCTGCGACGGCTGTACCGTTGACCATCCATCTCAGACAAGACACAGCTGCTTGTTTGAACCCTCTGCTTATTACTTTTTCGGGTTTGTTTTGAAGAGATCAGACTGGAACTTCTCACACCTGAGTTAAAAAACATATTAGCTCAGGCCTTGAGCCAGTTCAGACCCAGCCCAAATCTACAGAGAATCCTTGGGGCTGTTGAGGCAATTTTATTTGAGCTCCGGGATGAGATGTATATAGTGGAGAAATTATCTTCAATACGGGACAAGCTGATTGACGAATCATGCGAGGAAATAATCTACACAGCCGTGGACAAGTGGAAATTCGACGTATCTGAAGATCCAGAGATCACTCTCGTTTGAAAATGGGAAACTTCTTCTGCGCCTCTTGGTTTACAAAATATTTCTTTAAATCACGTGTTAAATGTGGAATATCTAACCTGCTCCACAAGATTATCCTGAATAATTGGACTACAAATACCGACGTGAGTCCGGATGAAAAACGACTAATGGAATTAATGAAAGGTGTACGTGGATTATCGGACGAATGGAATCATATGGTAAACATGTCTCTTACCTGTGAGAACACCCCGTGTGCGGTTATCAAAAACATTCTCGATCTAATGTCTGATGATCACAAAGCTGTTAGAATAGGAGATATATTATGTATTTGTACGTATGTAACTGATGGTGTGCAGTTTGTTAAGTAACGAAAACCCGGATGTATGTAATATTATTGATTTTTTAGTCGAATACATTCTGGAGAAGAATTTTGAAATGTCTGTGAAATTTTATTTCTTTGTTTGTATGATATAATTCACATTATACATGTTTGTAACTTTCTACTTCTTACATTCTAATAAAAGAAAAAATAATTTGGTTGTTTGGAAATGTTTTTTGTAACGTTATATTGTAAAATAAAAATGTTTTTTGTAACTTATGTTGTGAAAAAATGTTTTGTGACTTTTTATATTGTGAAATAAAAAATGTTTGTGACTCTTATATTGGGAAAAAATAAATAAAAATAAATAAATACTGAACAAATTTGCAACTCGATTCATTATGACTGAAATCTCATAGCGTTGACATGGCAGAGTTAGCCCTGTAATACCCAAATATAGAAAAAAATGAGCAAAAATTTTTTTTACCTCCCAGATATTGTTTTAGGAGGCCTCTGATGTAGAAATGAAAGCGTTTTCAGATTTTTTACGTTTTAGTAAGTTTTTAGGAAAATGTTGTAAATTTGCAACGTTGGGCATTGTTGGGAGCAGAACTTCTGTGTTTGTACTCACTTTGTCTGAACAGATATACAGAACATTTAAGCATTCATTTGCAGGGTTGATTGCTTACTTAGCCCCATAACAGTATATATCATGAGTAATAACCACACAACAATCATAGTTTTATGAATAAGCATTTATTAATAAAAAATATTGGAAAAAAATATTTACAAAACTGTGGTTTGAAGGCAGTCTGTGTTCACTTGCAGTGATAGTCCCTAAAACAGTTATTTTCATCTGCTAAGCACAGGCGAACATTGCACTTGCTACACAGTGTGTTTGTGTATCCATCATAAAAGACCTTTCTGCGCTGGTGGCATTCTGAAATGGAAAAAGTAAAAAATAATGAAGTTAAATATGTGAATAATACATATGGGTCTTACATTGTAGTAGATAAACTGAAAGAATAGACAGGGTGGTAGACCATGTGGGTTGAAATCTAAGTATTTCCATTAGCATGCCCATAAGTATTATAATTTCAATGAAGTGATAATCAACATTTCACTACATTCAAACAATACTGTCTATTGCAGCCTATTATGCTCTCTACTTATCATACTAAAGGAACACATGCATCCCCCCAGAGCACTTACAGGTTCACATTCAAGACCATTCGCACCTGTCCGGACAATGCAACAGGCATCCCAAGAATTCCAGAACATTCAGAATCTGTTTTTCTATCTCCTAATGCTACTAACTGCTGCTTGGGCAACACTGAGAAAAAATGGCTCAGGATCATTTAGAAGTTAAAAAACAAACAAAAAAACTACAAAGATACAGGGAGTTTCAAATACTGCTATAGATGCTGAAGTTTCAAATATCCCATACAATTTATTCATGTGTTTAATAATGGTCTAAGCTAAACTAAGTAAAACAATTAACAGAAAAACACATTTAGAGCTTAGTTACAATGAATCACTACATTTCTACTACTTTTTTTTTTTCAATTTGTGATCATTTGAAAAGTGCAGTGTCCTTATGTAATGTGTAAGGTACACAGGCTATTTTGACTACCACTCTGACCCAACGTTGTAGAATTACAACATAGACATAACAAGCTCTAAATCAAATTTGATGAAAGTTTTTCAAAATAACTAAATATGTACATGTTCTAGACATTGTAATAAACACCCAAAAGAGATGAGCTCAGCGGGAAGTTTGCAGGTAGAGTGAGTTCATAGCCAGATGACCGGACCTATAAACACTTCTTCTATCCAATAGCATTGTGAGGACAAACAATAGAAAAAATCTATTGTTTTGAGAGAAAAAAAAACATTTGCAGGCATTTTTTCTGAATTGTTAAAAGTGATGTTGTAAATTTGCAACCGTGGGTCCTGAAAAAAATCTATTACGACCCAGCGAGCTCTGGAGCTTTTGGGGGTAAAGATAGATTAAAACAAGCTGTATTAGAACAACACGGTGTAAGACTATCTGATAATGAAGTGTGTAAATGGCTCGCTAGTCAGGACACATACACTCTTCATCGAACTGCGCCAATAAATTATAAGCGGAACCGTGTAGTGGTGTATGGGAAAGACCAACAGTTCCAGGCTGATTTAGTCGATATGTCCGGCTACGCAAAAGAGAACGATAATATCAAGTTTATAATTACCATTATAGACGTTTTTAGCAAGTACACATGGACAAGGGTGTTGCGAAATAAATCAGCGACCGAAGTGACCAAAGCATTTTTGTCAGTTTTGAAAGAGGGATGAATTCCCATCAAGTTGCAGACAGATAAGGGTACAGAGTTTTTCAACAAACCTTTTCAACAGATGATGAAAAAAATATAATATAACACATTTTTCAACAGCTTCTGAATTAAAAGCGAGTGTAGTCGAAAGGTTTAATAAAACTTTAAAAGGATGAATGTGGAGGTATCTTACATCGATAAATTCCAGACGCTACTGTGATATTCTACAAGATTTGACAGAGGGGTATAACTCCAGTTATCACAAGTCCATAAAAATGCGACCGTTGGACGTAAATAAAGAAAACGAATCCATGGTGTTCAACAATTTATACGGGAAAATGCGTAAAGAGACACCCATCTTTAAATTCACAGTGGGTGACGTGGTCAGAATATCTAAAGTCCGGAATATATTTGCCAAAGGCTATGAGCAGAACTATACCGAAGAATATTTTACAATAGCATCTTGTATACCCAGGGAGGTACCGGTGTATAAATTACAGGATTATGATGGAGAAATAATACAGGGGTTTTTTTACGAAAAAGAACTCCAAAAAATTATTGTGAGCGATGATAAATCGTTTAAGGTCGAAAAAATTCTCGATAAAAAGCGACGCGGAAAAGCCATGTACGTTTTGGTGAAATGGTTTGGATGGCCAGCAAAATTCAATAGTTGGATTCCTGAAAAACAGGTGATCGATCTTCACTCTCCTTTAAAACCCTAGGGAGAGTCGCTCGCGTTCTCATTTAAACAAAAACATGTCTGACGAGGAGGGGTTCTACGTCACGTTGCCGTGTAATGCATCAGGCCATGTTTACCCTGGGAATTCCATATCTAATTACAGAACTAGACTGGCAAGAGCAATACATTTAAAAGGATTATGGGAAGTGGCCCTGGTTGAGTTTCACTATCCAAAAACTTGGCATACTTTCAACGAGGAAGACGCTGCTTTTATTATTGAATGCGAACAATGTTTGAACGACGATGAACGTAGCAAAGTGCGAGGGGATAATATTCAAACTTTTCGGAAAGGCCTAAAAATAAAATACGGGTATTTTGAGGATATTTCAGTATTACTCAAGGAAATAAACGCAACTCTTCCACCGCGGGTGCAGCTCAGGTACGATAATATAAAGAATAAGATATCTCTCAAAACAAATCAGAGAGCATCGCTAACGTTTTACGGAAAGCTAGCCGTTATTCTAGGCTTAAAACCCGGTGTTCCTATAGAAAATCTAAACAGTTCGGATGACCACGAAGACGCGCGCACATACGGACCACATCAGGCTGATATAAGCGGAGGATTTTACACTCTATTTGTATACATAGATATAATAGAATATCAAGCAATCGGTGACGCGTATGTTCCATTATTAGAGACGATACATATTGAACCGACCACTAACAAAGCAGTCAGTGTCAGGCATAACAAGTCTCATTACGTGCGTCTTAATAAAAACGTCATATCAGATATCGGGATCGAGATTAGAGACGATCAGAATAAAGACGTACGATATGATGTTTTATTAACAAGGTTCGGGAGGAGCACGTTCAGATAATTAACACAAGTGGAGAGCACTCAGCAATCAATGGTAAGAGGTGTATATATACTCAGCAGTCTCACCTCATTCCATTGACAGTTTTGCAGCATGTAGCCCAACAGTATCGTCCTAACAGGTCCGAATCGAGCAATTCCCGTCCGACGAATAATCTCTCGTCTTTGAAGAACCTCTGCCGCAATCCTCTGACCAATATCGCGGGCGTCAGGCTTAACAAACGGGATCATAACTGCGGGCGAAACATCCGCGATCTCCTTCCGCGTATTTCTCTACACCGGTCCATACAATAATTCCCGCCATAGAGAAATGGTTAGTAAGGCAATGCCGCCCTCCTCACGCGAGGGAAAGGGTCTTCCTCCTTCGTCAGGCCGCCACAGCAGGCCCTAAAGTAAGCCGCGCCGCGCCGCGCCGCAGATTCAGTCCCAGCCAGTCCATACTCAACGTTTGCCGGGTCAACTCAGTGAGTGCTCAGCTCGGCCCTTCTCGTGTCTGTCTTGGTTGAGCTTGGCATTGCTTCAGTTGTTTGAGTCACGAGCCAGTCATACCATCCGTATACAAATTTGATCGGGGGAATGCACGTTTTAAACTGTTTCTGTACAAATGATTTACTGTCATACAGTAGGTCGCACGTTACGTGCAGATTGATCACAGAATCATTAAGAACCTATCGTTAACACTGTCCTGCAATTTATCTGCAAAATCTCGTAAATCTATTTATAAAAAAAAAATAGGCTATACAAGCAATGTGTTTCATGCCAAGAGTTTAGTAATCCTTAATTGAAACACAGTTAAATAAATACAAGATGCCTACATTTATGCAATTGTTCTAACGGAAACTGTTATCTTTGCTCGGTCACTTAAACTTCAATGTGCATAATCCTGCAAGGATTTCATCTCGCCTCCTTTTTCTCGCGTCTTTGATCTAAAGCACAAGAAGACGAGCGTCGGCCCGCTAAGCCCCACTCTCCTCCTCCCTTTGTTCAGCCACACACCGCAGGAGCTCAGTTTCTCCAGGTAAGTTTATCCACTGCTGCAGCAGTGATGTCTCCTCTGGTCCTGGAGGAGCTCAATTTCTCTGGCAAAATTTTCTCTAATATTGCAACAGTAATGTCTCCTCCGCTCTCACTAGAGCTCTGTTTCTCTGGCTAATCTTCTCCACTGCCACAGCAGTGATGTCTCCTCTGCTCCCACTGGAGCTCTTTTACTCTGGCTAATGTCTCCACCGTCACAGCAGTGATGTCTCCTCTGCACCCACAGGAACTCTTTTACTCTGGCTAAATTCTCCACTGCCACAGCAGTGACGTCTCCTCTGCTCCCATTGGAGTTCTTTTACTCTGGCTAATTTCTCCACTGTCACAGCAGTGATGTCTCCTCTGCACCCACAGGAACTCTTTTACTCTGGCTAATTTCTCCACTGCCACAGCAGTGATGTCTCCTATGCTCCCATTGGAGCTCTTTTACTCTGGCTAATCTTCTCCACTGCCACAGCAGTGACGTCTCCTCTGCTCCCACTGGAGCTCTTTTACTCTGGCTAATGTCTCCACTGCCGCAGCAGTGATGTCTCCTATGCTCCCATTGGAGCTCTTTTACTCTGGCTAATCTTCTCCACTGCCGCAGCAGTGATGTCTCCTATGCTCCCACAGGAGCTCTGTTTCTCCAGCTAATTTCTTCTACTGCCGCAGCAGTGATGTCTCTTCTGTAGTACTTCTCTATTAAAGAGCACTCAATCTCCTCTTTCTCTTCTTTCCTGTCTCCTCTTTCTGTCCAGCGAGCATTGGTCTCACAGCGGACGGAGTGAGAACTTTTCCCAGTAGAGCACTTACGTTTTCTCTTTCATCCAGCGAGCATTTGGTCTCTCAGCGGATGCAGTGTGAGAAAATCTCCTGGGCAAGCACTCATTTTCCTGTTTCCTCTTTCCGTCCAGCGAGCATTGGTCTCCCAGTGGACGGAGTGAGAACTTTCCCGGTAGAGCACTTACGTTTTCTCTTTCATCCAGCGAGCATTTGGTCTCACAGCGGATGCAGTGTGAGAAAATCTCCCGGGCAAGCACTCATTTTCCTGTTTCCTCTTTCTGTCCAGCGAGCATTGGTCTCACAGCGGACGGAGTGAGAACTTTCCCAGTAGAGCACTTACGTTTTCTCTTTCATCCAGCGATGCAGTGTGAGAAAATCTCCTGGGCAAGCACTCATTTTCCTGTTTCCTTTCCGTCCAGCGAGCATTGGTCTCACAGCGGACGGAGTGAGAACTTTCCCAGTAGAGCACTTACGTTTTCTCTTTCATCCAGCGATGCAGTGTGAGAAAATCTCCTGGGCAAGCACTCATTTTCCTGTTTCCTTTCTGTCCAGCGAGCATTGGTCTCACAACGGACGGAGTGAGAACTTTCCCAGTAGAGCACTTACGTTTTCTCTTTCATCCAGCGAGCATTTGGTCTGACAGCGGATGCAGTGTGAGAAAATCTCCTGGGCAAGCACTCATTTTCCTGTTTCCTCTTTCCTCTTTCCGTCCAGCGAGCATTGGTCTCACAGCGGACGGAGTGAGAACTTTCCCAGTAGAGCACTTACGTTTTCTCCTTCATCCAGCGAGCATTTGGTCTCACAGCGGATGCAGTGTGAGAAAATCTCCTGGGCAAGCACTCATTTTCCTCTTTTCCATTTCCTCTCTCTGTCCAGCGAGCATTTGGGCTTAGCGGAAAAGCGCAAATCCTCCCGATCGGTCATTGTAAAACTACAACCGCTCCCCGTTCGCAGACCAACAGGGGCCGTCAGTCCAGGCAGTGAGCCACCATTACGGGCCTCCCCGGTCAAGCATCCAGGCCCCTTCTCGAGATGCCAGCCCGCCAAACTCGGCACTCATTTGGGGGGTCTTTAGTCCGGCGGCTGTCCTCTGCTCTTTAGCCTTTTGGGGAGAGTACTCTGGGTTCGGGCCGAACTCCGAGCTCGGAGCCCTCCCTCCGGACAGCACGCCAAATACGCATTAAACCTTACCCCTTCAAATTATATGTAAGTGTGAACTCGTGAAATGATGTTTTATTAACAAGGTTCGGGAGGAGCACGTTCAGATAATTAACACAAGTGGAGAGCACTCAGCAATCAATGGTAAGAGGTGTATATATACTCAGCAGTCTCACCTCATTCCATTGACAGTTTTGCAGCATCCCTCCACCACCCCTTCTCCACGCTTCTAGTCCTAAACACTTACATACGGGGAGAGTACTCTGGGTTCGGGCCGAACTCCGAGCTCGGAGCCCTCCCTCCGGACAGCACGCCAAATACGCATTAAACCTTACCCCTTCAAATTATATGTAAGTGTGAACTCGTGAATCACCTACGGCAAAGTTGTGACGAAGCTGCACTTTAGACCAGTGAGAAAACATTTGTTTTAAAAATGGCTTATCTCAATCCCTACCAAGAAGACCCCCACCGCTACATATCATATTATCAGGCCCAGACGGGACACGCACTTCCGGGCTATGCCGGAAGCGGTGTCATGTACGGTTCCGGTTTTGCGTCAGGGATCGGGGGTCTATTTCGTGGATTATATCGTATGGCAATACCGTTTCTAAGAAGGGGTTTTAGTATTGCAAAGCCACACATAAAAGCTGCGGCAAAAAATATAGTAAGTGACGTAGTTACCAGTGCCTTGTCAAAGTCATTTAATAATAATGATGATGTGCAGAGCGGTCACGGTCTTATGGTCATGCGTAGAGGGTTGAAACCCCCTGGCACCCGTATGAGGAGGGGGCGTGGTCACGGTATAAAGAAGACTAGACGCGTCACTAAGAAACGCCCAGTTGCAAAAAGCAGACGAAGAAGCCGGACGAAGCGTGTAAAAAGATCTACAAGTTTGAAAAGACGAAGCAACACTATCTTTTAAATCATGTCATTGATTCATGCAATGTCAGACGAATGTATTAAATCCGAACTGGATATTTTTACCCTTCCTTTAACTCAGACAGCTATTGAGAAAAACACTTATGTGGAAATCCCGCCTGTGTCAGCGATTAATGATGCTTCTCCGATTGAATTTTTCATCGCAGGGACTGGTGAAGATTACACTGATCTGAATAACACATTATTATATACTCGCGTTAAAATAACTCTCCCAAACGGAGATGATGTGCCGGAAGGTGCTCCGGTGGGGCTGATTAATTACCCGGCTTCGACGATCTTCTCGCAAGTGGATGTGTCTATAGGAGATCGGCTAGTGTCACAATCGTCCAGCACGTATCCGTACAGGTGTATTTTGGAGATGCTCATTAATTATGGAAAAGACACCCTAGAGAATAACTTTTCAGCAGGACTGTTTTACAAAGACACAGCTGGGCACATGGATTCAACAGATCCTGCGGGCGCTAATACAGGTTTAACAAAAAGAGCTGCCTTTACAGACGGAAGTAATATTGTGGAGCTACTGGGTCCGATACATAGCGATATATTTTTTCAGCCGAAATTATTATTGAACGGCGTCGATATTCGTATTCGCTTAACTAGAGCAAAAGACGCGTTCTGTCTTATGCGCGGGGACGCGATCGATTATAAACTAAAAATAATCTCCGCATCTCTCTTTATCAAAAGAGTGTCTGTCTCACCCTCGCTCCGTTTAGGACACGCTCAGGCTCTACTGTCGGCCACAGCAAAGTACCCTTTCGACAGGGTCTGCGTTAAGAACTTTAATATACCGGCTGGTTCGCGCGTCTCAAACCATGAAAATCTCTTCCTAGGCACTTTGCCGAAATCCATTATAATAGCAATGATGGATAATGATGCTTTTACTGGCGCATACGATAAAAACCCCTTCTCCTTTAAACATTTCAGTCTTGAATATTTAAATCTCACTTCAGACGGACTACACATTTCAACACGCCCGTTTCTTCCGCAATTTAATTTGGGAAATGCTGTAAGAGAATATTATCAACTGGTTACCGCCACGGGTAGACATCTGAAGAATCAGTCTCTCGCTATAGACAGGGAGGATTTTCTCAACGGCTACACACTGTTTGCCTATAATCTTACTCTGGATGAAGAGTGTTCCCCAGCTAACAATTTAACGTTCTGGGAACGTTAGTTTTTGGTTCCCAGAACGTTCCCAGAATGTTCCCAAGAACGTTCCCTATTGGTTAGCCAGGAAAGTTTTCTTTACGTTAATAGAACGTTCCCTATAGGTTAGGGGAACGTTCCCGGAACGTTGTCGAAAGGTTCCCAGAACGTTCCCGAAAGGTTCCCGCAAGGTTCTCGGAACGTTCCCGGAAGGTTCCCAGAATGTTGCCAAGAACGTTCCCTATTGGTTAGCCAGGAAAGTTTTCTTTACGTTAATAGAACGTTCCCTATAGGTTAGGGGAACGTTCCCGTAATGTTGTCGAAAGGTTCCCAGAACGTTCCCGAAAGGTTCTCGGAACGTTCTCCTAACGTCTACACATCCTGATATGCCTGTACACAAATTATAGGTCTACAAACAACATATTCTACATTGTTTATTGTTCAAACACTTAAGAATCCTATGAATATATTATTACAATAAACTGAATTTACAGAAACTATCATTAATAAGTAAATCAATCAGTTTGTATTAAATAAATAAATCAGCACACAATCCATGTTTTTGTTGATTCATTGTTTAATTATCAACCTAAAATAAGTCATTAAAAACAGCGTTAGCAAAATGTATTCAGGAACAGTAATTTACATTTAATATTTCAAACATGAAAATATTTCAATAAATAAAACTGCACAAACATTTTAATTAAAACTATCTTTTTGCAAACTGTAGCCTATAACTTTGGCTAAAAAGTTGAAAAAGTATTCATTTATATACAATATACATGAATGTGCCAATCTTCACTCTGCTCAAAACATTTAAACTCCCAACACCATCTGCAAATTTAACAAGAAAATAAAAAGACAACGCGTTACATGTACACACAATCCCATGCCAAAATTCAAGCCCTGTAATGGCATTAATATTCATCCTGAGCAAATGAAAAGAGTGAGGTGGGATTGTGTGTCACAAGCTGTAGGAGATATGAGAGCACGAGCGCTGCTGGTATCGTGTATTTATTCAGATATTTCAGCATCAATGTGTATAGAAAAATGTATATATTTGAAAACACTACATTGCATTTATTTATATTGCACTATTTATTATTTCAGACTACAAATCAATAAAGGAATGTTTTATATAGGGGTAAGGATACCCATTAAGCCTATGTACCCTTTAAGCCCACTTTCAACTCTGAAGTCAAATAAAAAACAGAGAAAATAATATTTAAGTCTAGTGAACTCTGACCTGCGAATTCGCTCTACATATAACGTATAAGTCTCACCTCCAATGAAGAATTTGAAAACCTGTAACTGCTGTGTTGTTTATGAGAGAAAAAGTGAAAAAAAGTTTGAAACTGCTATCAAATTTTTTTTTTTTTATCTCTGTGACTTTACACCTACAAATTCCACTGTCACAGGTGCTCAGTTTTGCTATAATGATACCCTCACAGAACATGGTAATAATCAGCCATCCATGCAAAAGCAAAGGTCGGTGTAGTTTACAGGAACATCTGTCCAGGCCAACATCTGATGCCTTGATGCCTTCCGCTGGGATCCCAGAAAACCTGAAATAAAAAAAAATCTATCAGTTCAGTTCAAAATCTATCATACATACATCTCATCTGGTATCACAAATTATCATTCCAGGTTCACTTTAAGATATGCTCAATATTAGTGCTGCACGATATTGAAATATTTAGAGTTTATTTAGAGATATCAGCCGTATGGTTTAGTGCATGCGCTAACGGCTCCAGGTTTGTATCTCGTAAATTACCGCACTAAAAATGCCCAGAATGGCACCAAACTTCTACAGTAGTACATCGCAGCATGTGTCGCTGATTAAATCAGGGAATATCAGGTTAGAAGCACGTTTTAGAGAGCCTCTACAAAACACAGTAAACATCTTGATTTACGCCACCTACGATTCTCTTCTTGAAATTTCAAATCGGAGGCAGGTGCTTGCTGAGCACTATTAAAGGGATTGAAATGAATACGGTGGAACTGACGGAAATTATGGATAACATTACGTGCCATGTAAATTTTTTAGGAGTACTTGCTTGCGATCATCTTGCCAAAGAACCGTTGTTAGACCTCCCTGCTCTATTAATTTGTAATACGGATCCATCGGAAGAACCGGGCCGGCACTGGCTGGCCATATACATAGATCGAAACGGGCTCGGATGTTTTTTTGACAGTTTTGGGAATCCTCCCGAATCCAATTTTTTTCCTCCATCCATTCTCGCCTTTCTAAAAAACAATTCTACACAAGTTCATCATTCTACCAGACAAGTTCAAGATTTTACATCAGTCACCTGTGGACAGCATTGTGTCTTTTTTCTGTATCATATTTCACGAGGTGTTGAGTATGAAGATATAATGAATTTTTACCATAACGATAATCTATTAAGAAATGATACTATGGTGTCTCTTTTTGTGAAAAAATTGAAACCCATGGTCTGTGTTAGTAAAAGATTTAAATGTATCCAGTGTGTGCAGTCTGGTAAAATGTTCCAGTCTTATTAACACCTGTGTAACGAATAAATAAAGAATATGTAATGAATAAAAACGAGTCGTAAACAGACGAACAATTTCGTTTTCTTTCTTTTATTTGACATCAAAAACAATAACACATAGATGTTATAAACAACATCCTGTAGAATAACATAGATAGTTTAAAAAAAAATAAACACAGATACAAAATTCCATACATGATAATATTTGTAAAAAAAACATAGCTATGTCATTACATATAATTGTTAAAAATCCATCCATTGTTTTGCATCTGCTCTGGGTGAGTTAGATAAGTTTTCATCAGAGTCGTGTGCATGTGTGTGTGCACGGCGTTTTTTTTTCAAAGACTTAGTAGGTGCAGTACCAAAGTCATCCGCGTGTGTTTTTCTTTTAAACGATTCAATCATCCGTCTTACATTATGATTGGTTACAGTCGAATAAGGAATCTTTAATCCCGCAAATGCATCCAGAAACTCATACCAACCTACAGGGCGTCGGTTCTCATGGATCATCTGCGGTGAAGTTACGCTCTTTACCAGGTCAAATATATGGGACCCTGGAATGATTCTCCCTTTATAAACAAATTCTCCATCATCTGTCCATGAAGACACGTGTTTGGCTTTAGACATTTTATCCATAATATATTTTACATTTTTTAAATTTCTCTGAGGAATATTGTTTAAAACTTCTGAGACGATTGGGTCATCACTGACGTCATCATGCCTAACATCCGGGGTATGGGGGGTGACAGGTGTCTCATGTTCCGGTAATGTAAGAGTCAGGCTGTTACTTTCCATATCACTATGCTTTACCACGCTTAAGAATCGTTGTAAAACATTAGTGTAGAGCTTGGATTTTTCGTAAGTGTTCAAATCATGCCTCTGCAGTATATCTCTAATAGATAAATCCAAGTCATTCTCCACAACCGTATGAATATTCTCACGAGTCGGTGCAGTCCTTAGTCTATCCAGCTGATGTTTTGGCACGAGATACAATTTCTCGGCATGTTGCATTTTTCTCTTCAGATTCAGGTTCTAGTTATTAGACTGGTTATGAAAGGAAGCGCCACACTGAGAAGGGGAAGCAGAAACCCCCCTTTTTGATTAATCATACGTCTTTTTCTTACGATGTTGATTTTTTTATTTGCAACGTATTTTAATTCTTTTTTCCTTCTTTTTAAAGTCCCGTGCTGTTTCGCAGTTAGAGGGATCTTGCCATGTATAATATTGAGAGCCACTTTACATAGAGCTAATATTAACTCGTCAGGGGCTGAATGGAGAATAACGCGTCGTTGTTTGGGTGAGCTCTTGTATAATAACTTTAAGAGGTAGAGATTTCTGGAAAGCCTTGTGCTCATTTTCACCTCTGGACGTACACCACCGGATAGTCTGACAGTAAATCCGTTCTGAGTCGGAATCTTTCAGGTGTCTGTGGTTTATAATCTATGAGCAAGTAACTGTAAGGACGTTCAGTTGCATCGTGATACGCTTCAATAAAAAGTCTTGTATTACCTGGATACATTTGACGACCCAAAATCCCTATCTGCTGCTTGTCGCGAGGGTGTTTAAATATTATTAAATAATTTGTATTTAGACCTATTGTTCTGCTAGATTTACCCTGGAAAAACAGATTCTGTATTAATAACAAACAGCTAATCTTCATATGGTGCACTAGTCGTGTAAAAACGTTTTCGACCTCAGAATTGGACGCAGCTTGCAGCATCACATCATCCATGATAAGGACCGATGTTTTACCAGGAGGAAATAATGATTCGTCATCCAATTTCTTTGGTATACCTTCAATGAATTTAATATCAAAAGCATGTAACATTTCATCATACATTGGCTGCCAGGATGTATACACGTACACAAAATTATCAAACTTGACAGAGCATATTTTCTCTGAATTATACATTAGAGTTTTCACAAAAATAGTCTTTCCGCTGCCGCTAGGGCCCGAGATAATACAGGAAAAAGGATGGCTCATTCTACAGTCGAACACATCTGTTTCACACATTTTTTTAAATATTGCTAGAATCCGTAAGGTAATGTCATATAATCTCCTTGGAGTACCCTTTTGTCATACACAAGTCTGAAACTTTTCACGACTGATCTGTTAGATAGCGTGAGCCGACTCTTGTTTCGTATGATGGTGTCTGTTTTTGCTGACAGGTGTAATCTGACAACTCTTTCGACATAGCCTCGCACAAGATCGGTCAGACTCTGTAGTGTAACTATTTCAGCGTTCTCTGCTGTTAACGTGATGCTTTTAGCTTTGAGACATGAACGGCCATCGGACGTCTTAAATGCATAAGATTTTGGCCCTGATGAAACGAATTGAACAATATGCTGACCAGAATCTAACTCGCTCGTCAGCTGACCGAGATAAGATCCTGTCTCAGGAATCCAATCACCGGTTTTTGATACAAAAATCACAGAATCTGTATCGGCATAAATCACACGCTCCCCTAATTTATCTAGAAGATTACACAGCTCGAGTCGCCCGTAACAAGTCATAAAAGCGCCCACGAAAATATTTACATCATGTATGGGAGAAGGGTCTTGCGTTGCACTACTCCACTGAATCAAACCGACAGTTTCAGATACGAAAGAGAAGTGACGTAATACAAGGGCCCGGCTGAATAGTCGAAAATATTCGAGTAAACTCTTCTGGATTTGTCAGGAACTCTGTGTGTGAAAGGTGAGATCTCAGACAAAACCGACCCCAAAGTGTGTTCAAGATGAGCTTAGCTATGGATCTTTTTGCAGAATTATTAATTATTTTTGACGGATCTAGCTGGATCTCTTCTTTATCCATATAATCAGCTACGTAAGATTGTTTTTCTGTCTCTGTCACTGCATCGGACGGATACCCCGACGCTTCCTGTTTTAGTTTGAGGAATGTTTTAACATATTCGGTGAATAATGTATCGGACGTGTCTGGGAAATGCCAGACTTCGTGTATTTTGATCACGCAATACCCATGTTGAATAGCTTTCTGGAGCTCAACGGTTACCCATGTGCCTGTAATACATCTCTCAGCCTCTGTGTGGCAGCATTGTACATCCTGAATCTGATTCTCTGCACAAGTCTTACATAGGGGGAACATTAGCTTCCCCCCACATCTGTAAGGCAATACTGGATGGTACAATCCACGCGGGGGAAGAACCACCGCCTTTATGAGGCCAAAATAATTCTCTATCGGTTCAAAATCCTTGAAAATAATTTTAGGATGACCGATAGGATACGTTTTACTCGATTGTACATACGGATACAATGATGTGAAATCATAATAGTCGATTCTCTCATTTTCAGTTGTTTTGTGGTAAAGTTTGAAAGCATTGGTTCTTCCACCGTAGAGCGCCTCGCGAGGACAGAGACGTTCAGGTGCCTCGTAAGATAACATGAACCGAATGACATTGGGATCTGTCTGTTTCAACCCCTCCCATTCGCATTCCCACATGGCAATAACGCGTAATCCATAAACTTTTCGGAGGGTTTCTAGTTTTGCATCCGACTGCCTTCTGAGATCACTAAAAGACACTTTTGATAAAGGTTGAATTTCTTCTGGCTTAAATCTGCAATTATGCCCATGAAAAAAACACCCCAGGAATTCCAAGGCTGTCTTCGCCCCATTATCATCCTCATAATAACCATCAAGGTGATAGGGTCCTACCGCACGCTCGCCATAGTTTAGTGCATGTTCTATCTCCACGTTTTGATGCAGTTTGACATACTCAAGCCATTGTATAGATGCGTTTGAAAACGTCTTGTGTTGTTTAATATAGGCGTGACTGTGTGTTAGAGCCAGCGTGTCGCGTGAGAGAAAATTTGTTTTGAAAGTTTTCATGCACACACCTGGTAATGTGATTGACTTGAATGGGTAGATGTTTGTGAAGTTTATAAATTCGGATCTGTATCTCATACATGCTTCGCGTAGAATAATTACGTCATTCCTACAGTAAAAACCGAGCTGCTTTTTGAAGTCAAAGATGTCATCCGATACCTCTCTATACCATGTGTCAAATCTGACACGCTCGACTTCACTCATTGTCTCATAACCGTAAAACTCTTTTGCAGGATAGGGACCGATATATTCTGCATTTTCTGGTTTATTGAAGAGGTGAGGAAAATACCCCTTCTCACATGCATCTAAGTCAAGGGCTACTGGTATTTTTGCGAGCTTAAAGGGGATAAATTGCCATGAGTCGATGAAACGCTGCTTAAACACAGTATCATACATGTATAGAATTCTACATCCCTGCATAATAACTTTTGGAGTCAGACCCTCCCCGACAAAATAATTGATCAATAAATAGCCATCAAAGCCGGAGGAATTATGCGCTATGAATGTATATCCTGCATATTTTGGGCGTCTGAAGTGTTTAATCAGACGTGCCACACAATCTATCCCTCCGGCTTCAAACGTCTCACCTGTCTGTGTCATGGCACATACATAGTTTGCTATGTGTCTCCCATCTTGAACGAATGTTTCAAAATCATAATAAATGTATTTATCGTCTTTTGGTTCAGGTTTTAGAGGCTGAATGTAACACTCATGTTCACCATCACTTGCCAAAATCTCGTAACAATGTACACAATGCTCTGGAGAGCATTTGTGAGGTTTTATTTTCTCACCATCAGGTGTCGTTCTATAAACGGCATGGCATTTTGAGCAAAATCTCACAGATTCACACTGAGATCTCTCACCGGGGGTTTGTGATTTTTTATGTGATTCGTAACAGAAGTTGTTTTTACAGAATCTCAGACACTCTGCACACTGTCTTGTTCTGTTCGTATACGAGCGACACTCGGATGTCATGCATATTTTACAAAAAAACTGACATTCGTGTGTTTTTCTGTCTTTATACCCCCTGAAGCAGTACTCACACACGTACGAAGTTCCTATAAATCCAGTTAATTTTTTTATTAGATGAAAATGCCCCTCGTGCAGAAATAGATGGACTGTCTTTAGGTGTAATTCGTCTGTGTTTTTGTACACCTTGAGTTTCCCAGAGCAGTCTCTGTGAAAAACTACAATTTTTATGCCTAATTTATTTTCGAAAACAGACAAATTGTGGAGCCCTATCTGCTCGTCTGTCTTAAAACCGCATCGTGTGTGAATCTCGATAGCAGATGTGTGTAACTCTTGATCTGTGAATTTTGGATTGAGGAAATATGCTAGACAGTAGCTCAAACACATTTCATTATCGATGTTAATTGGACTGAATAAATGCATTTTATTCCTACTAATATTCTCGCTGATAGCTAGGTCACTAATATTTCTTTGTCCGCCACCCACTTTATCTCGTACAATTGAGATTTGTAATGTTAAGGTCGAATCGCTGGTCACATCACTATTACTCTGAGTAACTTGTTCAATCTGATTTATGAATGATGAAGCATCGTGGTTGTTTTCAGGTGTTAATACTGTATTTACGGACCCCGGCAGACTTTCTCCGGCAAGAGCTATGTTTATGAAGCCTGTTTGTCCAGCTAGCTGTTGTGAAAAGTCAACCACCTCGTTTAGAATATTATGGAGGCGTGAATTATATTCTACAAAATCGGTGGTCTGTATTTGTCTGAGATCTAACGATCTTTGTAACTCTACACCATTAAAACGCGGTCGTGGTGTTATTGTGAAACCCCCAACAACACCCCCGTCAGCCATCAGAGAATCTATCTGCGCACGACTTAACTCCGTACGCCGGTTTTGAGATGACCCTACTGCACCACCCATCTGTGCGTTCTCATCTTCATCATCCACGACCGGTTCTATCCAGTTATGTTGGTCGATTATAATATTATCCAATCTTTCCGTATTAGACAAATCACCACTATTTAGACCTCTTAACTGGTCCCGTAATAAAAGATTAAGTGTCTCGTTATTCTCAGACCTAGGTCTTGATCTTGAGCGGGCTATTTCGTCACACTCTGAGTCGGCTCATTGTCTTTTAGGAAACATTTTGATATGTTTTTTATTTTTAAAATTGTGTGAAACAGAAGCGTACCATCAAATATACACCACAATGTTGTTAATAGGTATACATCATAACTATCAGTAAAACATAATCACACACACACACACACACACACACACACACACATCTAGATAAAAACAATAACAGAAATAGATTTTTTTTTTAACTAAAACACAAATACAAAATCTCACACACCTAGATGAAAATAATAACAGGCAAACGATTTTAAAACAATAACAGTGAAATGGATTTTTTAAAAATAGTCAAGCATTATCTCATGTATTCCTCGATTGTCTCTGCATAATATTTAATCTTTCAGAGATTAAAGACAATACAGTAATAAGCAACGAGTGGTCGTTCCTCACCTCCGAAAGTTCTTGGTGAAGTGCAAAGACTGTGTTGCGTAATTGTCTGTTTTCTTCCAAGACGCGGTCTTGGGAAACACCGAAAAATTCCACCGCACTTCTTAAATCGGCGGTGTGTTGATTCTGTGTATCAATGAGTCTATGCAGAAGGTCCGCAATACCGCTCTGGGCTCCTGAAACTATATCCACTGTCTGGTGGTAAGTGAGCGGTAATGTAGCAATTTCCAGAATACGTTGGAAACTTCTGTTTGCCGTGCGCAGAGTGGCATAGCTCAAACCACGGAGATCTCCCGCGTTGAATAGAGGAGTGAAGGTCCCCCCATCTTCATCACTGCTTTCTAATGAATTCGGTTCAGAATTGATGGTATTCAGTACGGATTGTTGAGATTCAAAAAACACTTGCGCCTCTCTTTCGTCAGGGATTTCTTCTAGACCAAAAACATATAAATATATTATATGACTTATTTAATATAGATAAAATATAATGAAACAAGAAATATCTCTTACCGTCTCCTGAAGAATCCGAACTCTCATGAGAATATTTCCCAAATCGTTTTTTTCCTTGAGTTGTGGATGAAACAGATGGACTTTCACTGTTTTCTTTTAAAAACAATATTATGTTATTTAAAAAATTCAAACGAATAAAAAATTATAATTAGACATAAATAGTTTTCTTTTCCCTTACCTCGCTCCGGATAGATTAATTCTTGTCCATAAATTTCCCTAAGACGTTTTATCCCTTTGTGTGGACCGCCAATGATATTAGCCACTCCGGTGTTTCCCGATGCCAGAGACAGGGTCGGAGGGGAAGAATCCTCGCCTTCGACTCCAGGTGAGACTTGACATATGGCACTCCCTGTCCCCCCGCAGGCTTCGGCTCGAGGTGTTGTGTTTGGGGTAACGTCTTCGTATATCTGATTGGACGGGTTTGGATCAACAACCAATGGGTGCTTAGCTGGCTCCGGTGGTTGGGCGGAGCTATGAGTCGGTGCGTCCCCTGTGATTTCTGTTGAAATAGGCGTTGATTTTTTCTTTAAAACAAATATCAAAATAGTAAATATAAAAAAGACATAACAAAAATATCCCGTACCTTGTAAAAAATCATCTGGTGACACCCCTGCTGGGAATGATGTATCATCTGTAAATAAAAACATTTATTAAGATACCTTTTCAATTTTGTAGGTTAAATTTATAATAAAAATTAAATAAAAACACTCACATAGATCGTTAAGGATTTCTCGTAATTCCAAATCAAGATAGTGATTCGACGAGACTTCGTCTCCTCGTTCTGGTCCATAATGATGATTTTCAGCCATTTCCCCGACTCTATGGTGTGTCTCCTTCGCCGAGTTGGTGCGCAAATGAATTAGTTAGCTCCTTTTAAAGATTACGATACAACGCGTTTTAAAAACACTTTTTTCCTACTTCATTTTCAAAGAAACCCTTTATCTCTACATGTGGTGGGGAATCTGATACCTGATTTGTATGCCTAGAAAAACATATGCCGTATCTGGCGTCATCTCTTCAAATAGTCCTGTAATAAAACTAATTCACACAGATCCGTTAAAAGAGAAAAACGTGATGTCATTTTAGGGAGGGCCCTTAAATCAAAATTGACCTCTCAGCTTTGAGAGGGGTGTGTTAGGGGGTGTGGTCTCTTCGAGCCGTTGCATCGGTTTTCTTTGGTCATTTAAGTTCGACCACCGAGATGACTGGATGTGTTTTCTATTTGGGAGCTCGAAAGGGGGTGTGGGAGTTTCCCACGGTGACATCTGTTGGGGCGGGGCTGGGGGGCGGGGTTTGTGTCTGTCTCTCTGTAGGCCTCACAGAACTTCATTTCTGACTGGCCTCCGGAGTGAGTGGACGCTCTCCACTCTGCTCCACCACAACGAAACACTTATATATCTCTTTTAAGCTCTGAGTCCTTTAACGAATGGCATGTAAAAACGTAACACTTTTTAAATTAGTTTGTGTTTCATGTAAAAGTTTTACAAAATACTATGTGAAAGTTAAATGCTTACAAGTCAACATTTTAAAAATGATCTTTTTGTAAATGAAAAAAAGTTGTTTTAATGTTTTAACATCTTGAAATAACACTAACTCATTTTTTAATAACTCTTTTAGAGAAAATGCAATTTTAACTTATTTCATTAACGTTTTAAAAGTGATGAATGTACATCTGTCTTCTTTAATAAAAACACTGATCTCACACTCTGACTATGTTTTTATTATACATTTTTTTAAAAAAGTTTTAATATACACTGTTTAGAACTACTGAGCGTGGGAAATTTCCCACGCTTCAGATGTTCAACCCCTAAGGAGGCGTGACACAAATCCGATTTTCCCACGGTGTACGTACAGCCCATAAGTGGGAGGAGCTAGCGTGGGAAAATTCCCACGGTCAAAAGGGGCGGGGCTTTGAGGGCCATAAAGCAATAAAACTGTCAGTTTTTTTGACGAAAGGTGCCCTCTATTCTCTCTATCCTTTCAATTTTATAAACTTTTATAAACCCAGCCAATATAATCACAATGAACACATCCAAAATAAAATCTTTAACATATATATAACAACTGCAAAGCGTCTAATTTGTAAACAAAATTATTTACGCACTAAATCCAGCATAAACTCCGGCACAATTTGCATATTTTTAAACTCTCGAAACAGACGTCACATCCCGAACCTCACAGCAATTGGCTGCCGACCGCGTTTTTCGCTTGATATTTGCATAAAGTCGAGAACTGCCCAACTTTTTGACGCTCTCGGTCGCTCTCAACACTTTATCCGGTCCGCTGTCAATCCCAAAATGCATTGCGCGAGCGTGAAGCGTGAATTATTGAGCCGTCATCAAGCCCGTGGGCTGCGCCGATCGTGATCGTAAAGAAACCTTGTGGAGAACCCAGGTTCTGTGTTGACTACAGGGGTCTCAATCAGCTCACAGTGAAGGATTCATATACTCTACCCCGGGTGGATGAATCATTAGACTTTCTGTCCCGTGGGAAATTTATTACCACTCTGGATCTATCTCGAGGGTATTGGCAAGTGTCTGTTGAGGGAAAGTCTAGACCAAAGACTGCTTTTATATCTCACTGTGGCCTATTTCAGTTTAAAGTCCTTCCCTTCAGGCTCAGCAATGCCCCTGCTACATTTCAAAGGGTCATGAATACTGTCCTCGCTGGCCTGACTTATAAATGCTGTGCAGTGTACTTGGACGACATCGTAATCGCTTCACCGACCTTTGAACAACATCTTGAAGACCTTCGGGAGGTTCTGTTGAGACTGCAGACAGCAGGTCTCTCTCTAAAGCGGAGCAAATGTCAGTTCTGTCTAAGTGAGCTCATATTCCTTGGCTACCGTGTCACACCAGAGGGTATATCTCCAAATCCGGCAAAGTAAAGGCGGTGACTGAGTTCAGAACACCAAAAGAACACCAAAAGACACAAAGGATGTCAGAGGATTCCTTGGCCTTACAGGCTATTATCGACGATTCATCCCTGGCTATGCAAGTAAAGCGGAACCACTTTTCCATCTCACACGGAAAGAAACACCGTTCTGCTGGGATGAAAGTTGCCAGGCTGCTATGGATTTCTTGACAAAGTGTCTCACGTCAGCACCAATCTTATGTTTTCCAAATTTCACACGTCCATTCTATGTACACACAGACGCTTGTGACCTGGGTCTTGGTGCGGCCCTAATGCAAAAAGACGACATGGGACGAGATGTTGTTGTGGCTTTTGCAAGCATAACTCTACACAAGGCTGAGAAACCCTACTCAATGCCTGAAAAGGAATGTTTAGAAGTGATCTGGGCTCTGGAGTACTTCAGACCCTATGTAGAGAGCCTACATGTGACGGTTTACACAGACCATAATAGCCTAAGATGGCTGATGAACCGCCCAAACCCTTCGGGACGTCTAGCGAGATGGTCCTTATGCCTGCAGGACTTTGATTTTAGTATTGTGCATAAGCCAGGTGTTCAAAACAAGGTCCCAGATGCTTTGTCCCGCAACCCAATTCAAGGCGAGGCTGCCCCAATAGACAGTCTGCCAGATTATGCAATCATTGGGGGGATGGATCTCCGTAGCCTGTCCTCAGTCGTGCTGACAGACAAAGCACAGTTGAGGCAATTACAGGAAAATGACCCAGTGGTCAGTGATCTTTTATGTGCCCTTAACCCCCTGAGGTCGGCGGTATCGCCGGCGATACCAGCTCGCTTTTTTTTTAGCAGTGTAAAAGAAACTCATGAATACTCTGTTGACTTAGATTTTTCATTGGAGTTTCATACATCAATAGATTCTGTTAAATGTGTATTATTTTTGTGTATACTCACAATAAAAACAAAGTGTTGTGCTTTTTGCCAAATAAAGAAAAATAAAAACGAAGCGAGTTCTGCCTCCTCTCTTTCAGTGTAGTCCATTCTGAAACGCGTCCGAAAATTAACCATAACTCAGCGAATACTCAGTCAAACAGGCATACAGACATGAAGCTTGAATTCTCTCCTTTTAAATGAAGTAATTTTTATAAAAAACAAATATTCACAGTTTATGTAATATGTATGCAAAGAGAGAGATGTCAGTCGTTCTCATCTCAGCTAATTACGTTATAATGTGCTCCGCCCACGGAGAGCGCGCGCTATTCAAACGCAAATGTAAGCCGATCCACACAAACCTGTGAAACGCCCACATCAGCTGGATAACACACACCGCGAGTTCACTTTCAGACGTATGTACTTTACGATGCTGTGAGGAATAATACTATCTTGATAATAATCCTGCAAAAATGTACCTCAGAAGTTCTGGAAGTATCATTTCGAGGAGCAAACGGATCCCGCTGAGGAATAGGTCAGTTCTGTTTGCTTTGTTCTAATCGGAATGAATGAACGCACAGATGCGCGCTGTTGTGGAGCTACTACAGCTGGCAAAAATACTGTTTAAATATGAATCGCGAATACAAAGAAAGATTACACTGGAAATACTGTTACAATTTTAAATGTTGTTGTAATTGTATAACCTTAATATATATATATATATATATATATATATATACGTATATATAGGCCTATATAAGGATAGATGTAAACAAAATCTTAAAAGGTCATTATAAGCCTTCTCTTTAAATAATTTTATTATGCTTTATTAGTGACACATTTGGGAAGAGAATATATTCCAAATCTGACAGTATGAGAACAATTAACTGCACAATTACTATAAATGTTTACCTTGGATATTGTACAATTTGCAAGCAAAATTTGTGGAAAAAACAACAAACCAGTTATATATTGTCCTTGCATTCTTGTGGCTCAGTCACACACCTGAATGAAAGGCTCATTACGTATGCAGCCTCATTATGCGGGCCCCATTGAATCTGCAGGTGTGAATCACGCCCACCCGCATATGGCCTTTCCAAACAAAAAGTGTTTTACAAGATTTAAATCAATGTATTGTGTTATGTGAATGATTAGGCAGGATGATTTTCACATAATTCTGAAGAAAAAACAGTAGGCAATGACATCCATTAGTCAAAAGTCTTATTTACATATATTTAGAATGTGTTTTATGGCCTTATTTCAGAAACTTTAGTTTTTTGTTTTTAAAAAAACCATGCATAAACATTATTCTCTCAAAAATACAAACATGTACATGCAAGTTGTTCACATATTATGGTAGCCCTGTTTGTGCTAAATAGAGTGAATTTACACCTTTGCCATTAATATGTTTATAAGCAACTGAAAAAAGCACAAATGTCAGGGCATGTCAGAACATCTCAAGGACCCCAAAAACCTCTCAGACCCCAGAGGGTTAACAGTGCCGGAAAAGAGGATGTGGATGAGAAGTATGTCATTCATGACGGTTTGCTGTATGTCAGAGACTCTAAAGTGACTTGTGGACTACATCCAATGAAACAGTTCAAATTCTATGTGCCTTCATCCATTAGAGGTACTTTGTTAAAATACTATCATGACCACCCTACTGCTGGACACCTCGGAATTACCAAAACATTGACCAGGCTAAAGATTAGGTTCTTCTGGCCAAAAATGACAGAGGATGTGAAGAGATACGTTACCTCATGTTCCGTGTGTCAATTGACAAAGCCTATTTGGTAACCCTTTCTTTTACAGTCCCCTAATTACTAGGTATTTACCTGGTAAATATATGGTAAGTTATAGTTGGTTATTGGTAATTACCACAGGTAACAAGTATGTAAATGCAGAGAAACTACAAACTAATTACTAGGTATTTACCTGGTAAATATATGGTAAGTTTTAGTTGGTTATTGGTAATTACCACATGTAACAAGTATGCAAATGCAGAGAAACTACTAAGTATTTACCTGGTAAGCATATGGTAAATTATAGTATTTTAGTGTGTAATTACTTAAGGTGATTAGTATGCAATTACAGAGAAACTACCAGGGAAAAAAACACCACTGTTAAATATCAACTCAACAAAGTACTGTGTACTTGTTACCTGTTTAGGTTGGTAATAACTCCGATTTAATTGTGTACTTCCTCAGAATGTAGGCAGACTATTTTTAGAAACACCTGCAGTATTACCCATCAATTCAAGTTAGGTTTGTAGTTATCCTAGGGTTATGTTGGTAACAGTCCATGTTTATTTATTACTATCTTGAAATTAAGACGTAGTTTCCAATAAATTACCTTGTCTTACATAGTTGTTGTTCATTGCTACACCCATTTATAGAGGGTTTGTCAAATAATTTACCTTACACTTACCTGGTAACTACCCCGCAGGAACAGTTTTCCCTAATGTCATGGCACATCTTAAATACTGGGTATGTTCTTGCAGATGTTTTTACAATTTACTCAGTAAGTAAAGTGTAACTGTACTGTAAAATGAAGCCTTGTTTATTTCCATGGTATTACCGGAATTGTACCATATAACTTGATCATTCCCTTTTCCATATAGTCACAATTTTTTACCTCATATGTCCTGCAACATTACTAAGGAAAACATGACAATTTACTCAGTAAGTAAATTGAAACTGTACTGTAAAATGAAGCCTTGTTTATTTCCATGGTATTATCGGAATTGTACCATGTAACTTGATCATTCCCTTTTCCATATAGTCACATTTTTTTTACCTCATTTGTCCTGCAACGTTACCAAGGAAAACATGATAATTTACTCAGTAAGTAAAGTGAAACTGTACTGTAAAAGGAAGCCTTGTTTATTTCCATGGTATTACCGGAATTGTACCATATAACTTGATCATTCCCTTTTCCATATAGTCACAATTTTTTACCTCATATGTCCTGCAACGTTACCAAGGAAAACATGACAATTTACTCAGTACGTAAAGTGAAACTGTACTGTAAAAGGAAGCCTTGTTTATTTCCATGGTATTACCAGACTCTTACCACATCCTTTGCTACTGCTTAAACATTTTTGAAATCACAAACTTTTACCGTGTGTTCTGCAACTTAACTAAAACATTCCAGCCTGGTCTCATTGTTAATACGTAGTATTAACACGTAATTTTCAAAGATAGAAAACTACATAGGCTACAGTTATGAAGAAAAACAACATATGTGTAATCACAATAATTTATTTATTGTGAAAATGTCAAAACCGGTACCAAAAGTCGTTCACATGATGATGTGTTGCAGTCACAGTCCTCTCTTTCAGTATATAGTTTTGAATGAGGTACAGAGCAGAATTTAAGTTATTAATCCATGAAAATGTTAATCCGGCTTCGCTCTGTGTGAAGGCGCGCGCGCTTCTCCATTTCAAATATAGTTTACCGACTGAAATACGGCATGTCGCAATCTGTGACGAACATAGACCAACAGGCGAGAGCCAATGAGCGTTTGATATCACTGCCGTAAAACATGTCGTAACGCTTCTTGAGGGCGCAATTTTTGAATTTGAATTCATCACCACGAGCGCGGGTCCGCGGCGGGATTTGACAGTTACAGACTGCGCTGTTGTTAAAGCCTGTGGAATGGAGATGAAGATCACTCACTGGATAAAGGGCTGAATTTGGATCTCTTTCTTGCAAACGTATGGATTCTAAAGATTTGGATTATATCAAGTAGGCTATAATAAAATTGATGTCTTTTGTGAATTTATGTTGGGTTTTGGTGTATTATTGTTCTATTGGAGAAAACGCATTTTGTGTCTCACTGTAAATAAACTAAATATTAAAATGGTTAAACGATTAAATAAGGTACTTTTAAGGTTTTAAAGTGTATTCTTGTTTAACTGCATGCTAATCCTCCGAAACGAGTTTGCAGCAGAAGGCACGAACAGAGCGAAATGTTATTAGTCTATTTCTTGAGTAAACTGCATAAATGCGACTGAAAACGTAATTGATAAGACATTTGAATGCAATAGAGTCAAAACATTAATGCCACGATTTTAATATGCATAAATAAGAATGCGTACAAATATGTACGTCGGTATAGAGTTGTTCATACGTAAATAATTTATGTTTTTGTGCTGTTATGCAAACATTTTACGTTTTAGTGCTGTAAATACTATACGTTTCTGTGTGTATAAAACGTAAGTAAATGTACGTATGGTAGAATTACATTTTACGTAAAAATACACACATATTCTCATGAGATCACGTTGAACATTCTCAGTAAGTAAAGTGAAACTGGAACGTTACTGTAAAAGGAAACCTTTTTTTTTTTTCATGGAATTACTGGGATCTTACCCTATAATCTGTAATAGCTACAGTTACGTATAGCTATAACAGATTATAGGGTAAGATCCCAGTAATTCCATGGAAATAAAAAGGCTTCCTTTTACAGTACAGTTTCACTTTACTTACTGAGTAAATTGTCATGTTTTCCTTGGTAACGTTGCAGGACATACGAGGTAAAAAATTGTGACTATATGGAAAAGGGGAATGATCAGGTTATATGGTACAATTCTGGTAATACCATGGAAATAAACAAAGCTTCATTTTACAGTACAGTTACACTTTACTTACCAAGTAAATTGTCATGTTTTCTTTGGTAACGTTGCAGGACATCCCAGCTAACAATTTTTGGTTCCCATAACGTTAGTTTTTGGTACCCAGAACATTCTCAGAATGTTAGTTTATGGTTCCCAGAACGTTATTTTTTATGGTAACCACCCAGCAACGTTCTGGGAACGTTATTTTATTGTTACATAAAAATAAAACCAAAAAAGAACGTTCCCCTAACGTAAGTATTTGGTTCCCAAAAAAATAACCAAAAAATAACATTAGGGGAACGTTCTGTGTTAACTGGGATATGAGGTAAAAAAAATTGTGACTATATGGAAAAGGGGAATGATCAGGTTATATGGTACAATTCCGGTAATACCATGGAAATAAACAAGGCTTCATTTTACAGTACAGTTACACTTTACTTACCAAGTAAATTGTCATGTTTTCCTTGGTAACGTTGCAGGACATACTAGGAAAACAAATAAATGAAAATGTGACTATGGAAAAGGGAATGATATGGTACAATTCCGGTAATACCATAGAAATAAACAAGGCTTCATTTTACAGTACAGTTTCACTTTACTTACTGAGTAAATTGTCATGTTTTCCTTGGTAACGTTGCAGGACATATGAGGTAAAAAATTGTGACTATATGGAAAAGGGAATGATCAAGTTATATGGTACAATTCCGGTAATACCATGGAAATAAACAAGGCTTCATTTTACAGTACAGTTGCACTTTACTTACTGAGTAAATTGTAAAAACATCTGCAAGAACATACCCAGTATTTAAGATGTGCCATGACATTAGGGAAAACTGTTCCTGCAGGGTAGTTACCAGGTAAGTGTAAGGTAAATTATTTGATAAACCCTCTATAAATGGGTGTAGCAATGAACAACAACTATGTAAGACAAGGTAATTTATTGGAAACTACCGTCTTAATTTCAAGATAGTAATAAATAAACATGGACTGTTACCAACATAACCCTAGGATAACTACAAACCTAACTTGAATTGATGGGTAATACTGCAGGTGTTTCTAAAAATAGTCTGCCTACATTCTGAGGAAGTACACAATTAAATCTGAGTTATTACCAACCTAAACAGGTAACAAGTACACAGTACTTTGTTGAGTTGATATTTAACAGTGGTGTTTTTTTCCCTGGTAGTTTCTCTGTAATTGCATACTAATCAGTAATTACACACTAAAATACTATAATTTACCATATGCTTACCAGGTAAATACTTAGTAGTTAGTTTGTAGTTTCTCTGCATTTACATACTTGTTACCTGTGGTAATTACCAATAACCAACTATAACTTACCATATATTTACCAGGTAAATACCTAGTAATTAGTTTGTAGTTTCTCTGCATTTACATACTTGGGTAACGCTTTAGATTACAGCCCGGAAAGTACTGCGTAATTAAAATGAAAGTACAGTATAACTTTCTGTAATTACAGTTTACCTATAAAGTACTTATGTGTAAGTATAGGGGAACAATATGTAAAGTCTTGGGAATAAAGGTGTAACAACCAGGAAAATACTGCGTAATTAAAACGAAATTACAGTGTAACTTTCAGTAATTACAGTGTACCTATAAAGTACATATGTGTAAGTATAGGGGAATAATATGTAAAGTTTTGTGAATAAAGGGGTAACAACCAGGAAAATAACAAATTATTTAGGCAAATTATTTATACTAAGTATTTTAGAATCTTACTTTTGGGAGCAATTTAGCGAGTACATACACTGCACCTTTTTGTAATAATAGTGTATAAAAATACATAAAGGCTTTTTTTTAATTATGGGGTACATATCAGTGCATTTATAAAGTAGGCTAATTTGTTATTATTGCAAAGGTGCACTGATTAAGTTTCAAGGCAAGTACAACTATTGCAACTTTTTTTTTTTTTTAAATGCTGGGAAAATATACTCTTGTTCCATGTAGTTACAGGGTAAGTATGACATTGCGGGCTGTAAATTAAAGTGGTGCTTCTTACCCTCTTGTTTCATGTAGTTACAGGGTAAGTATGACATTGCGGGCTGTAAATTAAAGTGGTGCTTCTTACCCTCTTGTTCCATGTAGTTACAGGGTAAGTACAATAAAAACACGTCACACACACAATCTGATATCAATCGGAAAACTTTATTTGAAAAACAACTTATTTCAAAACGGATTTACAGCACTTTGTTTCTCTTGCTTGCATGGTTTCCTCCTCCTCTTGTTCCTCTTCTTCTTTTTCTTTCTGTCCACTGATGAATCTTAAGAAGGAATCCCATGACATGTCTCTTGCTATTCTGTATTATGTGTTAAAAGAAAATACAGTACAGAAATGTCCTCACCATTTACTCATCTTTTACCCTCATGTCATCCGAGATGTATACGTATTTCCTTCTTCAGATTAACACAAACAAAAGTTTTTAGAAAAATAAATAATCTCTCATTAATAATCTCATTATAAGATCATGTGTTCCTAAAAGTTGACAACAGCACATACAATAACTACAGTAATCCATACGACCCCAATGGATGAATCAATGTCTTCTGAAGTGAAACGATAAGCGTTTGTAAGAAAAATACCAAATATTTAAAAATGTTAAACTGTAGACTATTGCTTCCGGCCAACTGTCACCTGCGCGTTCATGACATAGGTTCATGAGAGGGTTGAGTAAGTTTACGCTTGACAATTTAAAGCGTGACGTAAGCGCACCGAAAAACCGAATGTCGAATTATTATAATAATTTTTTTTAATGTTTTTATTATTGCTCACAACAAAATACAAACAATAACAGATAATAATAATAATGAAAAACAAACCATGCAGAAGAACAGACACCAGTTCTCGCGCGAGTTTCACATCAAACTCCCGCGAGAATGCAATGAACGCTTAAAGCTTCACCAAACGCGAAGCCATTCAAGCCGACCCTATGACGCCGACTCTCATGCACTCGCTGGTGACAGTTGGTCGGTAGCGAAAAGATGAGTAAATTATGAGAACATTTCTGGGTGTACTGTATTTTCTTTTAATACATAATACAGAATAGAAAAATACTCCTTAAGATTAGGCTAATCAGTGGAACGATAGAAAAAGAAGAGGAGGACCAAGAGGAGGAGGAAGCCATGCAAGAGAAACAAAAAAGGACAAAACATGCTACTTTCTGTCAGGACTTTAGTATTTGAAATGAAAAGTTGATTTTAAAAAAAATAATAAAGAATAAGAAGTCTAATATGTTGAAAATCTGTTTTGAAATAAGTTTTTTTTTTTTTTTACCATTTTTACCATTTACCATTTTCAAATAAAGGTTTTCCAAGTGATGTCAGATTGTGTGTGTACATGTGTTTTTATTGTACTTACCCTGTAACTACATGAAACAAGAGGGTAAGAAACACCACTTTAATTTACAGCCCGCAATGTCATACTTACCCTGTAACTACATGAAACAAGAGGGTAAGAAGCACCACTTTAATTTACAGCCCGCAATGTCATACTTACCCTGTAACTACATGAAATATTTACAGTCTAAATAATTTGCCTAAATAATTTGTTATTTTCCTGGTTGTTACCCCTTTATTCCCAAAACTTTACATATTATTCCCCTATACTTACACGTACGTACTTTAAAGGTACACTGTAATTACCGAAAGTTACACTGTAATTTCGTTTTAATTACGCAGTATTTTCCTGGTTGTTACACCTTTATTCCCAAGACTTTACATATTATTCCCCTATACTTACACGTAAGTACTTTATAGGTACACTGTAATTACCGAAAGTTATACTGTACTTTCATTTTAATTACGCAGTACTTTCCGGGCTGTAATCTAAAGCGTTACCCATACTTGTTACCAGTGGTAATTACAAATAACCAACTATAACTTACCATATATTTACCAGGTAAATACCTAGTAATTAGGGGACTGTAAAAGAAAGGGTTACCGCCTATTTCTAATAAACCAGCGGGTCTGATGGTCCCAATCAAACCACAAAAGCCCTGGGAATACACTGGAGTAGACTTTGTGGGCCCTCTCCCTCGGACGCAGAATGGAAATGAGTATATTCTTGTGTTTGTCGACTACTTCTCTAAGTGGGTAGAAGTAAATGCAGTCAGAACAGCGACAGCGCAAGTTGCTGTAAGGAAGTTCATGAGCGAAATATTTGCCAGACACGGTGCACCGACTTACCTGATTTCGGACCGTGGCACACCATTTGTGAGTAACCTCTTCGAGGATGTGGTGGCCGCCCTGGGTACGGAACACAGGTTGACTACGGCATATCACCCACAGACGAACGCTACGGAAAGGGTGAACCGTACCTTGAAAACAGCCATTCGTGCATACGTGGGGGACAAACACACCTCATGGGATAGATACATACCTCAGATATGTTTCGCTCTTCGTACTGCACCACATGAGAGTACAGGCCTGTCACCGTCGATGATGTTGTATGGACGTGAGCTTGAGACTCCACTTGATTTGTTCACACAACCGAATGTTGATGGAGTGGATGACCCGGATGTAACATACCCGGAGAATTTGAGAGCTTCCTTACAAGACGCGTATATGATCACGCCAGAGTAGCTCTAGAGGAAGGACATAAACGTAGGAAACGATACTATGACCTAAAACGGCGTTCGGTTTCTTATGTTGTGGATGATCTGGTTAGAGTCAAAACACACCCAAAGTCTAATGCAATAGCAAACTTTACAGCCAAGCTGGCTCCAGTATACTCTGGTCCATACAGGGTTTAGAAAGTGCTGTCTGATGTTAACTACAGGCTGGAAAACGTCAATACTGGAGAGGATGTTGGTGTGTTTCATGTTGTGAACCTTCAGCCCTTTCACTCATGGAATACTGCTTTATCCAAACAGAAACTCTCTGATAGTTGTGTCAATGGACAATCATGGGATGAAGGTGCCTGTGTCCAAAACGGGGCTAGAGAATCTGACGATACTGCCTCAAATGTTGCAAGAGACTGGTTGACCGAACTCCCCAATGACGTTTTCTCAGAAAGCTTACCTGACCAGACGCTTGACGGTGCTGGTTTTGCAGGCACAGGGTACTCTAACATGAGACGGGATTTTGACACTCACAGATTTGACACAAATGCCCAGTTCCGGGGTACTGACCGTTATAATTTGAGACCGAGACAGAACCCCAGAATTACTTCTGACTGGACAGTTAATAGGTGGACTAACCCATATCATACACGCAAGATTGAAGTTAACTAAGGAGAAATTAAACAATGGTTTTGTTTGTCACATGTTGTTTATTGACAAATGTTCAAGGTTTGATGTTTTGAGGAAAAAAACTATTCCATATGTGGGTGTTGCACACAGTTGTTTTTTTTTCTTTTATTGAACTTAAGTGCAGTGTACGGATTTGTGGGACTGTACTGGTTATGCATTATTATTTAGTTTTTCTCAACCTGTAACAGCTTTTCAACTGTGGCATGTATGTGTGGTTGTTAAGTGAAACAGTAATGCTTCCTGGTTGTGTGTGGGGGGGGGGGGGGTATAAGTATAAAGTATAACATTATACTTGTTAATCTGTAACAAGTATAATTAGGTACTGCACCTTTAAGGTGGAGCGCACTCTGTTACTCCCTCACTCAGTGTGGGTCGTCGGAGTGAGAAGCGCGAGCTATGAGCATCGCATGTGTGCGTGCAGGCCCGTTGTGTTTTTCAAGCGTGCTGTATTCCTGCTTTTATTTTTATATTCAGTAAGGCAGTTGTTGGTATGTGTTTTGCAAACTGCCCGTGTGCGTGTGATCGACGACGACGACGATAATAAATCCCCACTGTGGAATATCTACGTTGTACGTCTTTGCTTACACCTGACCACAACCATTCAGGCATGCTAATCGCCCTTTTGTGAGGACAAAAAGCATTACAACACGATTGAATAGATGAGAAGGTAATAAGTGATGTAACAATTTAGTCTTCCTGGCAGAACTTACGCTAAAGCTTTCATTTCCATTGTAAAAAAATCATTAGTTATCCATTTAGTTCATTTATCTATACATCCGCTCTGGTGAAATCAGTGATGTCGTCGTCTAGCTCAGTTCAGTTCTCATATAATGGTGTCAATGCAGGCAGATCAGTAATATTGTTGAATATTAAGTGACAAAAAAGGGCAAACTACAGCTACAGGTTTCACAGGAGAAAAAAAAAATCATACATTGTCTGCAACATAATTTATTAATATTTCATTGTCCTCTCTTGTTTTTTCATGTGTTCATAATTTCTTTGTACGACAGCCTGGCTAAAAAATATGTCTGTACAATTTGGAATGTTTCATTGTGTTATCACAAATAAACAATTGACTCCAGGCACAACTACTCAATACGCTTACAAAATCTTTAACACATTTTTAATACTATTTGAATAAAGGGTGAATCTGACAATTTTCCTTTGCCTCACTTTTCCACAGGGGATTCCACAGCATCAATACTAATTTGTGATAATTTTGCACAATGCAAAGCAATTTAAAAAAATAAATAATTTAAATATTGAAGTTTTGGGTTGACATCATTGTAGTCCTTAGTTTACCACACTTAAGTCCCACTTCAGTCAGCACTTAAGAATCAGTCTTATACTTTACTGAAAGTTGCTTTTAGCTTCTTTATAAAAGTATCCTACTCTTAGAGAAGTCCTACTTATTTCTAAGAATTTTTTGACACTTAAGTCAAAGCTTAAGACTATTCTTAAGAGCAATTCTTAGAAGTTTTATACATACATACATATTGTTTTCTGTACAGATCTGTTATAAGTGCGTTATACGTAGGTTTACTGTACTGCCCTCCACAGTCACAGTGTGTATCAGTGCAATGCCAGTCACAAAAAGTTACATTTTGACTGTGCTCTCTGCAGATGTTGCTGCTGATTCAACAAAGAGGTGTGCCTCAAGGTTCAGTTTTGGGACCACTTATTTTTTCTATTTATGTAAATAATCTACCATTACTTCTCAAAAACATCTCAAAAAAGGTTAAACTTTATGCGGATGATACTGTCATATATACATCTAATTCTGATTCTATACAAATTCAATTATCTCTTCAATCGGATTTTAATACTTTACAAGATTGGCTTTTGGCTAATAAATTAGTGCTTAATAAAACCAAGTCATATACTATGATCTTTGGTTCTAGACATAAACTTAATTCCAAAAACTGTTCTTGTTGTATCATGTAAAGACGGTACTCCTTTGCATAGAGGTGATACTATTAAATATCTTGGTGTATGGCTTGACTCTAAACTTTCTTTTAAACCACACATTAATCATGTTTTACGCAAAGTCAATGTTGGAATGAATATTTTGCATCGATCTCGAAATTGCTTTTCTTATAGAGTTCGTAAGAAACTTGTTTCTCAATTAATATTTCCGTCCTTTGATTACTGTGATGTGGTTTATCAGACGGCATCAAAAGCTGATCTTGCCTCGCTTAATACATCCTATAATAGAATTTGCAGATTTGTTTTAGGATGTTCTTTTTACACTCATCACTGTACAATGTATGATGCACTCCAGTGGTCATCTTTGTGTGTGAGAAGGCAGATTCATTGGCTTCAATTTATATTTAAATGTATTTTGATTATCCTAGTTATCTACAACAATACTTTGTACCCTTTTCTTCAAACCACCAAGTTAGGCATTCTGTCCAGACTTATTTTCTTGTTCCTCGTGCAATCCAATCCTGATTCGTGCTGCGTCATGACGTAACATGTGACGGCATACACAGAAGTTACACAGTGGCACACAACATAGTTAGCTTTTTGCTCTTCAGCAAGCGCTCTGTGTCAAACTGTCTGTCCTATTTGGTGTTGTTTGTCCCATAAGAACTTCAAATAAAGGTCTGCGCTGCAATATAGAATCTAGTGGCTGGGATCTTGCATTTGCCGAGACAGCGCGTAGATTACGGGTCTGCAATAAAAGGGACTCACACGATCTGTGAAATAATACTGTTTGGGTGCGAGGCATGCACAGTCATCTCCTGAGGGTGCTGGCTGTGTTCATTGAGAAATATCTCGACGCGCACAGCTGTGCGTTTTCGGGTGTTTCAGCCTCACGCCCGTTGACTTTCTTCTCAAGAGATGAGAGTCAAATATATTGTGAACGACTAGAATCTCGCGTTTGCCGAGGCAACACGTAGATTATGGGTCTGCAATAAAAGGGACTCACGCAATCTGTGAAATAATACTGTTTGGGTGCGAGGCATTCACAGTCAGCTCCTGAGGATGCTGGCAGTGTTCATTGAGAACATTGAGATTACTTCATAGTTCCTATGAAGGATGGGGGGTTGCGCCAATTTTAGATCTAAGGCACTTGAATCAGTCTCTGAGGAGATTCAGGTCCAAGATGCTCACTATTCCCATCATCGTGAGTCAGATACAATCTAAGGATTGGTTTGCCACGATAGATCTAAGGGACGCATACTTCCACATATCCATCCTTCCATCTCACAGGAAGTTCCTGAGGTTCGCTTTCGGGGGCGAAGCGTTCCAATATTGGGTTCTTCCGTTCGGCCTAGCTCTCTCCCCTCGCATGTTTACCAAATGCATGGATGCAGCTCTAGCTCCGCTGAGGCTTCAAGGTATCCGGGATGCTAAATTATATCGACGACTGGCTTATTATGGCCCAGTCACAAGAGCTGGCAGTTCGGCGTCGAGATGTCGTCCTTACCCACATCCAGAGCCTGGGGTTGAGACTCAACACGAAAAAAAGCGTGTTGGCACCAGCCCAGAGAACCACGTTCCTCGGAGTGGTGTGGGACTCGGTCACGATGCGGGCACAATTGTCTCCTGCACGGATCGAGTTCATCCTGACCACAGTGACCAGGATAAAGCTAGGCCAAGCCATCACTGTAAAACATTTTCAGAGAGTGTTAGGGCTCATGGTAGCAGCGTCCAACGTCATTCCATTCAGCCTGCTGCACATGAGCCTGCTCATTCTCTTTGGCTCTCAACGAAGGCGGTCGCATTCTCTTTCCCTCCTCTCCCTTATCTCCCCTGCTTGATGCTCTCGTCTCGTCTAGTCTACTGTCTTGTACTTTGAGAGACTCTCTCTGCACTGCTATCCAAACTAAGAATTGGAATGCGGCTACTCATCCCAAGACCAAACAACCCCTATCTAATCTGCTTTCGGCCTCCCTCTACCAGCACTGGCCTTGGCCGAGGCTGCTGCTGGAACAACAACTCCCCCGGAAGAGCACTGCAGCGAGACGCTCTTGCGTTCCTTCCCCCACTCCCCACTGACACCTGCTGATTGTTGACTCTGTCTGGGACCTGATCAAGGTTGTCTCCATGACAATTGCTGTGTATCGCTATGACATCTTGCGGACTGAGGCACCTAGATTAGGATGCTAGGCGTAGCGACTCTCCAGGCCTACACATACACGAACTCTTACATATATACAGATATGCAATCACCCACCCACCCCCCACCCCTCGCCTTCGACGCTTCGTACCACCAGTCTGACTGGCGGGTCTGTGACCAGCGCCAAAAATGGCTGCAGGACCGGATGGCTGCTTGCCTGTGCTGGGTTACCTCCATCCCCCACTCCCCTCCCCTGTTGCAAGTCTTGTGTGTTCATGTTGTACTGATTGTGTGCTAATGTTGCTGAGGTGTTTTTTTACTGTTCCCAAACTGTACTCCTTACAGGAGCATAGTCTGGGGGTTGCCTTTTTTTCTCCTCACCTCTCCTCATGTTATGCTGTATTTTTTTCCTCAATGCTCTGTCTTCCTGTCCTGTCTACCCCCTTGTCATATTGTATGTATGTTTGTATGGACAGGTTGATGGCTAATTTCACTGGTACTTGTGACTAAGTGACAATAAAGGCTACTACTACTACTACTACTACTATGAGGGCCCTGCAGTGGTGGTTGAAAACCAAGGGGTAACCCATTCCGCATGATCAGGGTTACACAAAGATGCCTTTGTTCCCCATCTATGTGGAAAAAAGCTTGGTTTCTGTCCCAAAGCCCCATGCTGGGAGCGTCATGTCGCCGGAAAGCCACTTTGACAGACGCCTCCCTCACAGCTTGGGGCGTGGTCATGGATGGCAGGGTTCTGCGGAGCTTCCTCCCAGACCTCAGGGGTCACCACGCAGACAATATGTCGCTGGTCTCCTACTTGATTCATCAGGGGGTTCTGAGACTGCGCCCTCTAACCAGATTGGCGCATCAGATCTTCCTGTGGTCCCAGGGGAAACTGTTATCTCTCAGAGCAATGCACGTCCCAGGGGATCAGAAATAGAGAGCAGACATTCTGTCGAGGCAGGGGCTGAGGCCCAGGGAATGGAGACTTCACACAGAGGTGGTGAAGTCGATATGCGAGAGGTTTGGCCCAGTGGAAGTGGATTTGTTAGCGTCTCGAGGGACGTCCCAATGTCCACTGTGGTTTTCTCTCTCCCATCCAGCCCCATTGGGCCATGGTACAGACGTGGCCGAGGTTACACCTTTACGCTTTTCCCCCGATCACTCTGCACCCGGGAGTTTTGGAAGGGTCCGTCGGGACGGGATCAGCCTACTTCTAGTAGCACGTACTGGCCGGCCCGGGTATGGTCATAGTACATCATAGTACTCCTGGCAGGCCAGGCTTGGCAGATCCCTCTGAGGAGGGCCCTACTTCCACAGGCCCCGGGCTCAATATTCACCCTCGACCAGAGCTGTGGAAACTTTTGGCCTGGCCCCTGAGGAGGCTCAGTACCTAGAGGCTGGCCTGTCAGCTGGAGTGGTTGAGACCATACTCAGTTCCAGAGCTCCTTCCACGAGGAGATTGTACAGCCTAAAGTGGAATGTTTTCCACTTGGTGTACAGAGCGTGAGGTGGGTCGACAAACGCGTAGGTGCGTTTTGCTGGATTTTTTTCACATAGCAGCAAAATAGACTTAAAATACTAGTTATAGTCATTTATGGCCATACAGATTTAAGAAATATGAAAAAATAAACTGTTAAATGTCTAGTCACACAGGCATGAGCCATATATCTTTATGAACATTTAAATGTCTGCTATTAAATTATCTAATTCAAAACGAAAACAAATATTCTCTGTTCATGCAATCTGTATGAAAAGAGAGAGATGCCTGTCAACGCCCACATCAACTCAATAAAAAAAAACATCAAGTTTAATCAGATTCATCGAGAACAGATGGCTCGAGAATGCACTCCCGTGCGCACATGCATTTTAATATATATATGTGCGCAGGCGTGTAGTCCTTCTTTGCAAATCAACCCTCAACAAACTACTTGTCTGGCCTTAAAAATGTATAATACAGAATTATTTATTGCGTCCGCGTAGCCACGTGGTGACTCTGTACAGATAAAATGTCAACGTTTTAGAGCCTAGTTGACACTTCAGGACTGCGTTGTCGTCGTGTCCAGGCGCAGGTCCTTCATCAGATCTGGATACAGCCTGGATCCGGCGGACGGCGGTAAACCTCAGGATAAACAGAGAGACTAATATTAGCGTAGACGCCATCCTTCTTATGATGTAACAAGTACATCAGGATTTATGGGAAGTGTTCCCGTTTCCGGCTGACCTAAACTATGCAGCTTAACATTGAATTATAGAAGTCTATAATGTGTTTTGTGTATACTAGGCCAAAGACATGTGTTTTTAAGTCCAGATTTGAACTGACTGAGTGTGTCTGCTTCCCGGACAATGTTAGGAAGACTGTTCCAAAGTTTTGGTGCTAAATAGGCAAAGGATCTACTGCCAGAAGTCGATTTTGATATTCTAGGTCTCATCAACTGGCCGGAATTTTGAGATCACAATAGATGTGGAGGACTATAACGTGTTAAGAGCTCGCTCAAGTACTGGGGAGCTAAACCATTTAGTGCTTTGTAAGTAATCAGCAATATTTAAAAATGTATACGATGTTTAATAGGGAGCCAAAGCAGTGTTGACAGAACTGGGCTAATATGGTCATACTTCCTGGTTCTGGTAAGAACTCTAGCTGCTGCATTTTGGACCAGCTGTAGTTTATTTATTAAGCATGCAGGGCAACCACCCATAATAGCATTACAATAATCTAGTCTTTATGTCATGAACGCATGAACTAATTGTTCCGCATTTGTCATTGAGAGCATATGACGTAATTTAGATAGATTTTTAAGATGGAAAAATTTGGTTTTACAGAAACTAGACACGTGACTTTCAAATGAAAGATTGGTATCAAAGAGCACACCCAGGTTCCTAACCGAGGACGAAAACTTGACAGAGCAGCTATCAAGTGTTAGACAGTATTCTTGCTTGATAGTTTGCTCCTGTCTGCCTTGCTGCTGGTCTGTGTCTGTAACCGCCATATAGCCTTCTGTTTTGAATCTCTATTTAATATCATTCCTTGTTGTTCGTATTTGCTAAATTTAACTTACTCATCAACATATATTAGATATTGTCTAATATTGCCTATCACATTAATCTGACATTGCTAGCTTTTATCTAAATCGTTATCGCTAGCACCTCGCTAGCCTGTTAACCTGCCATCCGTGCTTGCCGTCTTTTCTCGTGCCCGCGCCTTTTACAAATCAAACAACTGTGGTGAGAAGGAAACACGAAGAAACACGATGAGTAATGTCTTCTCCTGTTATTGTCACTTGCACTTCATGTCACATGTATAGTATAGCATTCTCTGTCAGCAATGAATGATTTACATGTGAAAAATGCAGGGAGACAGTCAGGCTGACGGAGAAGATTTCAGAACTAGAGACACACATCCAAACTTTAATCGAGGATAGTAAGAATTCAAGGGCTTTAGATACTATTTTGTATGCGACTAGCTTAGTGAACTCTGTACATTGTTCGGTTCCGGCTGTAGAGCCCTTGCAGCAGGGCAACTGGGTGACCGTGAGACGCTGTAGTCGCGGGACAAAACACCGCTCTTCCGTTCCGATTACCATAACAAATAGATTATAGTTGGTGACCGTGAGACGCTGTAGTCGCGGGACAAAACACCGCTCTTCCGTTCTGATTACCATAACAAATAGATTCTCCCCACTCAGTGAAACACCCACTGAGAATCCTGTTTAAAGTGCCCTAGTTATTGGTGATTCTATTATAGATAATGAAATGTTTTTTTTTTTTTTATACGAGGTAACCAAGAACCATCATATCCACTTGGAACATTCAATATTGATCATGGAATTATCTATAATCTTACGTTTCAGCATGGAACACATACAACATAACATAATGCACTTACCAATAATAAGAATGATACATACACAAACAGCCATTTTAACGTTACATTCCAAATTAAACCAGAATAGGCCATATCTCCATCATGCATTTGTTTTGCAAAAATCTTGTCTCTCTTCGAGGCCTTGTTGGGCTCGCGCAATGCCAAATGTTCAGTGGTGTTCACATCAGTGATGTTAGCATATTGGTTTTGATAACTCAAATAATCAACAATCAATAGACAATATAGTGTGTGTGTGTGTGTGTGTGTGTGTGTGTGTCATTTTGTGTCCATTTTCTCAGTGTGGACATCCTTTATCCACTTGTTTTCCCTCTATGTGGAAAAACTGCTGTCCGTAGTCTCTGAAATGGTTTGTTTCTGAAATCTCCTCTTGTTTCACTTCTCATTGTCCACTACTGGTGTTGTTCGAGTCTGTGCCTCTTCATCAGTTCCTTCCATCCCATAGTGGGTCTCAGGGTTTCTAGGTCTTTTAGGCCTGGAGTTCTGGATCTTGCAGGTCTGGAAATCTCTATTCTTTTCTTTTTCTTGAGAAAATCCCCCTGGCTCCACTTCCTTCTCGTCCTTCAAACGACCAGATCACCTTTCTCCAGGAGGTTACACATTTAAGACAAACATCTCGATGCTTATATCTGAAACTATAATCAAAAGAAGAGGTTGCCCCCCTTTCCCCCACAAGCATCTTTTCACATTCAAACATCAAAGTCACAGAAGTTTCATCTAATAAAACATGTTTCATAAATCATAAGAATCAAAGAATCATAAAGAATCACCCCCCTTTTGATAGTAAACCTTTCTCTACAATGTGTTACTATCAAAAACTTATTCTAATTTGCATCAGCATTTGCTTGTGACTGAGCTACAGTCATGTTGCTGGTGCAGTGATATATTTGACAAGGTGTGAATGACTTTTTTATTTCCTTTCAACAGTGCCAACTGGGTTTCTAAGTTGCCTATTTTCTTAAGCAAACAACGATAGTCCATCTTTCTTTTGTGTGAAAATTGACACTGTCTTGCCTTGTGCCCCATCATTCCACAAGCAAAACAAACAACCTCCTTATCTTCCTTTCTTTTCTCCAAACAATGCCTTGCAATGTGACCATCCTTTCCACATGCATGACAGACAAAGTTTTGAAGAGGTCTCTCACTGTCTTGACAATGTCTAGCAATGTGACCAGCTTTTCCACATGCATAGCAAAGAATAACACCTTCTGAATTTATTCTTGCAAATCTCCTTGGTCCCTGATAGAAACCATTAGGCAATGTAATAGAACATTCTCTCTCGCCAAAGGCAGCAACTGGATGTCTAGATTTGGCAGCTTTCATTTGACTATTTGCATGAACATTATTGTTGTAAAACTGTGTCATTTTAGCAATAATGTCATTATATTCAGATAGTGTCTGCATTGTCACAGCAGACCGGGTGAGTTTGTCACATTTGTTAATCAAGGCAGACTTGAAAGTGACATCATTCTTAGTAATGTCCGGATTGCCACTGAAAGTTTTAAACATCTCCAATAATCGTTCTGAAAATGCTGCTGGATGCTCCCCTTTCCTCATGTGCATCTCAGATATTTTATCCCAATTAACGGACATCACACCTAAGACTTCAAGCAGTGCCTTTTTCCTCTCCGACTTATTAGCATTTCTGTCCTTTACTTTCTTAGTTAAGGCTCCAGACAAAGTGGCAGGCAGGCACATTCTTAACAAAACGCACGCATCACCATCAGTAAAATTGTAAACTTCAGTATATTCCTCCAAGTTTTTCAGAAAATCTAATGGATCTTGTTTGGCAGGATCAAATTTTCCAATATTCTTGATCACAGCATCTAGTTCAGTTGGATTAAATCCTCGGACTATGGTGGTGGTCATTGGTTCCTCCCTTCCTTCTCTAGCAGGCGTAGTCGTAGTAGAATGAACTGGTGCCATCGGAAATCCAACTCTACAGTCAGAGTATTGGCTACTGAATGACTGATAATCTTTTTCCCAACCCACAGCACTGTCTTCCTGCAAATCTGGCATCTCTGGAACTGGGTTACACAACGTGACACCTAACAATGTCTTACCAGGGTTTTTCTCTGTTGAGCCATACTTTATCATAAACTGACAAGCCGCCTTCGCTTCCTCCAAATTTTTAGACAATGTTTCCACAGATGATTTAAGCATACTATTCTAAGAAGTGAAATCTCATTCTGCATCTTGACCTTTTCTTCTTTCCATATCGTTTCACTAGCCAGGTAATTTTTTGTAGAAATTACCCCAACACTGAGTCGCTCATTTTCAGCCTCTAACTCATCTACTCTCCTCCTAGTTACTTTGTATGAAGCAAAAAGTGCTTGAAGCGCATTAGCAATTTTCCCATTTTTGTTCTTAGGCATTTTGGGATCATTTTCAAACTTAGAGATAGCCCACTTGTACGGTTTATCAACAATATTCTCTATTCCGTCAAACATTCCCTGAGAACCGTGTTTAGCGATGTATTTAACAATAATTTCTTCCATTTTCAAAAGTCTTATCAAGCTTTAAAATATCTCGTGATCTAATAGTTATTCACAAAGTCTGATTTAAATGACTACACGTTATCTAGTTCCTTTAAGATATCCGTTAGTCTAATTATTCACAGCTCCAGTACTTCGGACACAAATGATCAAAATAGCCACACTACCTGAGGCTTCTAAACTTAACCACAGCCACAATCCATTGGTCCTTAAATTTTGTTACGCAAAACAGTTAAGAAATTCGACACTGTCACAGTATGTCAGACAAAACCACACTACGTCGGGTTTTATGTTATTTTCTTAAAATAATTTACTTAGCCACAGTACTTCGGGCTTAAACAATATTTATCCAATTTAAAACACTGCCACAGTACGTCGGGCAAAACCACACTGCTTCGGGTTCTTGTTTTAAACTTCACAGAGTCACAGCGCGTCGGACTCACTAGCCTACACTTTAACACACAATCGTTGTGAAATGGGGTCTATTCAATTACTTTAGAATTTCCTCAGAATCATTACCACTTCCCAATCGGTTTCAAGTACGTTAGAAACATATACATTTGTTTCAGTTACTTTAGAAACAACCAATCTGAAATAACTCTGCCACCACAGTACTTTGGGTTTATTCAATTACTTTAGAATCTTAACAGAATTATAAGAGACCAACACCAAATTTCAGTTACTTTAGAAACTTTACACTTAAGCATTTTGTTTCAATTACTTTAGAAACAACAATTCCAATACAAGTCTGCCACCACACTGCTTCGGGCTTATTCAGTTACGTTAGAATCTTAAACAAAATTGTACGGAATAGGCTTAAAACTCCTCCTGCTAATACTGAATAAATCAAATTCGATCTCTTCTGTCCTTAATTTTTCTTTTCTAGATTTTTTTTAAACGAGGAATTCCTTGACAAAAACAGCATGAATGAAAGAAAACAGCTTTTTCTTACCTTTTCCCTTTTTTGTTGGAAATCCGTCGATTCCTGGGCCTGGCTCGCCAATGTAAGAAAACATGATTTGGACGTCGAAGATCTCAAAAATGAAGTTTATTACAGCATAGCAGTGGCAAGGTACACAAAGCACCTTGGGTTCACCGGCGTCAGAATGAACCCAAAACATCCAAATCTCAAACCTTTTATCCGGTTACAGTTTACAACTCTTAATGTAAATGAAGTTGTTCTTATTGTAACAGCTGTGGTCTGTATGTTAAAGTTGAGACACCCCATTCTCTGAGAAGATTCTCTGTGTCCCACACCCATTCCCATTCTACAATTGATTACCATTTATTCAGGATGTGATCAACCCAAATGGTCAACTCTTAATGTGAATGAAATCAGGGGCCGTATTCACAAAGCATTTTATCTTACCACTAGGAGTACTCCTAAATCGCACTAAAAGATTTTAGCTAGGAGTTTTCTCTTAAAAGTTATTCACAACGCCTTTCAGACCTACTCTTAGTAAAGAAAAATGACAACTCCTAAACTAAGAGTGAGTCTTTGTTGCTATGGATGACGTCATTACTCATGCACGAGCTTGACTGAAGTGACCACCTTGATTGGCTGATGATTGTAACGCGGGAATGATTCCAAACCCCTCCCCTACGATGATGATTGACAGGTGACAGGTCTGAGAATGCGTGCGCTACACAAGTAGTGCGAAGGACAGAAGATGATGAATAACTGAATAAATAGCCTAAATGAATAAAGAGTAAGAAAAAACAAATAGCCTAGTAGCCTAATGAAACATATGGATTGATGCAATATCTTTGCAACATTATTGAATTAATCTGTCACTATATGCTTCTGCCTACGTTTGCAAAGAGAAGAACATTTTAATTTGATTCACAATCAAACGTTACAATTAGTTTACATGCAATGAATGAGTAGCCTAGTTTTGGTTGTTGTTGGTGGCGTTATTGCATCCCTAGTTATGCCTACAATGCAAAATTGTTCCCTCGCGATTGGAAGCTCCTGTAGCCGCCGCATACATATTTCAAAACATCGCAACGTGAAATGCCACAAAAAGCGGTTTGTGAATAGGTCTTAGTGAGTTAGGAGTCCTCTCGACTTCTTTTAAGCTGTCCCAGGCTTAGGTGCTACTTTTAGGGCTAAAATGCTTTGTGAATTACTCTTAGTCAAAAAAATTAGGAGTCCTAAAGTTACGAGAGACACGCCCATTATTTTTAGGAGTTGCTCCTAAATTCACCAGTTAGGAGCTACTTTTAGCCTTAAAATTCTTTGTGAATACGGCCCCAGAACAGCAAAAGGTTTAGGTGATACAATCTATCTGAAGTGATCACATCTTTGATCTTCTGTTAAAACAAAACGGTCAAATGTTTAAGGTGACAAGCTATTTGAAGTCCCTGTAATCAAGATGGTTGTTGGTTGCCATCTGTGATACTTTTTACATATTACTGAGATTGAATGTAATTGTCTCTATATGATAATTAAACTCTTTTAAGTGAAGGAACATTTTGATACATATATATATATATATATTGGAGTGGAAGTTTTGGGGAACAGACCATAATTTCTTATAATGAACAATACACACTGAGAACTCGCTTTGGAATGACAGATTTTTAAATGCAGCGCTCCTTAAAACACTCCATATGGAACTGCACAGGTAACCAGAAACTGACTAGCAAAAGTTTAAACGGCAAAAATAAGCCAGCATCATTTATTATGCATATATTATCCCTTTCACGCTTAAGTTTTAAATATTCTAACTGACTCCCCAGAGTGAGTTTTTTTCGAGGCGACCGTTATTTTAGAAAGTTCCCCCTTAATGTTTCCATGGCGACACGTCATATATGTCACGTGACATACCGCAGCCACACTAACACTGTATGACAGATGTATCGCTTTTATTTCATTTTTCCTTTTTAATTCAAAATATTCACAAACTTGCTTACAATGTCATCAACTATCTGATATTCCGATTCTCAAAAATGTGTAAGTGAGCGTGTTTGGTCGTTTAAAAACCTTTATAAATAATCTTGATCTTGATCTATAACATGAGATGGGCGCCACCATGTTTCTTTGCACCGCAGTTCAGAGAGTCCTGTCAGTCATCAGTTTCTCCCGAAATACATGTAAGAAAGTGGCCGGTGAACTGTGAGAAGAATAGAGTAAACTTTATAGTTACTTCCACTATGTTTGTCTGAAATGAATAACACACGTCAGCAAATTATATTTGAATAGATTGTTATCGCTGCTTCCACAGACATCAGTGTGCATTTTACAAACTCCAAATGTATTGTTTTACTAGTGCTTATGTGTATTTAAATGTCTGAAACCTAAAATAAACATTATGAGGTTGAAAACACTGCATAGTTGTGAAATATGACTGCGCTGAGCTCGTCCTTCTCTGGCTCAGCGCCAGCCAACGCACGAAAGCACAGTTTGGCCCTCTCCCAAATGGCACACACCGGACTTGTGGACTTCCTCAGAGTCCACACTTTGGTGACGTCATGTAGTGCAGACCTCTAGGGCCCTTGGCCTCGAGTCCATGAGGACGCATTGAGAGGTATTTTTGGGACAGACTCGATCGTCACGCCGGAAATAACGGTCTGGTTGTTGTTGGACAGGAGAAATTACATTTTTGCGCTCCAACGTCTTATCTCCATGTCAACTACACAGCCTAATTTTACAGTTCTATATTTTGATATTGTGCATGCCACCTGGGCATTAGACAATATATACATCATGCTTATTTAAATGATGTATACAGTTGTACATAATAATACATAATGTTCCATTTGAACTAAGATTACAATTTTAACACATAATGAAAATGTGCATGAGTTTCAGATGAATTTACAGGTATGTTTACATATGACTCAGTAAAGCCCTGACATTTGGTTCTATTTATTTACTGAATCACAATGTGATCGTATTATCCAACGCACTATTATTATGTTTGAGACATCAACCACTGGTCGATGACCATAATGTTTGTATAAACTGTAGGTAACAACTAGTAAAATGTACATCTAGGTCATAAAAAACGTAATATTTTCTTCTCAGCCATGTCAACAATTATCTGTGAGCGAAATCTCCTCCCATCCGTTGTTTGATTGGCCTTTCGCAAGGATTCCTGGGTAGTTAAAGTGTGTGGAGCCTGCATCTATGCGGGCTTCGCGGAAGACATGCACATTATGGGCCCTATTTTAACGATCTGAAACGCAAGTGTCAAAGCGCAAAGCGCAAGTAACTTTGTGGGCGGGACTTGGCGCTGTTGCTATTTTCCCGGCGGGATAAATGACTCTTGCGCCTGGCGCAAATCTAAAAGGGGTTGGTCTGAAGTAGCATCATTATTCATAGGTGTGGTTTGGGCGTAACGTGAAATAAACGAATCAGAGCGACATCTCACATTCCCTTTAAGAGCAGGCGCGCTTGTTCTAAAGCGGATTCCTATTATAACGGCTATTATGCCAGACGCACGCCAGGAGCGGTTCACAGCCGAGGAGACCGACGTTCTCGTCAGGGACGTTGGGGATGGAGAAACACACCCAAATTAACTTCGGTTAAACAGGCGTATGATAATTTGGGTAAATGTGTAAGCTAGATGTATGCTTTTATCTATCTATCTATCTATCTATCTATCTATCTATCTATCTATCTATCTATCTATCTATCTATCTATCTATCTATCGTAATAATGTATGATTTGCAAAAATGATAACTGCTGCGTCTGTGTGTAGATGAGAGAATCAAAGTGTATGCACGTTGTGCACACGCTACATTGATTAAGGCCAAGCATGCGCCCTTAAAATAGCATATGAATAACATGCGCAACGCGGCACTGACTTTAAACTGTTTTTTTTTTTCGGTTAGTGGCGCAATTGTTTTCTAAACCTGTAAAATAGCATGAGGGAACGTTTGCGCCGGAACACGCCTCCTCTTTGCGCTGAACCGCCCCGGGGAGCGCAAGTGTATTTCTTAGTTAACCGACCTGCGTCTGTGGAGGGAAAAGTCCGCTTTGCGCGGGTGCAAAATAGGAATGATACATGCGTCGGTGTACAAAGTCAATTGTGCTGGGTGCAAGATAGGGCCCTATGAGTTCAGTCTATAGGTATGTGCGTTTGAATATATGTGCGCAGGCGTGTAGTCCTTCCCTACAAATCAACCCTCAACATACTACTTGTCTGGCCTTAAAATTTATAATACAGAATTTTCATCGCTTCCGCGTAGCCACGCGAACCGGAATTATCCCAACAGCGCTTTATCTGTAGAGAGGTAAAGGGAGGGGAGGGAGGCCTTCACAGGGGAGAAACTAGTGGACACTTCAGGACTGCACAGTCATAGTGTCCAGGCACAGGTCCTTCATCAGATCTGGATTCAGCCTGGATCCGGCGGACTGCAGTAAACCTCGGGATAAACAGAGAGACTAATATTAGCGTAGACACCATTCTTCTTATGATGTAACGAGTACATCAGGATTTATGGGAAGTGTTCCCGGTTCCGGCTGACCTAATCTATGCAGCCTAACATTGAATTATATAAGTTTATAATGTGTTATGTGTGTATTTGTGTATGCTAGGTCAAAGATATGTGTTTTTAGTCTAGCTTTGAACTGACAGAGTGTGTCTGCTTCCCGGACAATGTTAGGAAGACTGTTCCAAAATTTTGGTGCTAAATAGGAAAAGGATCTACCGCCAGCAGTCGATTTTGATATTCTAGGTATAATCAACTGGCCGGAATTTTGAGATCGCAATAGACATGTAGGACTATAATGCGTTAAGAGCTCGCTCAAGTACTGCGGAGCTAAACCATTTTGTGCTTTGTAAGTAATCAGCAATATTTAAAAATTTATACGATGTTTAGTAGGGAGCCAATGCAGTGTTGACAGAACTGGGCTAATATGGTCATACTTCCTGGTTCTGGTAAGACCTCGAGCTGCTGCGTTTTGGACCAGCTGTAATTTGTTTATTAAGCGTGCAGGGCAACCGCCCATAAGAGCATTACAATAATCTAGCCTTGATGTCATGAACGCATGGACTAATTGTTCTGCATTTGTCAATGAGAGCATATGACGTAATTTAGATATATTTTTAAGATGGAAAAATGTGGTTTTGCAGATACTAGACATATGACTTTCAAATGAAAGATTGGTATCAAAGAGCACACCCAGGTTCCTAACCAACGACGAAGACTTGAAAGAGCAGCCATCAAGTGTTAGACAGTATTCTAGTATTAAAGAGATACAACCACGATTGGATGATACGAGCAAATCATTTGTGACTCTAATGAGAGCTGTCTCAGTACTATGGTACGGTCTAAATCCTGACTGAAAATCCTTGCAGATATAATTTCTTTCTAAAAAGGAACACAGTTGTGAGGATACCGCCTTTTCTAGTATCTTTGACAGAAAAGGTAGGTTCGGGATCGGCCTGTAATTGACTAATTCTGTACGATCAAGTTGTGTTTTTTTAACAAGCGGTTTAATCATAGCCAGCTTAAAAGTTTTTGGTACGTATCCTAATGACAAAGATGAATTAATGATATTAAGAAGAGGATCTATGACCTCTGGAAGCATCTCTTTCAATAGCTTAGTCAGTATAGTGTCTAACATACATGTTGTCGATTTAGATGATTTAACGAGTTTAACGAATTCTTCCCCTTCTATATCAATGAATGAATCAAATTTTTCCTTAGGGAGAGTACAGTGCACTGCCTGATGCGATACTGTAACATACTATTAATTTTCTCCCTGATATTATCAATCTTATAAGTGAAGAAGTTCATAAAGTCATTACTGCTGTGCTGCTTGGAAACTTCTGGGCTTGAAGCTTTATTTTTCATTAGTTTAGCCACTGTTTCAAATAAATACCTAGGGTTTTGTTTATTTTCTTCTAATAGGGTTGAAAAATAAGCAGATCTAGCAGCTTTTAAGGCTTCTGTATGCAATCGGGCTCTCTTTCCACGAAGTACGAAATACCTCTAGTTTTGTTTTCTTCCAGTTGCGCTCCATTTTTCTGGCTGCTCTCTTAAGGGCCCGAGTGTGCTCGTTGTACCACGGCGTTGGACTATTTTCTTTAATCTTCCTTAAGCGCAACAGAGCAACTGTGTCTAAAATGCTGGAAAAGAGAGAGTTAAAAGTTTCTGTCGCAATATCGAGTTCTTCTAAGCTATCTGGGACGCTGAGATGATGAAACTGATCAGGAAGTTTATTAATAAAGCAATCTTTAGTGGCAGAAGTGATAGGTCTAACATATTTGTAACACGGAGTCGGTTTTGCAGCCTTGGCTAAATGAAGTTTACTCAAGACTAGATAATGATCTGAGATGTCATCGCTCTGCTGCAGAATTTCAATGGCATCAACATTGATTCTGTGTGATAATATTAGATCTAGAGTATGATTACGACAATGAGTAGGTCCTGACACATGTTGTCTAACTCCAATAAGAATGTCTTTAAATGCCAATCCCAATGCATCATTTTCATTATTTGCATGTATATTAACCCTCTGGGGTCGGCGGTATCGCCGGCGATACCAGCTCGCGTTTTTCCTTATCAGTTCAAACGAGAGTCCAAATACTCTGTTGACTTTGATCTTACAAACCAGTTTCATACATCAATCGATCCTGTTAAGTGTGTATTCTTTTTGTGTATACTCACAATAAAAAACAAAGTGTTGTGCTTTTTGCCAAATAAAGAAAAATAAACATGATGTGAGTTCTGCTTTCTCTCTGTCAGTGAAGTCAATTCTGAAACGCGTCCGAAAATGAACAATAACTCAGCGAATACTCAGTCAAACAGGCATACAGACACACAGGCATGAAGCTTGAATTCTCTTCTTTTAAATGAAGTAATTTTTATAAAAAAACAAATATTCTCAGTTTATGTAATCTGTATGAAAAGAGCGAGATGTCAGTCGTTCTCATCTCAGCTAATTATTTTTAATGTGACGCGCTATTTTAAGCGCGCGCTATTCAAACGCAAATGACTGAGGCATCCATGCAAACTGTGAACGCCCCCATATCAGCTCGAGAAAACACATCAAGTTTATTCAGATCATTGTACTTGTTTACACCGTCTCGCGGCACTGTGAGGAATAATAATAATGGAAAATGTACCTCAGAAGTGCTGGTATTTCGAGGAGCAACGGATCCTGAGAATACTGTAGTAAGTTTTTTTTCATTCTCAAGTGAATCGCGTTTCTGTGTGTGAATGAATGTTCCGCTTTTAGCAAACTATATCGCTATACTGAGATGAGTAAAAATCGACTGAAATATGTTGAAATAAAATGTATTTGTATAAGCAACGTATTAAACTGCAAATTAACATTTATATTTCTTATATAAATCGAAAGACCTATGTTACAGACATATGAAAGACAACATTTCGTTGACTAGTTTTGGATAGATTATACATTTTTACTGTAAAATATCTGCCACCTCAAATAAGCTTTTGTTTGCCAACTTTTGCTCATATGTTAAATATAGTATGTTTTGTCAAAAATAAAGTAATCAAATAATCAATCAAATCCTTAACTTTGAAATATGTATGATAAAATGTATACTTTAGTTTTTACAAAGAAAGATTACACTTGAATTATTGTTGTAATTGTAACCTTTTTAATAAAAAAATATATTTACAAGGTAGATGTAAACAAACTATTAAAAGGTAAATATAAGCCTTTTCTTTAAATAATTTTTATTGTGTTTTATTAGTGACAAATATGGGGAGAGGATACATATTCCAAAACTGAAAATATGAGAATTAACTGCACAATTACTAGACATGTTTTCCTTGGATATTATACAATTTGCAAGCACAATTTGTGAAAAAAAAGAAAAAAAAAAGAGATGCTTCCAACTGTGAACCAATTTGGTAGAATATATATATATATATATACATACATATTGCTCTTGCATTCTTTCTTGTGGCTCAGTGACACACTTGAATGAATGGCTCATTAAGTATGCGGGCCCCAATGTCTCCTCAGGTGCGAACCACTAAATATGCATGATGGTGTTGGATCGTTGACGCTCACTCGCATATTGCCTTTCCAAACAGAAAGTGTTTTGCAAAATTTAAATCAATGTATTGTTTTATGTGAATGATTAGGGAGGATGATTTTCACATCATTTTGAAGAAAAAACTCTAGGCGACAACATCCATTAGTCAAAAGTCTTATTGACACATATTTAGTATGTGTTTTGTGGCCTTATTTCAGAAACTTTAGTTTTTAGTTTTTTTCAATAACCATGCATAAACATTATTCTCTCAAAAATACAAACATGTACATACATGTTGCTCACATATTATGGTAGCCCTGTTTGTGCTAAATAGAGTGTAATTACACCTTTGCCATTAATATGTTTATAAGCAACTGAAAAAAGCACAAATGTCAGGGCATGTCAGAAAATCTCAAGGACCCCAAAAACACCTTAGACCCCAGAGGGTTAAAATCACCAACAATTATGACTTTATCTGCAGCCAATACTAACTCTGATAGAAAGTCAGCAAATTATTTGATAAAGTCTGTATGGTGTCCTGGTGGCCTGTATACAGTAGCCAGCACAAATCTCAAACGTGATTTATCATTTACACTATATATTGCTATATTAAGCACCAACACTTCAAAAGAATTATATTTGAAACTAGACTTCTTAGTAATTCTAAAAATATTATTATAAATTACAGCAACACCTCCCCCTTTGCCTTTCAGACAAGGTTCATGTTTATAACAGTAATCTTGTGGGGTGGACTCATTTAAAGTAATGTAATTGTTTGGTTTTAGCCAGGTTTCTGTCAAACACAGCACATCTAGATTATAGTCTGTAATCATATCATTAACAATAAGTGCTTTTGAAGTAAGGGATCTAATATTCAGCAACCCAAGCTTTATAATTTGCTCATTTGTATTATATCTGTTTTTTATTTGTTGAACATCAATTACATTTTTACCCTTAGATGGGTTTGGAAGTTTTTTGTATGTCCTAATTCGGGGAACAGACACAGTCTCTATATGATGATATCTAGGTGAAAGAGGCTCTATGTGATGGGATTTATCTGACCTTGGTGACGCGAGACAGCTAGTAGAAGGTCGGTTTAGCCAGTCTGTCTGCTTCCTGAACTGAGCCCCAATTCATGCTTGAGCTCTAAGACAATGTGCCATATTACTAGAGAGAAGAGCAGAACCATCCCAGGAGGGATGAATACCATCTCTTTTCAACAGGTCAGGTCTGCCCCAAAAACTTTTCCAATTGTCTATGAATTCTATATTATTTTGCGGACACCACTTAGACAACCAGCCATTGAGTGAGGACAATCTACTAAGTATCTCATCACTCCTGCGAACAGGAAGGGGCCAGAGCAAATTACAGTGCCTGACATTGTACTTGCAAGTTCACACACCTCTTTAACCCTCTGGGGTCTAAGGTGTTTTTGGGGTCCTTGAGATGTTTTGACATGCCCTGACATTTGTGCTTTTTTCAGTTGCTTAGAAACATATTAATGGCAAAGGTGTAATTACACTCTATTTAGCACAAACAGGGCTACCATAATATGTGAGCAACATGTATGTACATGTTTGTATTTTTGAGAGAATAATGTTTATGCATGGTTATTGAAAAAACTAAAAATTTAAGTTTCTGAAATTAGGCCAAAAAACACATACTACTAAATATGTGTATGCAAGATTTTTGAATAATGGGTGTGGTCGCCTAGAGTTTTTGCTTCAAAATGATGTGAAATTCATCCTGCCTAATCATTCACATAAAACAATACATTGATTTAAACTTTGTAAGACACATTTTGTTTGGAAAGGCAAATACGCATGGGGGCGTGATTCACACCTGAGAAGACAATGACCCGCATAATGAGCCTTTCATTCAGATGTATCACTGAGAGTACCACAAGTAAAGAGTGTGAGGACTTATTTTGAATGCATGCAAATTGCATAATATCCAAGGTAAACATTTCTAGTAACTATGCAGTTAATTCTCATTCTGTATTTTCAGAAAGTTTTGGAATATATCCTCTCCCCAAATGTGTCACTAATAAAAAACTATAATAAATAATTTAATGAGAAGGTTTATATTGTATGTTACTTACATCTACCTTGTGAATATATGTTTTGCTATTTTATTAAACAGTTTTCACATATAAATCAACAACAATTACAATTTTAACAATATTTCAAGTGTAATCTTTCTTTTTAAAAAGTATACATTGATTTTATCATACGTATTTCAAAGTTAAGGATTCATTAGTTTGAATATTGGAACAAACACTATAATACCATCTTAGTTGATAATTCAATATACCTACTTTATTTTTAACAAAACAACACATACTATATATTTAACATATGAGCAGAAAAGCTTATTTGATGTGACAGTAGTCTTTTTACAGTAAAAACTTTATAATCTATCCAAAACTCAACGAAATCTTGTCTAAACATTAATATTTCATCTATAACATATCGTTTTTATGATATATTTGCATATACATGTTAATTTGCAGTTTAATACGTTGCTTATATAAAGACATTTTATTTAAACATATTTCAGTCGATTTTTACTCATCTCAGTATAGCAATATAGTTTTGTAAAAGCTAAATTAGTAGATGTGTTCATGTAAAAATAACATGTTTACTAATGTAAGTGCGCGCGCTGTTGTTTACAGCTAAAGTAAACATCTGTGCTGTTCATTCATTCACACACACACAGTTCATATTCAAACAGTCTTTTTGCATTTACCGACACTATTGCATATGGCGATTAGAACAAAGCACTTAAGAATAAAAAACTTACTACAGTCCTCTGAATAGCTGGATCCGTTGCTCCTTGATGTGAAACTAAATTATTCCTTAGGATTATTCTTCACAGCGAAGCAAGACGACATAAAGTGCAGTCTGATTAAACTCGCGGTGTGTTTTATCCAGCTGATATGGGCGTTCACAGGTTTGTATGGATTGCCTCAGATCATTTGCGTTTGAATAGTGCGCGCTCTCCGTGGGCGGGGTCACATTAAAACTTAATGAGCTGAGATGAGAACGACTGACATCTCTCTCTTTTCATACAGATTACATAAACTGAGAATATTTGTCTTTTATATAAATTTCATTTAAAAGAAGAGAATTCAAGCTTCATGCCTGTGTGTCTGTATGCCTGTTTGACTGAGAATTCGCTGAGTTACAGTTCATTTTCGGACACGTTTCAGAATGGACTTCACTGACAGAGAGAAGGCAGAACTCGCATCATTTTTATTTTTCTTTATTTGGCAAAAAGCACAACACTTTGTTTTTATTGTGAGTATACACAAAAAAATAGACACTTAACAGGATCGAATGATGTATAACACTGGAATGTAAGATCAAAATCAACAGAGTATTTTGAGTCTTTTTTGCACTGATAAGAAAAAAAGTGAGCAGATCACGCCGGCGTGATTGTCGACCCCAGAGGGTTAACATTCATTTTAGTGATCTCCGACTGTCGAAGTCGAACATCATTAGTGCCGACGTGAATAATAATCTTAGAGAATTCACGATTAGCATTAGCCAGCACTTTTAAATTTGCTTTGACGTCAGGCACTCTGGCTCTTGGCAAACATGTGACTATGGTGGCTGGTGTCTCTTTTTTCACGTTCTGTGTAATAGAATCGCCAATAACTAGGGCACATTCAACAGGATTAACAGTGGGTGTTTCAATGAGTGGAGAGAATCTATTTGTTATGGTAATCGGAACGGAAGAGCAGTGTTTTGTCCCTCGACTACAACGTCTCACGGTCACCCAGTTGCCCTGCTGCATGGGCTCTACAGCCAGAACCGAATGTACAGAGTTCACTAAGCTAGTTGTATCCAAAGCAGTATCTAAAGCCCTTGCACTCTTACTATCCTCAATTAAAGTTTGGATGCGTAGTTCTGAAATCTTCTCCGTCAGCCTGAATATCTCCCTGCATTTATCGCATGTGAATCCTTTAGTGCTGACAGAAAAGGCTATGCTATACATGTGACACGAAGTGCAAGTGACAATAAGAGGAGAAGATGACATGACTCACCGTGTTTGTTGACTGATAATACTCACCACAGTTGTTTGATGGACTCGTAAAAGGCAAAAAAAAAAAAAAAGACAACAGGTTCGCACAAGCGAAATAATAAATAAATAAAGACGACAGGCACGGATGGCACGTTAACAGGCTAGCGAATTACTAGCGTGTTGTGCTAGTGATAATGATTTAGACAGAAGCTAGCGATGTAAGGTAATGTGTGGTGATGAGTAAGTTATATTTAGCAATATAAACAACAAGGTATGATAGTGAATAAAGATTCAAAACAGAAAGCTGTACGGAGCACACAGCGTCAAACTACTCAGCAGCAAGTCAGACAGGAGTAATTCGAGGACCAACGGATCCAGCTGAGGATTGTGAATAGTAAGTTCTTTATTCTTAAGGGCTTTGTTCTAATCACGATATTGTGTAAACCGCAAAAAGACTGTTTAAATTTGAATAGTGTGTCTATGTGTGAATGAATGGCACAGAATGCGCGCTGTTGTTTACTACAGGCACTTACATTAGTAAACATGCTATTTTTACATGAAAATGAACACATCTACTAGTTTAGCTTTTCCCAAACTATATTGCTACACTGAGATGAGTTAAAATCGACTGAAATGTTGAAATAAAATGTCTTTGTATAAGCAACGTATTAAACTGCAAATTAACATTACATGCCCTACATTAATATATCATAAAAATTATGTTACAGACGAAATAGGAATGTTTAGACAAGATTTTGTTGACTAGTTTAGATAAATAAAGTTTATCTAAACTAGTTTATAAAGTTTTTACTGTACACAGACTATACAGACTATACACATACAGACTACTGCCACATCCAGGGCCGGCCCTGACCAATTTGCTGCCCTACTTACAGCCCATTTCACCCCGTCATTATGTTCATGATTATTTAGCATATATATATATATATATATATATATATATATATAGCCTATATACACTCACTGACTCACACACACACACACACACACACACACACACACATATTACAGCCTAAACACAAATACCAAGAGCATTACATCTAGCATTCAAGTCAAGTCCCCATTATTTTTTATAGCACGTTTTACAATACAGATTTAATGTGAACTTTGCTATTTTGAATAAACCTGTAAATAAATATCATTACTAATTTTGGTAAATAAATTTTAAAAATGCCATATTACAGTACAGGCCAAAAGTTTGGAAACATTACTATTTTTAATGTTTTTGAAAGAAATTTCTTCTTCTCATCAAGCCTGCATTTATTTGATAAAAAATACAGATAATTTTTTTTAATATTGTGATATATTATTACAATTTAAAATAATTGTTTTTCAATTTATTATACTTTAAATTATCATTTATTTCTGTGATGCAAAGCTGAATTTTCAGGATTATTATTCCAGTCTATCACATGATCCTTTAGAAATCATTATAATATGATGATTCATTATCAAAGTTGGAAACAGTTCTGCTGCTTAATATTTTTTCATAACCTGTGATACTTTTTTAGGATACTTTGATGAATAAAAAGTAAAAAAAAAAAAGAAGAAGAAAATGTTTTAAAAATAGAAATCTTTTGTAACAACAATATACTCTACTGGTCAGTAATTTGGGGTCAGTAATTTTGTTCTTTCTCTTTTTGAAATAAATCAATACTTTTATTCAGCAAGGATGTGTTAAATTGATAAAAAGTGATCGTAAAGATGATTTATATAATTAGAAAATATATATTTTTTATTTTTAATAAATGCAGTTCTTTTTAACATTTTATTCATCAAATATATTAGGCAGCAGAACTGTTTCCACTTTCCAACACATAATAAATCAGAATATTAGAATGATTTCTAAAGGATCATGTGATAGACTGGATGTCACATGTGACACTGAAGACTGGAGTAATGATGCTGAAAATTCAGCTTTGCATCACAGAAATAAATGATAATTTAAAGTATAATGAATTGAAAACCAATTATTTTAAATTGTAATAATATATCACAATATATATTATTTTTTCTGTATTTTTGATCAAATAAATGCAGGCTTGATGAGCAGAAGAAACTTCTTTCAAAAACATTAAAAATAGTAATGTTTCCAAACTTTTGGCATGTACTGTATCCCCCCAAAACTGCACAACTGTAGAGTAAAACATTAATAAAAAAAGTGATAATAAAAAATGCGTCTTAAAACTGACATGATTGTTACAAAATCACACAGTCTGGGGACTCTGGAGAACTCAGAACAACTGCTAACATTAAGTTTAAGGTAAAAAATAACTGCCATGAAATTATAGTATCTTACTCCTATGCAATGAGATAAATTGTTCATTCACTACATCACTTTACCTCTGTCTTTATCCCCTTTTATCCTCTTCTCTTCTTTTTGGCACTGTATCTCTCGCAGACTATGCTCATTTATAATGTGTCATGTAAATTCGGCCATCCGTCACAATCAGGAAACTTTCACCGTGTCTAGAACTGGCGCGAGCTGCCAGGCCCGTTTCTACGAGCTGTGTGTTAACAAAAGCAATGCTGTCTATGTTGGATGCGGCGTCGCGCACGCTACACAACAAATTACCAACAACTGACCGCGCGCGCTCTGTTTCTGACGCACTTCAAGCACTCGCTGGGCGGGGGAAGATTGATGAGCCGGACTTTTTTTGCTTTATTTGGTAGTATTTCGAATTAATGGTTTTAAAATAATATTATAAAAAATAAAAAAAAATGTAAAAAAATAAAAATTCACTCGTTCACTCATTCTGGCGCCCCTATGGATGAGTGGCGCCCCTAGCATTTGCCTATTCCGCCTATGCCGCGGGCCGGCCCTGGCCACATCAAATAAGCTTTTGTTTGCCAATGTATGCTCATATGTTAAATATAGCCTATAGCATGGGATGTTTAGTTAAGAATAAAGTAGGTATATTGAGTTATCAACTAAGATGTTATTATAGTGTTTGTTCCAATGTATATTCAAACTAATGAATCCTTAACTTTGAAATACGTATGATAAAATGTATGCTTTTTACAAAGAACGATTACACTTGAAATATTGTTAAAATTGTAATTGTTGTTTATTTACATGTGAAAACTTTTTAATAAAATAGCAAAAAACATATTTACAAGGTAGATGTAAACAAAATCTTAATAGGTCAATATAAGCCTTCTCATTAAATTATTTATTATTGTGTTTTATTACTGACAAATTTGGGGAGAGGATAAATATTCCAAGATTTTCTGAAAATACAATATGAGAATTAACTGCACAATTACTAGAAATGTTTACCTTGGATATTATACAATTTGCATGCATACAAAATTTGTGGAAAATACTTTTTTTTTTTTTCAAGATGTTTTCAACTCTTGCATAAAATATTTTGGAAATAATCAGATACAAACACATAAGCTGGAGTTTTGAACTATATATTTGTCACGGAATAGTTGAACGTGAGACGAGGGTTCAAATGCAGAGGAAATTTATTAGTCACGGGCAGACAAGGTACAAAACTCAAAAACTCAGGACTCCTGGCTGAAGACCAGGGTGGCTCAGACAGTCCATCGGGTGGCCAGGGCGGATCCGGCTGTGCAGGTGACCGGAGCGGGCCGGCACAGGCACAGGAACCGACTCAGGCACAGGAGCCGACTCAGGCACAGGAACCGACTCAGGCACAGGCACCGACTCAGGCACAGGCACCGACTCAGGCACAGGCACAGGCACAGGCACCGACTCAGGCACAGGCACAGGCACCGACTCAGGCACAGGCACAGGCACCGACTCAGGCACCGACTCAGGCACAGGCACCGACTCAGGCACAGGCACAGGAACCGACTCAGGCACAGGCACAGGAACCGACTCAGGCACAGGCACAGGAACCGACTCAGGCACAGGCACAGGAACCGACTCAGGCACAGGAACAGGAACCGACTCAGGCACAGGCACAGGAACCGACTCAGGCACAGGCACAGGCACCGACTCAGGCACCGACTCAGGCACCGGCACAGGCACCGACTCAGGCACAGGCACAGGCACCGACTCAGGCACAGGCACAGGCACCGACTCAGGCACAGGCACAGGCACAGGCACCGACTCAGGCACAGGCACAGGCACAGGCACCGACTCAGGCACAGGCACAGGCACAGGCACAGGCACAGGCACCGACTCAGGCACAGGCACCGACTCAGGCACAGGCACAGGAACCGACTCAGGCACAGGCACAGACTCAGGCACAGGCACAGGCACAGACTCAGGCACAGGCACAGGCACCGACTCAGGCACAGGCACCGACTCAGGCACAGGCACAGGCACCGACTCAGGCACCGACTCAGGCACAGGCACAGGAACCGACTCAGGCACAGGCACAGGAACCGACTCAGGCACAGGCACAGGAACCGACTCAGGCACAGGCACAGGCACAGGAACCGACTCAGGCACAGGCACAGGAACCGACTCAGGCACAGGCACAGGAACCGACTCAGGCACAGGCACAGGAACCGACTCAGGCACAGGCACAGGAACCGACTCAGGAACCGACTCAGGCACAGGCACAGGAACCGACTCAGGCACAGGCACAGGAACCGACTCAGGCACAGGCACAGGCACCGACTCAGGCACCGGCACAGGCACCGACTCAGGCACAGGCACAGGCACCGACTCAGGCACAGGCACAGGCACAGGCACCGACTCAGGCACAGGCACAGGCACCGACTCAGGCACAGGCACAGGCACCGACTCAGGCACAGGCACAGGAACCGACTCAGGCACAGGCACAGGAACCGACTCAGGCACAGGCACAGGCACCGACTCAGGCACAGGCACCGACTCAGGCACAGGCACCGACTCAGGCACAGGCACCGACTCAGGCACAGGCACAGGCACCGACTCAGGCACCGACTCAGGCACAGGCACAGGCACCGACTCAGGCACAGGCACAGGCACCGACTCAGGCACAGGCACAGGCACCGGCTCAGGCACAGGCACAGACACCGGCTCAGGCACAGACACCGGCTCAGGCACAGACACCGGCTCAAGCACAGACACCGGCTCAGGCACAGGAACAGACACCGGCTCAGGCACAGGAACAGACACCGGCTCAGACATCGGCTCAGGCACCGGCTCAGACATCGGCTCAGGCACCGACTCAGGCACAGGCACAGGCACCGACTCAGGCACAGGCACAGGCACCGACTCAGGCACAGGCACAGGCACCGACTCAGGCACAGGCACAGGCACCGACTCAGGCACAGGCACAGGCACAGGCACCGACTCAGGCACAGACACCGGCTCAGGCACAGACACAGGCTCAGGCACAGACACCGGCTCAGGCACAGGAACAGACACCGGCTCAGACATCGGCTCAGGCACAGACACCGGCTCAGGAACAGACACCGGCTCAGACATCGGCTCAGGAACAGACACCGGCTCAGGCTCAGGAACAGACACCGGCTCAGGCTCAGGCACAGACACCGGCTCAGGCACAGACACCGGCTCAGGCACAGACACCGGCTCAGGCACAGACACAGGAACAGACACCAGCTCAGGCACAGGAACAGACACCGGCTCAGGAACAGACACAGTCTCAGGCACAGACACAGGAACAGACACCGGCTCAGGCACAGGAACAGACACCGGCTCAGGCACAGGAATAGACACCAACTCAGGAACAGACACCGGCTCAGGCACAGGAACAGACACCGGCTCAGACATCGGCTCAGACATCGGCTCAGACACCGGCTCAGGCTCAGGAACAGACACCGGCTCAGGCTCAGGAACAGACACCGGCTCAGGCTCAGGAACAGACACCGGCTCAGGAACAGGAACAGACAGTCTCAGGCACAGACACAGGAACAGACACCGGCTCAGGCACAGGAACAGACACCGGCTCAGGCACAGGAACAGACACCGGCTCAGGCACAGGAACAGACACCGGCTCAGGCACAGGAACAGACACCGGCTCAGACATCGGCTCAGGCACAGGAACAGACACTGGCTCGGCGGCGGCCATCTTGTCCGGAGACACAGGCTCGGCAGACAGGGCGAGCAGCTCGGGCGGGGCCGGCAGAGCAGGACGCCTGGACGGCGCGGGCATAGCAGGACGCCTGGGCGGAGCGGGCAGAGCAAGTCGCCTGGGCGGCGCGAGCAGAGCAAGTCACCTAGGCGGCGCGTCAGGGATGGCAGTCACCTCCGGGATGGTCTCTGGGTTAGGAGCCACCGGACAAGTCGTTGTGGAGGGGCTTCTCCTCCTCCTCCATCTCCGGACCACCGGACTCGAGACCACCGGAACTGGGACCACCGGAACAGGGACCACCAGACTCGGGACCACCGGAACAGTCACGGAGGGAGTCTTCCTTCTCCTCCGTTTCGGGACCACCGGAACTGGGACCACCGGAACAGTCACGGAGGGAGTCTTCCTTCTCCTCCTCCGTTTCGGGACCACCAGAACTGGGACCACCGAAACAGGGACCAGCGGTGAAGGCTCTGCGCTGGACGGGACCAGCGGTGAAGGCTCTGCGCTGGACGGGACCACATGCACCTGGCTGAAGAGCGATTGGACTCTGGAATGACGTTGGGGTTCCTGACGACCATGTCCCCCTCTACGACCTCCCCGAATCCCAGAGAATCTGGCCAAGCGGGTTCCCTCAAAGCGTTGTGGGTGAATAGGAGCTTTAGAAGAGTTGCCAGTCGCAGTCCTGGGCTTACCTCCTCTCAGCTGACCGCCGTCTGCCATGGTCTCCTCAGTCCTTTGAGCGCACCTAGCGAAGTAGTCAAACAAAGAAATTGAAGATCCTTTATCCTTTCCCAGAGAAAAAAAATCTCGCTCTGCTGTATCCACATATTTTGGCTGGTTCGTTCTGTCACGGAATAGTTGAACGTGAGACGAGGGTTCAAATGCAGAGGAAATTTATTAGTAACTGGCAGACAAGGTACAAAACTCAAAAACTCAGATAGCAAGCGGGAAGGAAACACCAGGAACAGGTAACTTGGACAAACGAACCAGCACAGGACTACAAACACAGGGAGGCTAAATAGGGGAACAAACAAAGGAGGGTAACGAGAAAGACAGGTGGGACAAATTAACCAATAATCAGATAACAAGATGGGAGGGGCTAGACAATAGACAGGAGAGCACATGGCACAAGGAAATAACATGACAGCCATGATGTGCTCACAACAGACCAGACTAACACAAACACATGACAAACCGGGATTGTCACAGCTCTGTCACTAAACCAAGAGAAAACCCAGAAAAGGGTGACAGAACTGTGACAATATTTAAATCAGAAAAATAGTTCCCCAAGTGCAGTATTTTCAGACCTATATTTTAGAAATAACAAGTGTTATACATTATATATATACAAGTTATTCATTATAAAGTGGGAATTCAGTGTTTTTAGTGTATTTATATATTTTTCATTTTTTATTTGACTTATATGTGTGTGTGTGTGTGTGTGTGTGTGTGTGTGTGTGTGTGTGTGTGTGTGTGTGTGTGTGTGCTTCAAATTTCATTAATTTAGTTACATATTTGAGTGAATCCTTCTTTCTTTCTTTTTTTACTTTGAAAGTACATGCCAACTAACTCTTGTTGATTTGCAACTAAATGTTAACTCCTCATAAGGGTTTTAGTAGACTGTTAGGGTCAGTGGAATAAGTTGACATGTACTTGCAAAGTCAGTAGAATGTTAGTTGGGGAACCATCAAAATAAAGGGTTAGCAGATATTAAACAGGCAGTCTACTAATACTCTAATGACTGGCAGTTACTTATAGTTAGTAGAATGTCTAAAGTGGACTATCAAAATAAAGTGATACAATATTACACTTGTATTTAAAGTTAAATTACATAGTTCTTAGAGTAAATTGCTTTGAAAGTGGATAATACGTTTATTGTGATTTATTATGGGTTTTGCCCATGATATGTTTCCTTGTGTTTTGGTCTGGCTTGAGTAAGATAATGTAGCACTTTGGTGTAAATATACAGAATAACAAACCAAAACTAGAAGCTAAGATGGCAAATATCTCCACAGCTACAGTGAATTTTCCAGGAGAACTGACATAGGCTGGGATAAATGTGATCCAAACAGCACAAAAAATAAGTATACTGAATGTGATGAATTTGGCTTCATTGAAGTTATCTGGCAGCTTTCGAGCCAGAAAAGCCAAAATGAAACATAGGACAGAGAGCAACCCAATATAAACCAGTACAGCCCAGAAACCTATAGCTGAGCCTAGATCACATTCTACTATTATTTTATCTAATGAATGAGTAATATTTTTAAATGGCATTGGAGGGGCTAATACCAGCCACAGGGTACATATTATTACCTGAAAAAGAGTACAACAGAAAACGCTAATTCTTTGTAAGGGCAGTGAACACTGAGGGACACTTGATCCAGGCACTGTGGCCTTAAAAGCCATTACTACTGCTATGGTCCTTGCCAGAATACAAGACATACAAAGGGCAAAAGTAATCCCGAATGCTGTGTGACGCAACATACAGGACCACTCAGTAGGCCGACCAATAAAAGTAAGTGAACAAAGAAAACACAGAGACAATGAGAAGAGAAGCAGGAAGCTCAGCTCTGCATTGCTGGCCTTCACAAGAGGGGTGTCTATGAAGTTGTAAAACACCAGTGCTACTGCAATTGTTAAAGACACCCCGGTTAATGAGAATGCAGTCAACAGTATTCCCATGTTTTCCTCGAATGAAAGGAACTCCACCTTCTTAAGAACACACATACTGTGGTTTTCGTTTGACCAGTACTCTAAAGGACATTTGACACATTCAGCAGAACCTAAAAAGACAATAGAGCATAGCATTATTATGTTTTTTCCCTCATACATTCAGCATAATCTGGTATGACATTGTGGGAATAGGTACATCCATTTATTTATGTGTCTTTCATTTATTTGCACATTATAATGTGTTTGTCACTTTCTATCAAACTGATAGTCATCTCACCAGTAGTGTTGCTGATTTCTCCAGAAGGGCACCGCAAACATTCAAAGCAGCATACTGGTCTCCTTTTGATCACAGCTTGTCTGAAACCTGGCGGGCATCTCTCACTGCACACTGAGCTCGGTTTCTGCCATGTTTACACATTCTTACTTTGTTGCACTTATTTTGAGGTTTTTTTTCTTTTCTTATTTAACTGACATATATCAGGCACTCAACATCCTAATGTTATTTTGTACATACCGTGTAACTGTCTCCTTCCCAAATTATATTGATAGAATTCATGACAAACTGCTGTTCACTGGGTAGTGAGGCATCATAGTGTCCTACAGTGATAAAATTTGTTTGCCCTGCTCCATTTTTCTGCCAGTTTATTAGCTCATATCTTGCCATAGGGTCTCCATTTTGGTCAAAGTATACTGTCTGACCAGAAGCCATTGTGAAATTTACATTTTGAAGGGAATGCAGTACCTGTTAACATTTTTAAAACCAAAATGTGTTAATAATAAATAGATAAATAAATAAATAAATAAATAAAAACATAAAATTACATATTTCCAAGATTTACTTACTTGGCTGGAAACCATTAAATCCTTATTTCCACATGTTATGTTTTCACTGTATGAACTGTTTGAGGTTTTGCAAGCAATTGTGTTCTGAAGTGCATAAGCTACAGCATAGACTGCCTTATATACATTATTTGAAATCCGTAGCTCAGATACATCTGTGAAAGCATTACTCACGTTACTCAGATTTTCAGAACCATCACAAAACTTTTCATACTCAAATTTAGAACTGATTGTCGAAGAGAGACGGCATCCAAATGTCATCTCCCAAAATTCCCTCAGAAGAGCATTTGAAGGGTTCTGAGATGGATTAACTTTAAGCAGAAATTCTTTTAGCCCTGGGATTTTTGACTTGCTAATTGTAAAGCCAACTGCTCCACCAAGAACTTTTGAAACTCTTTCAGTTGCCAAGTATCTCGCTGTTATCCAGGATTCACTGCCTACCCACTGTAGCCCAGTTACATTTTGCCTGATAATTTCCTCCAGTAACACATCCATTTCACCCTGTGCCAGAAATGCCACAAGAACTTTAGCAGTGCCCTTTTTTATTACTTCAACGACCTTAGCGGTCTTCTCTTTGGAATTTGTCCTCGATATGGCCTCTGAATACTCGATGCATACTCCTTCTCTCTCGGCTATCTCTACAAAGTTTGCCATGCCATTGTTTCCATAGTCATTATCACTTCTCACGGCTCCAACCCATGTCCAGCCGAAGTGTTTGACTAGCTGAGCCAGTGCTCTGCTCTGGTAGTAATCACTGGGAATAGTCCTGAAGAAAGAAGGAAACTGCTTTCTGTTGCTCAGGCAGGCACAGGTAGCAAAATGGCTAATCTGTCAAACAGAATAGATAAAAGGAATTCTATATTTATTTTTATCCGCATGTAACTTACAATAGGACAAATTATATATATTTATTTCACCACAGGAATCTTGAAGGGCCCTGTTGCTCTGGACAGTACAATGGTTGAGGAAGACTCAGATTCTCCAATAATAGCTTTAACTGCTGTTTTTCCAGCGCAGGTGTGTTCTGCTGTCAACTCCTGGCCATTTATCAGAGCCATTGATGACCTCATAGAGGCTAATGTGGAACCACAGCTGTCAAATATTTGGTATCCAAACGAAATGTTTGGGAGCAACATCTGATTGCTGTTAATTTCCTCAATGGCAAAGATCATGGTCTGAGCAAAGCGAAATTCTCTCAAATTAAGGCTAATTTGTTTAGAGAGAGAGAAAGAGAGAGAGATTTCACAAAAATATAAAAAAAAATATGTGCAGTAAGGTTGGAAGATTGTCTTATTGTAAATATTAACTAATGTCTTATTTCACAAAATAAAATCAATTCCATAGGACATATATTATTTACACTGTTAAATTAATAAAATAGAAGCAGAGAAGTTGCAAACCTTGTGCACAATAGACGATGAGGTTTTTCTGTAAATGATGGCATTTCCACATTTATTTTGCTGTGAATTGAAAAAGCTCCTCCGATGATTATCTCTCCATATTTGGACAGCAGGGGGTACTCTGGTTGCCCTATAATACTACAGTTAGCCTTTTCCCCCTTTGTTTTAATGCTGCAGAGCAGCAAGAACCCAAAGACAAGCATCACAGAGACTCTGGACCTCCCATACTCTTCTGATGACAATGAGTTTGTTTATATAGTGTTTGTCAGACTCATCATGAGCACATAATGAACAAAGTTATGTAATCATATGGTGAGTTCTCCAGTCACCAGCCCAATGTTTCACTGTTTCGAAGCATTCCAAACGCCACACGCTGGTGACCCCTGCTGGTCAGAACAGTGAAATGCAACCCAAACTCAGGCCAAATGAGAAAGCAGACTCATTCGCTGGGCCAGTTCTCCGCAGGCCAACAAACTAACACGGTGTGATTATGATTCAGGCTGCATCACAAGTCAGAAATCAGATTAGTATTCGATAGTATTCAAATATTTCATTCAGTTTCTTTTGCTTGAAGATTGGATTCATCATACCAGTATGGAAATGAGGCTGGTCATAGGTCTGGGCAGAGGAATTGTCTGGTTCTTGTGGTCTTGTGGTCTTGTGGAAACGTTGTCACCCCACAGTACCACCTGTATTCAGAATTTGGGGGTCTGGATTGATAACAACATTACCCTTGAAAAGCAGATAAGTGCGGTGGTTAAGTCCTGCTTCTTTCACCTCCGTCTCTTAGCTAAGGTTAAACCATTTTTGTCTGGTAAGCACTTTGAGATAGCTATGCATGCTTTCGTAACATCCAGATTGGACTATTGTAATTCTTTATTTATTGGGATTTCTCAGAAACACATCACCCGTCTACAAATAGTCCAAAATGCAGCTGCACGCCTCCTCAAAGGAAAACGTAAATTTGAACATATTACACCGGTTCTGATCTCGCTTCATTGGCTACCGATTAAATTTCGAATAGATTTTAAAGTTTTGCTCTTTGTTTTTAAATCTATACAGAACTTAGCTCCCCAGTACCTATCTGAATTGCTTCACCCAGAAATTAAGTCAAGATCACTAAGATCGTGGGGACTCGAACTTATGGGGGTGACCGTGCTTTCGCAGCTTATGGACCCAAGCTATGGAATAGCCTACCCCCCAATATCAGATCTGCCCAAACTCTGACACTTTTTAAAACTTCTCTGAAAACGTATCTCTTTTCACTAGCTTTTAATATACCCTGATGTGTCCGACTTTTTCTCTTCGATGTGTATCTTTGCTGGTTTTGTGCTTGTATTGTCTACCCTTATTGGCCTTGTTAAGCTCTTTGGTCAACGCCAGTTGTTTTTAAATGTGCTATACAAATACAATTGTTGTTGTTGTTGTTGTTGTTGTCTTTGCTGAGGATCTGTGCCGATGGCTGTCGTGTCTACGAGGCCTTCACAGGGGATTGTCTAGTTGACAGGATCTCTGCTGACATTCAGTGCTGTGTTGAGTTTGTTCAATTCAATTCAAATTTATTTGTATAGCGCTTTTCACAATACATATTGTTTCAAAGCAGCTTTACAGAAAGTGCATTTCAGAAATGTACATAGAAAAATACAGTTAGTTAATCATGTATTAATTTAGGGCATAAACATATCGCCAGCGTCGAGTCGTCTCTTCACAGGCGTCGAGTCGTCTCTTCACAGGCTTCGAGTCGTCTCTGCACGGGTGTTGGGGCATCTGTAGTTTCCATGGGAGGCTGGATACAAACTGGAGCTGACGATCTGTATTTACCTCGGGATTAGCGTCCCGAGATAACAACAGAAAAGCAGATGGGAAAAAATTAGCGTAGCTGCTGTTCATAATATTAATGCATTCAATCTGATTCAACTGTAGTATAAAAGGTAAGTATTATGTGAATGCTTGGCTAAAGAGATGCGTCTTTAATCTAGTTTTAAACTGGGACAGCGAGTCTGAGCCTCGAACAATATCAGGAAGGCCATTCCAGAGTTTAGGAGCTAAATGTGAAAACGCCCTCCCTCCTTTAGTGGACTTTGATATCCTAGGAATGACCAGAAGCCTCGAATTTAGTGATCTTAAGGAGCGCGATGGATTGTAGGGCGATAGAAGTTCCGTTAAATACCCAGGAGCTAAACCATTTAGGGCTTTATAGGTCATTAGTATTACTTTGTAATTGATACGGAACTTTATAGGTAACCAATGTAGAGATGATAGAATTGGTGTTATATGATCATATTTTCTTGACCTAGTAAGAACTCTAGCAGCTGCATTTTGGACTAACTGTAGCTTGTTTATTGAGGATGCAGGACAACCAGCTAATAAAGCATTACAGTAATCTAGTCTCGAGGTCATGAATGCATGAACTAACTTTTCTGCATCAGAAAGAGATAGCATGTTACGTAGCTTAGCAATGTTTCTAAGGTGGAAAAAGGCTGTTCTTGTAACATATGAAATATGACAATGTGTTGTATGTAATTTTATTTTGTGATTTTTCTGTGATTATTTTTAAAGGTTGCCTTTTTTAAATCTGGCTGGGGGACAACCGATGAAAATTAGCACTTTTGAGCTAACTCGGGTACATTTACATTGTTTTAATGTTGATTAATGTACACTGTCCCCTTTCAAATAAAGAAATAAATGAAATTAAAAATGAAAAATATAGTGTTGGGGGTGCAATAACAGTGCTTGTTTGCCTAGCCTGGTCTTATATAAACCTTTACATGCTTGTGTGAGCGGAGGCTATTGCCACCTAAGATATAGAATATGTTTTGTAAATGCTCCCAACTACAGGGTTTCCAAATAAATGGAAAAAACAAGCAGAGATGCGTACAATCTTTATTTGACACCAAAGTAGTAAAAGGATAATCATACAAAAATTATAAGAAAAAATACACAAGTTACAAATACAACAACATTCACACAAAAGAAAAGAATAAATCAAAGTGGCCACTTGTAAAATTGGATCTTGGACAGTCAATATCAATATCAATATCCCTTGGGATAAGTCACATTTGGGATAAAGAAAGAAAAATGAAAACAAAATATCCCAATTAAATTCAAACCACCTCAATTCACACCTTCATGCAAATGTATAACCAAAGATCACAATCCACACAATAAACAACAAAGTATAAATAAATTAAATAAATCCTCCCAATCCCAGCAGCTAATAGCCCATGGTAGTTGTAAAGGAATTGACAGTAGATAAGAAACGGTGGCAATAACCACCCACAGTACTCAAGAACACAATTGGCCAAAAAAACAAAGAAACAAAAAAAGAAATATCAAATTAAAGAAAATACAATTAAATCAATCAATATAACAAGTAAATAATTCCATACCCAATCATCTCAGCACACGCACACACTTCCATACACACAAACGCCACCACAAACACGCATTCACACCGAGCTCACTCAAATACGCGCTCGCCTCAACACACACTCAAATAAAGACTCGTTCACATCAAAAGTGTTCACACAAACATGCGTTCACACGGACACGCGCTCGCATCAACACACACACATAAAACCCCGCTCACACAACTGTGCGCTCGCACAAACACACGCTCGCATCAACACGCACTTGCGCTTCTAAATCACAGTAGTCCGTGGTGGGACTTGAGCGCGCACCCTCTTCAGTCTTCACAGCACAGCACCACGGGTCGCAGTAGCGAGCCGCCACACAGCAGCAAAACAACAGCGGGCAGATTTCTACAGCACAATTGACTGGCCCTCGGTGAGAACGGTGAACAAACCACCAATACTGCCTCGATCACACTTGATATATGTTAATGCAATTGAACATCCACAGGCCCACGGCAAAAGTTAAAAAAGGGATTTCCAACTTATGCAGGTCTACAACACTTAATACGCGCTCAATGCTTGATGCATAATAGATTGCTCTTGCGACACAAAAGAATGCAGCCTGCGTACCATGCCGGAAGGAAAACGGAAGTAAGAGGAAATCTCCGTGTTTTTAAAGGGCCGTGAGCGTACCATGCCAGAGAGAAAACGGAAGTGAAAGGGAATCTCCGCATTTTTAAAGGGGCCGTGAGCTTAACTTCCGCCCAGCTCCATCCACCTACACAGAACGGAAGACCCTAAAAGGGTCACCCCATTACACTTGCTACAAAATTAAGGGCCTATCCTTACAAAAACAGCCTGAGCTTATATCCTTTTAATCTTTTTCCTACAAGTTTAAAAAAGAGTGATCAGTTATATGAAAATCAGAAATGAAAAGTATAAGTGTGATGTAAGACTTAAACTTGGTTCATTTTCTTAGTATTATTATGGTTTGATGTGTCTGATTAATCAGTTATCAGTAAATGATAAAAGGGAGGAATTGTAATGGAAAATTTTGATTTTCATTGGTTTACAGTGTTGATTTTCATTTGTTTTAAGTAAGACATTGAAATGACCCTTGCTGGACAGTACGTGGTCTGCCAAACTTTAGTTGACTAATGTGTTTGTGTTTTTAAACTGGGAAGCAGCTGAGACGTCAGGAGGGTACAGATTGAAAGGGACCTCTGACCCCTAGGGCTCTAATTTAGAACTTGTGAGTTTGTAAGAATAAACTCAGCAGGATTAGATCACTAGCCGAGAAAACCTTCCCTTGTTTAGATAAGAGCCTGTAAGCAGGTAACCTTGATAGAAGGTATAAAGGCTGCTCTGCACTCCCCCCTGACGGTCGCACTTGCTTACAGACTGTACTTATGACTTCTGTGGGCAACTGGGCCTTCTTGCAAGAATAAGTACTTTTTGAAAAGACAATTTGACTCAGAAATGTCTCCTACACAGTGATGGTTGTTTAATGAGAATAAAAGAATTTGCCACAACAAGTACTACACCCTGTAGTTCGTTACAACATAAATGTAAGAAAATGTAATGAGAGGCATGAATATAACAAAAGTCATTCTGCATTAATCATACCTAATTTAACATACCTGAGTTTGACATATATTTGCTTGTAACATCAATTCTAGATAGGAAGCTGTTCACCTGCTCCACTTCCTCACCAATAGTTGACCCAGCTCCTTCCTGGTAGGCCCTGGTAAGTTAGACTTTGCACTCTTGTTGTCTCCGAGTTGATGGGGAATACTTGCTGCTTCGGTTCTTGGAGCAGCTGTGGGGAGTTTGTGAGTTCTTTTTTTATGCTTTGTGTTGCACCAGATAATGCTACTCTTGATACGATTATTACTATTTTTGTGTTTATGTTTTTTAAGATGTTGTATGAGTAGTGGCACTATTACTAATAGCAATAGCGATGCCGAAATGAATATTACATTTGTAAGTTGGAATGTAAGAGGAATGGGACACCCGATTAAAAGGGGAAAAGTTTTTGCACATTTAAAGTCATTGTCGGCTGATATTATTTTTCTTCAGGAAACCCATATTAGACCCAGCGAACAGGTGCGGCTTAGGGCAAATTGGATCTCACAAGTTTATCAAGCCACTTTTTCCTCTAAAGCCAGAGGGAATCTATTCCTTTCCGAATGCAATCTTTGGTGTCTGACCCGGCGGGAAGATATATTATTGTATCAGGATGCATTAATAATTTCCCGATTACATGTATTAACGTTTATGTACCAAATATAGATGATCCTGCTTTTTTCAGAAAATTATTTGGGCTTATTCCAGATACTAACTCGACTAATGTGATAATTGCTGGAGACTTTAACTGCTATTTGGATCCTCATCTTGATCGTCATTCTTCACAAGTTCCTCATCCTATTCAATCTGTTGGTGTTTTAAATAATTTGATAAAATCCATGAATCTTGTAGATATATGGAGATTACTTAATCCGACTGCTTGTGATTATTCTTTTTTTTCTCATGTTCATAAATCCTATACACGTATTGATTACTTTATTATTGACTCCAAATTAATTCAGGGGGTGACTCAGTCCAAGTACCATAATATTTTGATTTCTGATCATAGCCCTGTTTCTATGGGTCTGAAAATTTCACTACCAAAGGCACAGTATTGTTGGCATTTTAATCCTCAATTATTAATGGATAAACAGTTTCAGTCTTACAGGTCTGAGTGTTTACACCAATTTTTGGAGACTAATGACAAGGGGGATGTTTCAGACTCTTGTCTGTGGGAAACATGTAAAGTAGTGTTAAGAGGTCATATTATTGCATATTAATCCTCTTTGAGGAGGGAGAAGCGTAAGCGCCTGGCTGAGATAGAATCCACACTTCCATCTAAAGCTCAGAGTGACCTTAACGCTATTCTTAAGTTGAAATATGAATATAACTCTATTTTGAGCGATCATGTCTCTAATTTGTTAATTAAACTTAAACAGAAACAGTTTGAATTGGGAGATAAGGCAGATAAGCTTCTTGCCAGGCAACTAAAAGGTGTGCAGGCTAGTAGGGCCATTCATCAAATCAAATCTCAGAATGGTACTTTAGTAACACATCCTAAAGAAATTAATAATCGTTTTGTTGAATTTTATAAGCAGCTTTACTCGTCCGACTGTTCTGAACTGAACATTACAGGACAGCAATTCCTTGATGCGGTGGACTTTCCAAAACTTAATGAATGTGCCAGAGAGGAATTAGAGGAACCGTTTACTCTCTGTGAAATTCTGGAGGCAATTAATTCCTTTTCTAATGGTAAAGCCTCAGGCCCTGATGGGTTTGGTGTGGAATTCTATAAGGCTAATGCAAATGCAATTGCTCCTTTGTTACTTAGAATGGTAAATCATTCGATTGAGAAGGAAATATTTCCCGACTCTTTTTATGAGGCACACGTATGCCTTTTGAAGAAAAAAGACAGAGATGTTACGGAGCCTTCTAGTTACAGGCCAATTAGTCTTCTTAATTGCGATCAAAAAGTAATTGCCATGATTTTGGCCACCCGTCTGAATAAGCATGTGGCCTCGTTAATTCACCCAGACCAAACTGGCTTTGTCCCAGGACGATTTTCATTTTTTAATTCACGTCGCCTGCTAAATATTTTGTACAGTAATCAAAGTAAGAACTCTAAGGCAGCTGTTCTTTCTTTAGACGCTGAAAAGGCCTTCGATCGAATAGAATGGAGTTATATGTTTTCTGTGCTGGATCGGTTTGGCTTTGGTGAGATTTACAAACGAATCATAAAAATGCTTTATTCTTCTCCTAAATCTGCAATACTCATTAATTTGGATAGGTCTGCTTTCTTTCCTCTTCAGCGAGGTACACGGCAGGGCTGTTGTCTAAGCCCATTGTTATTTGATCTAGCTTTTGAACCCTTGGCCATCCATCTTCGTAATCATTCTGAGATCAAGGGTATATCATGTGGTCATTCTGAGGTTAAAGTTTCCTTGTATGCAGACGACCTGCTTTTATATTTGAGTGATCCTTCTTCTGCTTTGCCATTTTTAATGGAATCACTTGAGGTTTTTGGCTCTTTTTCTGGTTATTCTGTTAATTGGGAGAAGAGTGTTTTCATGCCCTTGGGGGAAGGGTTGGATGCTCAGTTTCAGAGGTCTTTACCCTTTGGAGTAACAGAGGATTATTTCACTTATTTAGGGTGAATCATTCCGAAAAAATGTAAACAAATTTTCACTCTAAATTTTGCAGAAGCCATAAACAAGTAAAAAATATCTATTGATAAATGGAGGGTGCTTCTGTTATCTTTAATTGGTCGGGTCAGTGCTATTAAAATGGTCTCTCTACCTCGCTTTGTTTATCTTTTCCAGAACCTGCCTATGTATTTGCCACATTCTTTTTTTAAACAATTAGATTCTGTCATTTTGCCATTTATTTGGGGTTATAAAGCACACCGAATTTCTAAGGACCATTTGCAGAAGCCGAAAGAGTTGGGTGGTCTAGCGCTACCTGTTTTCCGTCGTTATTATTGGGCTGCTAATGCCAGGGCTATGATGTTCTGGCGGCTTAGTGATCAATCTGCTGATAAATTGATGGACACCCAACCCAGGTGGCTGTACATGGAGGCTCGGTCAGTTGTTTGTAGCTCTCTTGCTGCTATTCTTTTTTCGAACCCTGTACCTTTAAAGAAGTCACAATGTAAAAATGTTGTTGTGCTCAATTCCATTAGAATTCTAAATCAATTGAAGACTGTTTTAAATATTACGCATCCTTCAGTGCACCAGTCCATTTGTGATAATTATAATTTTTTGCCTGGCCAGTCACATAAGGTATTTTCACTGTGGAGAAGCAAAGGACTGTCCATGATTAAGGACTTCTATATTGATGGAAAATTTGCCACTTTCGAGCACTTGTATAAAACCTTTAATCTTTCCCAATCACAATTTTTCCGATATCTACAGGTGCGCCACTACATTAAACATTCTTTTACTGAGTTTCAGGAGTTACCTCAGGATCATTATCTGTATGATCTTTTTGGTCAACCCCCTAATGCCAAACAGTTGGTAACTCGGTTTGTTTCTTTGTTTGTATCTCATTTTTCAGTCTCTTCAGATCACATCAAAGCTGCATGGGAAAATGACATCCGTGTTTTTTTTCTCTTTTTTTTTTCTTTCTCTCCTTTGTTTATTTGATGTATAACATACTTTTTGTATACATTTTGTGCAACTTAGTTTGTTTTGTGTTTGTATAAAAACTGTTATAAATAAAATTAAAGCTGCAAGCAGCATTTATCGGGGTTCAAGCAGTTAAGGCCATTAAGGCCTTTAAGCACAAAAGCATCAAAAGTTATTAAGTTGTATTTAGCAAGCGTGTAACCACTGACATAATAGATGGAAAAGACCGTTTACAGCCAATACAGGCAGTTTACCATGGGAAATATATGGTTTTAAAGCTTTTTAACAGTTATAGCGCCACCTATGGTCCGATCTCCATAAAATTGTTTACTGTGACCTCAAATTGAACCCATACACATGTGTACTGAGTTTGGTGAATATATCTCATTTACTTCTTGAGTTATAGCCATTTTAGTTTACCTTGATTTACCATATTCTAGCATGATTTACCATAATTTATCATGATTTATCATAGTTTACCATGATTTACCCTGTTCTAGCATGATTTACCATGATATGCCACATTCTAACATGATTTACCATAGTTTATCATGATTTATCATGGTTTACCATGATTTACCCTGTTCTAGCATAGTTTACCATGATTTACCATGTTCTAGCATGATTTACCATGATATACCACTTTCTAGAATGATTTGCCAGGAGTCTAGCATGATTTACCTTAATACACCACATTCTAGTATTATTTACTATGATTTACCATGTTTCTAGTGTGATTTACCATGATTTACCACATTACTAGCACTTATGTGAAGTGTCAGTGCAAATGAAGTGATAAACACTGACAAAATATGATTGTGTTATAATAGTTATTGTTATATAAGTGATTTTTAGAGTCTAAATATGAATGTGAGCACATGTGAAAAGCACATGTGAAAAGACTTCATTAATCAGTATAATGGCCAGCAGAGGGCAGTAGAAGACCACTTATTGGCTCACTTTCACTTTAACCCTCTGGAGTCTGAGCGGTTTTCTGGGCCCTGGAGGTGTTCTGACATGCTCTGACATTTGTGCTTTTTTCAGTTATTTATAAACATGTTAATGGAAAAGGTGTAAATTCACTCTATATAGCACAAACAGGGCTACCAAAATATGTGATCACCATGCATGTATATTTTTGAATTTTTAAGAGAATAATGTTTATGCGTGGTTATTGAAAAAAATTTAAATGAAAGTTGCTGAAATAAGACCACAAAACTCATAATAAATATGTGTCAATAAGACTTTTGACTAATGGATGTTGTCGAAATTATGTGAAAATAGTCTTGCTTTATCGTTCACATAAAACAATACATTGATTTAAATTGATGTAAAACAGGTTTTGCTTGGAAAGCCAATATGCGAGGGGGCGTGAACGAGGAGTGGTTTACACCTGAGATTACAATGTCCCACCCATTATGCGTAATGACTCTGCATAATTAGCCATTCATTCAGGTGTGACACTGACTGAGCCACAATGCAAGGACAAAATATATATTTAGAAGAAGACTTATATTGACCATTTAAGATTTTGCTTACATCTATCTTGTAAATATGTTTTGCTATTTTATTAAAAAGGTTACAATTACAACAATAATTACAATTTCAAAAATATTTCAAGTGTACTCTTTCTTTGTAAAAAAAAAAAGATTATAGGCCTACATTTTATCTATGTATTCATTAGTTTGAATATAGCCAACATTGGAACAGCTAACATCTTAGTTGATGACTTTATTTTTGACAAAAATAGTATTTTATATATATAGAAATTGCTAAACAAAAGCTTATTTGATGTGGCAGTATATTCTACATTAAAAACTGTACCCAAATCTAGTCAACAAAATGTTGTCTTTCATATTTCGCCTGACTGTAACGTTGTTTTTATGAAATATTAGGGCATATAAATGTTAATTTGCAGTTTAATACGTTGCTTATACAAATAGCCTACATTTTATTTCAACATATTTCAGTCGATTTTTACTCATCTCAGTATAGCAATACAGTTTGCTAAAACATCATCATTCATTCACACACGCGATTTAAATTTAAACTGTCTTTTTGCGAGCTGTGGTAAACAGCGTGCATCTCTGCCGTTCATTCATTCACAAACAGAAACCCGATTCACGTGAGAAGGAAAAAAAAACTTACTACAGTATTCCTCAGCTCGCTCCTCGATATACCCGCACTTCTGAGGTACATTTTCCATTATTATTATTCCTCACAGCGCTGCGAGACAGTGTAAACAAGTAATGATCTGAATAAACTTGTGTTTTCTCGTATGGGGGCGTTCACAGGTTTGCGTGGATTGCCTCAGTCATTTGCGTTTGAATAGCGCGCGCTCTCCGTGGGCGTGTCACATTACATTTGAATTAGCTGTAATGAGCTCGACTGGAATCGCTCTCTTTTAATACAGATTTCACAAGATGAGAATATTTGTTTTTCATATAAATTACTTCATTTAAAAGAAGAGAATTCAAGCTTCATGCCTGTGTGTCTGTATGCCTGTTTGACTGAGTATTCACTGAGTTATTGTTCATTTTCGGACGCGTTTCAGAATGGACTTCACTGGCAGAGAGAAGGCAGAACTCGCTTCGTGTTTATTTTTCTTCATTTGGCAAAAAGCACAACACTTTGTTTTTATTGTGAGTATACACAAAAATAATACACATTTAACAGAATCGATTGATGTATGAAACTCCTATGGAAAATCAAAGTCAACAGAGTATTTATGAGTTTCTTTTACACTGATAAAAAAAAAGCGAGCTGGTATCGCCGGCGATACCGCCGACCTCAGGGGGTTAAACTTCATGATTTTCACCAGTTTTCTGCACTAAAGCAAACCAGTTTTTCCATGTTAACTCAATAATGCATGCTTACACACACCCACCCACCCCACACACACACCCACACACCCACACACAAATAAACATACGCACACAAATACAAATATGTTTTTAATGTTTTGGGATATGTTATTGAGAAAATATATTTATTGGTCTATAGGAATTCCTTTGTGATCTAATAATATAAAAAAGAAAAGAAAAAAAGATTGCTTTTTAAAGCATTTGTTTGTTTCCCAATACTGAAAACTAATGAAAAGGTCATGTGTAATCCTGCTGCTCCCTCTAGTGGACAGTGGTATTACAGCTTCCATCTTACAGTTGAAGTGATTGAATGAATTAATGAATGGGAATTTGGTTTTTCACTTATATCTCGGGAACCAGAAGGCGAAAAATTCTGAAACTCAGAGCATAGATAGTGCTTGAGGAGCCCTGTTGAATGAGACCATCAATTATTTACTAGGATTTGCCATGTTTCTAGCGTGATTTACCATGATTAACCACATTACTAGCAATTATGTGAAGTGTCAGTGCAAATGAAGTGATAAACACTGACAAAATATGATTGTGTTATAATAGTTATTGTAATATAAGTGTTTTCCATGTTAACTCAATAATGCATGCTTACACACACACACACACACACACACAAATACAAATATGTTTTCAATGTCTTTAGGATGTGTTATTGTGAAAAAATATTTTAATGGTCTAACCATTTCATATATTTCATTGTGATCTACATAATAATTAAAAGAAAATAGCTTTAACCATTTGTTTGTTGGCCAAAGCTGAAAGCTGATAAAAAGATTAATACTATGTCTAATACTGCTGCTCCCTCTAGTTGACAACAGTGGAATTACAGCCTCCATCTTACAGTTGAAGTGTTTGAATGAATGAATGTGAATTTGGTTTTTCACTTATATCTCGGGAACCAGAAGGCGAAAAATTCTGAAACTCAGAGCATAGATAGTGCTTGAGGAGCCCAGTTGAATGAGACCATCACGGTGTTTTTGGGCGATTGGGGCCGGGACTTATGACCGTTCAAAGGCATATATTTTGAGGCTTTTATCTCTGGAATGCCCAGGGCAAATTACACCACATTTGAATCGAAGCTAGCCAAGGATGGGCCCTTTCCAACGAGCTCTCACACAAGGTTCGGGGTGGTCTGGGTCGGGAGTTACGGCCGTTCAAAGTCGGGGGTCCCGCGGACTAGCGATCCGCGCGGGGGGGGGGGGGGGGGGGGGGGGCGCTCCCGAGGCCCGCGACGATACGTTTCGATCAAGAGCCCGGAGAGGTCCTTACCATCAAAATTTGAGCGCGCAGCGACTTTCCGTTTTCGAGTTATGAGTGAATTTGTACTGGGGGGGCGTGGCCTAAATGGCGGCCTCCGTTTTTACTTTCGTTTTCAGAATACCATTCCTTTATGTGACACAATTGTCAATAGTAATACTTCAATAGATGAGTTTTGACAATTGTAGTGGTTGTAAATGTTAAAATAATGATTTTATAAAGTCTAAATATGAATTTTATAACAATATTAGGGAGTAGTATGATGAAATGACAGCAGGGGGCAGTAAAATACCACTTATTGGCTTAATATGTCATTATATTCATATAAAATCACCTTTTGAAGAAGTTCAACTTTTTCTGATAATTATTGATCTAGAGAGTTCAGAGAATTGTACTGCACTGGTTTTGAACATTATGATATGAACATTATATGATAATAGATAGAAGACACCATTTACAACAAATACAGGCAATTTACTATAGGAAATATGTGGTTTTAAAGCGTTTTAACAGTTATAGCGCCAACTATGGTCCGATCTCCATAAAATTTTCCATGCTTCTTTAGCAGGTTATGACACATATGCTCATCAATTTTTGTGAAGTTCTGAGTTTTCGTTTAGGATTTATAGGCTTTTGAGTGCATTTTACCACGCCCATTTTCTTTATGACCCAATTATACCCATGCGAAAAATGCAAAAGTTCAACTTTTTTTTGATAATTATTGATCTAGAGAGTCCAGAGAATTGTCCTAGACTCGTTTGGTTCCGATCGGGCGAAAAACCTAGGACTAGTTCGCAAAAGTAGGTTTTTAACATATTCGCGAATAATTAATGAACCGTTTGATTGACAGAAATGGTTCTTGAGGCAAAGTTGTTCAGCATGAGCAGGTCTATCAAATGATATGCATATTGTGTGGATGTGTGCAACACCACGTGATTACAGAGCCATAAAACACGTCAGCGCCAACTAGTGGCCGATTTCTTTCAAAATTCTTACAGACCTCTAGGGCCGTGAGTTGAACATGCCCATCGAGTTTCGTTCCGATCGGCCTCCGTTAACCTTGTCTAATAGGTGCTCAACTTCATTGGCCGATGGCGGCCATGTTTTTCAAGATACACCAATGTCCTCATAGATGTAGATGGGGCCTTGGACCAAGACACTGCATACCAATTTTCAAGTCAATCGGACTAACGGTCAGGTGGTTATAGCCCTTTTCAAGTTTTTTTCATGTTATAGCGCCACCTAGTGTTCAATCGTCGCGATTTTTTTTACTGTGAACTCAACACAAGTGTACCAAGGTTGGTGAAGATATCTCATTCACTTCTGGAGTTATAGCCATTTTAGTAAAATAGGCCCCTCCCATAACATACGTTTTGGCGCCCCTTAGCGACCGTGAATCGAAATTTCAACTTTTTTTCGATAATTATTGATATTCAGACTCCAGAGAACATTTCTGCACTGGTTTGGTTCCAATCGGGCAAAAAACCAGGGACTAGTTCGCAAAAGTAGGTTTTTGACAAAATTCTAAATGGCGGAAAATCTATCATGGCGGAAATGAAATCGGAGATATACGTTTTGTTCGTCAGGCATCCAGCTTTCCAAGGATATAAGACACTTGAGTCTACAACATACGGTCTAGGAGTTATGAACAGTTTCGCGCTTTTGGTTGCTATAGCGCCACCTATGGGCCAATCGGGGTCATACTCTCTGAACCTTTCCTCGATTTTTGTACTACCATCTGGCAAAGTTTCAAGGTTCCAGCTCTTACGGTTTTGGCTGCACGATGCGTTTTACGGCAGAATAATAATAATAATTAAAGCTGCAAGCAGCATTTATCGGGGTTCAAGCAGTTAAGGCCTTTAAGACCTTTAAGCACAAAAGCATCAAAAGTTATTAAGTTTTATTTAGCAAGCATTTAACCACTGACATATATGACTCCAACGTCACAGTCAGTGTTATGCTGGGATTCACTCATTTTTCAGCGGTCTTTTGCAAACAGGAGATTTACACATGAAGGAGAAAACAATGGTGTTTGAGGCTCACGGTATGTCAGTTCCATGTCCAGAACTCTTATCATTCAACTATGCCAAGATAAATACAGTTTTCAATTGTATGGCACCTTTAAAATAGATGATTAGTAATGTAATGCTTACTTGCAGTCTGAAATGGCTTTAACAAAAGAAGAAAAATATTCTTAGATTTCTGTTCATTCTAATCATGTACAAATAAAGTAGCACAGTAAGATTACATTTATTTGAATGCATTAGTGAGTGTGTGATTGTGCTGTGTGTGCAGCTTATCAATACTAAAAGTGAAGGTGTAGTTGATATCTTTGGTGATAATATCTGTAATCATAAAAAACAAAAACAATTAAGAAATAAAGAATTAAAATTACAAATAATATTCTATTAAGATATGAGTTACAATAACATGATTTGTAATAGTAATAATATCAATAATATATGCACAATACACACAGTTTAGACTATCAGGTCTGTGTTTTACAAAAACATTAGTATTGCAGCCAATGTGAGTCTGTGGGATTTATAAACAGACAAAATATGATTTGAAATGTTATTTTAATGATTTTATTAAGTTTAAACAATATTTCAAATGGTAAAAAAAAAATAATAATAATATTTTAGTGGGTAGAATGAACCAATGAGTGTTCTTCTTCTGGTGGTTAAAATGTAAATGAAAACAATAATACTTAAACAATAATACTTAATACACTAACCATGCTTGAACACACACATGCACACACATTTTGTTGTAGATGTAGATATTTAAAATAAAAGATAGGTAACAAAATGATAATTGCAAATCTCCTCTGTATAACACCATTTTCAGATTTCAAATTAATCACTGAGAGGCAGAATTGTTCAAACTGAGAGCTCAGTACAAATGAAGTGATAAACTTTGACAAAACATGATTGTGTTATAATGGGTGATTTTCATGCAAGTAATTTTATATAGTCCAAAACTTAATGCAAAAGCACAGATGAAAATATTTTATTAAGTAGAATGTCCTGCAGAGGGCAGTAGAAGACCACTAATTGACTCACTTTCATTTGAAAGACTTTTTTATCCACCAGTAAAACAAAGCAGTTTCTCCATGTTCTTTCCATTAAGCATGCTTACACACACAGACACACACACAGACACAAACACATCCACACACACAAAGACAAATGTTTTCAATGTTTTTAGGATGTGATATTGTGAAAATATCTTCATCTCCTCATCCTGAATAACTTTGACTCAAGAATTACTAATGTCAATCAAACCGTTCATAATCATAATAAAAAAAAAAAAAATATATATATATATACAAATATCATAAAAAAAAAAAAACATCATAATAAAAAAAGATTGCTTCTTAAAGCATTTGTTTATTTCCCAATACTGAAAGCGAATTAAAAGATCATGCGTAATCCTGCTGCTCCCTCTAGTGGACAACAGTGGAATTACAGTCTCCATCTTACAGTTGAAGTGTTTGAATGAATGAATGGGAATTTGGTTTTTCACTTATATCTCGGGAACCAGAAGGCGAAAAATTCTGAAACTCAGAGCATAGATAGTGCTTGAGGAGTCCTGTTGAATGAGACCATCGCAGTGTTTTTGGGCGATTGGGCCCGGGAGTTATGAGGCATATTATTTTGGGGCTTTTATCTCTGGAATGCCCAGGGCAAATTACACCACATTTGAATCGATGCTAGCCAAGGACGCGCCCTTTCCAACGAGCTCTCACACAAGGTTCGGGGTGGTCTGGGTCGGGAGTTACGGGCGTTCAAAGTCGGGGTCCCGCGGACTAACGATCCGCGGGGGGGGGCGCTCCCGAGGCCCGCGACCATACGTTTCGATCAAGAGCCCGGAGACGTCCTTACCATCAAAATTTGAACGCGCAGCGACTTTCCGTTTTCGAGTTATGAGTGAATTTGTACTGGGGGGGCGTGGCCTAAATGGCAGCCTCCGTTTTTACTTTCGTTTCTGGATTCCATTCATTAATGTGACACAATTGTCAATAGTAATACTTCAATAGATGAGTTTTGACAAAATGTGATTGTAAATGTTAAAATAATGATTTTATAAAGTCTAAATATGAATTATATAGCAATATTAGGGAGTAGTATGATGAAATGACAGCAGGGGGCAGTACAATACCACTTATTGGCTTAATATGCCATGTTATATATTTTTTTACATTTTTAACTGTTATAGAGGCAAATTTTGTCCGATCTGTCTGAAATTTTTCATACTTCTTAAGAGTCACATGTTCTGACTTGTTTTTATTAAAGAGATATAGGCTTTTGGAGACACTTGGTCAAGGCTACATATTGAAGTGACACTATTATAGCCATCCAAATGAAGAAGTTATACTTTTTCTGATAATTATTGATCTAGAGAGTCCAGAGAATTGCACTGCACTGGTTTTGAACATTATTATATGAACATTATATGATTATAGATGGAAAATACCATTTACAGCCAATACGGGCAATTTACCATATAATATATGATTTTAAAGCGTTTTAAAACAGTTATAGCGCCACCTATTGTCCGATCTCCATGAAATGTTGCATGCTTGTTAAGGATGTTATGTCACATATGCTCACCAATTTTTGTGAAGTTCTGAGTTTTTATTTAGGATTTATAGACTTTTTAGTGTATTTTGCCACGCCCATTTTATAAATGACCCTATTACAGCCATTCAAATGCAAAAGTTCAACTTTTTTTCGATAATTATTGATCTAGAGAGTCCAAAGAATTGTCCTAGACTGGTTTGGTTCCGATCGGGCGAAAAACCAGGGACTAGTTCGCAAAAGTAGGTTTTTAACATGTTCGCGAATATTTAATGAACGGTTTGATTGACAGCAATGGTTCTAGAGGCAAAGTTGTTCAGCATAAGCAGATCTATCAAATGATATGCATTTTGTGATGATAAGTGTAACACCACGTGATTACAGAGCCATAAAACTCATTAGCGCCAACTAGTGGCCGATTTCTTTCAAAATTCTTACAGACCTCTAGGGCCATGAGCCGAACATGCCCATTGAGTTTCGTTCCGATCGGCCTCCGTTAACCTTGTCTAATAGGTGCTCAAACTTCATTGGCCGATGGCGGCCATGTTTTTTGAGATACGCCAATGTCCTCATACACATACATGGCACCTTGGACCAAGACACTGCATACCAATTTTCAAATCAATCGGACTAACGGTCAGGTGGTTATAGCCTGTTTTATGTTTTTTTTATTTTATAGCGCCACCATGAGGCCAATCGTCGCGATTTTTTTACTGTGACCCCAGATTGAACTCATACACATGTGTACCAAGTTTGGTGAAGATACCTCATTTACATCGGGAGTTATAGCCATTTTAGTAAAATAGGCCCCTCCCACAACGTACGTTTTGGCGCCCCTTAGCGACCGTGAATCGAAATTTCCACTTTTTTTCGATAATTATTGATATTCAGACTCCAGAGAACATTTCTGCACTGGTTTGGTTCCAATCGGGCAAAAAACCAGGGACTAGTTCGCAAAAGTAGGTTTTTGACAAAATTCAAAATGGCGGAAAATCTATCATGGCGGAAATGAAATCGGAGATATACGTTTTGTTCGTCAGGCATCCAGCTTTCAAATGATATAAGACACTTGAGTCTACGACATACGGTCTAGGAGTTATGAACAGTTTCGCGCTTTTGGTTGCTATAGCGCCACCTATGGGCCAATCGGGGTCATAATCTCTGAACCTTTCCTCGATTTTTGTACTACCATCTGTCAAAGTTTCAAAGTTCCAGCTCTTACGGTTTGGGCTGCACGATGCGTTTTACGGCGGAATAATAATAATAATAATAATAATTAAAGCTGCAAGCAGCATTTATCGGGGTTCAAGCTATTAAGGCCTTTAAGGGTTTTTAAGCACAAAAGCATCAAAAGTTATTATGTTTTATTTAGCAAGCATGTAACCACTGACATAATAGATGGAAAAGACCATTTACAGCCAATACAGGCAATGTACCATAGGAAATACATGGTTTTAAAGCTTTTTAACAGTTATAGCACCACCTATAGTCCGATCTCCATAAAATTTGGCATGCTTGTTAATGATGTTATGTCACATATGCTCACCAATTTTTGTGAAGTTCTGAGTTTTCATTTAGGATTTATAGGATTTTTAATGTATTTTGCCACACCCATTTTATAAATGACCCTATTACAGCCATCCAAATGCAAAAGTTCAACTTTTTTTCGATAATTATTGATCTAGAGAGTCCAGAGAATTGTCCTAGACTGGTCTGGTTCCGATCGGGCGAAAAACCTAGGACTAGTTCGCAAAAGTAGGTTTTTAACATGTTCGCGAATATTTAATGAACTGTTTGATTGACAGCAATGGTTCTAGAGGCAAAGTTGTTCAGCATGAGCAGATCTATCAAATGATATGCATTTTGTGACGATAAGTGTAACACCACGTGATTACAGAGCCATAAAACTCGTTAGCGCCAACTAGTGGCCGATTTCTTTCAAAATTCTTACAGACCTCTAGGGCCATGAGATGAACATGCCCATCGAGTTTCGTTCCGATCGGCCTCCGTTAACCTTGTCTAATAGGTGCTCAACTTTATTGGCCAATGGCGGCCATGTTTTTTGAGATACACCAATGTCCTCATAGACATACATGACACCTTGGACCAAGACACTGCATACCAATTTTCAAGTCAATCGGACTAATGGTCAGGTGGTTATAGCCCTTTTCATGTTTTTTTCATGTTATAGCGCCACCTAGTGCTCAATCGTCGCGATTTTTTTACCGTGACCCCAGACTGAACCCATACACATGTGTACCGAGTTTGGTTAAGCTATCTGATTTACTTTTTGAGTTATAGACATTTTAGTAAAATAGGCTCCGCCCACAATGTTAATTTTATGCCCCCTAGCGACCAGGAATCGAAATTTCAACATTTTTTTGTTAATTATTGATCTTTAGACTCCAGAGAACATTTCTGCACTGGTTTGGTTCCGATCGGACAAAAAACCTAGGACTAGTTAGCAAAAGTAGGTTTTTGACAAAATTCAAAATGGCGGAAAATCTATCATGACGGAAATTAAATCGGAGATATACGTTTTGTTCGTCAGGCGTCCAGCTTTCCAATGATATAAGACACTTGAGTCTACGACATACGGTCTAGGAGTTATGAGCAGTTTCGCGCTTTTGGTTGCTATAGCGCCACCTATGGGCCAATCGGGGTCATAATCTCTGAACCTCTCCTCGATTTTTGTACTACCATCTGGCAAAGTTTCAATGCTCTAGCCCTTACGGTTTGGGCTGCACGATGCGTTTTACGGCAGAAGAATAATAATAATAATAATAATAAAAATCAGTACAATTACAATAGGGTTTCAGCACTTCGTGCTTGAACCCCTAATTAAAGCTGCAAGCAGCATTTATCGGGGTTCAAGCAATTAAGGCCTTTAAGGCCTTTAAGCATAAAAGCATCAAAAGTTATTAAGATTTATTTAGCAAGCATGTAACTACTGACATAATAGATGAAAAAGACCATTTACCATAGGAAATATATGGTTTTAAAGCTTTTTAACAGTTATAGCGCCACCTTTGGTCCGATCTCCATAAAATTTGGCATGCTTGTTAATGATGTTATTTCACATATGTTCACCAATTTTTGTGAAGTTCTGAGTTTTTATTTATGATTTATAGGTTTTTTTATTTATTTTGCCCCGCCCATTTTATAAATGACCCTATTACAGCCATCCAAATGCAAAAGTTAAACTTTTTTTTGATAATTATTGATCTAGAGAGTCCAGAGAATTGTCCTAGACTGGTCTGGTTCCGATCGGGCGAAAAACCAGGGACTAGTTCGCAAAAGTAGGTTTTTAACATAATTACAAATATTTAATGAACGGTTTGATTGACAGCAATAGTTCTTGAGGCAAAGTTGTTCAGCATGAGCAGATCTATCAAATGATATGCATTTTGTGACAATAAGTGTAACACCACGTGATTACAGAGCCATTAAACTCGTTAGCGCCAACTAGTGGCCGATTTCTTTCAAAATTCTTACAGACCTCTAGGGGCTTGAGCCGAACATGCCCACTGAGTTTCGTTCTGATTGGCCTCCGTTAACCTTGTCTAATAGGTGCTCAAACTTCATTGGCCGATGGCGGCCATGTTTTTCGAGATACACCAATGTCCTCATAGACATACATGGCACCTTGGACCAAGACACTGCATACCAATTTTCAAGTCAATCGGACAAACGGTCAGGTGGTTATAGCCTGTTTTATGTTTTTTTTATGTTATAGCGCCACCATGTGGCTAATCACCGCGATTTCTTTACTGAGACCTTAGATTGACCTCTTACACATGTGTACCAAGTTTGGTGAAGATAACTCATTTACTTCTGGAGTTATAGCCATTTTAGTAAAACTAGCTCCGCCTCCTTCGAACGTTTTGGCGCCCCTTAGCGACCGTGAATCAAAATTTTAACTTTTTTTTAATAATTATTGATAATCAGACTCCAGAGAACATTTCTGCACTTGTTTGGTTCCGATCGGACAAAAAACCTAGGACTAGTTCGCAAAAGTAGGTTTTGGACAAAATCCAAAATGGCGGAAAATTTGCATACCGGAAAGGAAATCCTTGAGGCCTTTTTTGTTCGGCTTGAGCCAAGGATTCCAATGATATAAGACACTTGAGTCTGTGACAAAGGGTTGGTGAGATTTAAGCAAAAATATGCCATTTTTTTGGTTTTTGCACTGTAGCGCCACCTATTGGCCAATCTGGCTCATATTTTGATAACCTCTCCTCGATTTTTGTACTACCATATGGCAAAGTTTCAAGTCTCTAGCACTTACGGTTTGGGCTGCACGATGCGTTTTACGGCAGAAGAAAAATAATAATAATAAAAATCCTTACAATTACAATAGGGTTTCAGCACTTCGTGCTTGAACCCCTAATAATAATAATAATAATAAAAATCAGCACAATTACAATATGGTTTCAGCACTTCGTGCTTGAACCCCTAATTAAAGCTGCAAGCAGCATTTATCGGGGTTCAAGCATTTAAGGCCTTTAAGCACAAAAGCATCAAAAGTTATTAAGTTTAATTTAGCAAGCCAAAAAACTCTCTAGCGCCAACTAGTGGCTGATTTCTTTCAAAATTCTTATAGACATCTAGAGCCATGATTCGAACATGCCTACCGAGTTTTATTCCGATCGGCCTCCGTTAACCTTGTCTACAGTCGTGGCCAAAAGTTTTGAGAATGACACAAATATTAGTTTTCACAAAGTTTGCTGCTAAACTACTTTTAGATCTTTTTTTCAGTTGTTTCTGTGATGTACTGAAATATAATTACAAGCACTTTATATGTTTCAAAGGCTTTTATTGACAATTACATGACATTTATGCAAAGAGTCAGTATTTGCAGTGTTGGCCCTTCTTTTTTAGGACCTCTCCAATTCGACTGGGCATGCTCTCAATCAACTTCTGGGCCAAATCCTGACTGATAGCAACCCATTCTTTCATAATCACTTCTTGGAGTTTGTCAGAATTAGTGGGTTTTTGTTTGTCCACCCGCCTCTTGAGGATTGACCACAAGTTCTCAATGGGATTAAGATCTGGGGATTTTCCAGGCCATGGACCCAAAATTTCAACATTTTGGTCCTCGAGCCACTTAGTTATGACTTTTGCCTTATGGCACGGTGCTCCATCGTGCTGGAAAATGCATTGTTCTTCACCAAACTGTTGTTGGATTGTTGGAAGAAGTTGCTGTTGGAGGGTGTTTTGGTACCATTCTTTATTCATGGCTGTGTTTTTGGGCAAAATTGTAAGTGAGCCCACTCCCTTGGATGAGAAGCAACCCCACACATGAATGGTCTCAGGATGCTTTACTGTTGGCATGACACAGGACTGATGGTAGCGCTCACCTTTTCTTCTCCGGACAAGCCTTTTTCCAGATGCCCCAGACAATCGGAAACAGGCTTCATCGGAGAATATGACTTTGCCCCAGTCCTCAGCAGTCCATTCACCATACTTTCTGCAGAAGATCAATCTGTCCCTGATGTTTTTTTTTTGGAGAGAAGTGGCTTCTTTGCTGCCCTTCTTGACACCAGGCCATCTTCCAAAAGTCTTCGCCTCACTGTGCGTGCAGATGCGCTCACACCTGCCTGCTGCCATTCCTGAGCAAGCTCTGCACTGGTGGCACTCCGATCCCGCAGCTGAATCCTCTTTAGGAGACGATCCTGGACTTTCTTGGACGCCCTGAAGCCTTCTTAACAAGAATTGAACCTCTTTCCTTGAAGTTTATCGTGGAATTTTCATGGCAAAGAAGGACTATGCAATTCATCTGATCACTGCTCATAACATTCTGGAGTATATGCAAATTGCTATTATAAAACCTTAAGCAGCAACTTTTCCAATTTCCAATATTTATGTAATTCTCAAAACTTTTGGCCACGACTGTAATAGGTGTTTCAATTTCATTGGTCGATGGCGGCCATGTTTTTTGAGATACGCCAATGTCCTCATAGACATACATTTCACCTTGGACCAAGACACTGCATACCAATTTTCAAGTCAATCGGACTAACGGTCAGGTAGTCAGAGCCCTTTTCATGTTTTTTTCATGTTATAGCGCCACCTAGTGATCAATCGTCGCGATTTTTTTACTGTGACCCCAGATTGAACTCATACACATGTGCACCAAGTTTGGTGAAGATATCTCATTTCCTTTTCGAGTTATAGCCATTTTAGTAAAATAGGCTCCTCCCACAACAATATATGGTTTTAAAGTGGTTTTAAAGTGTTTTTAAAGTGTTTTTACAGTTATAGCACCTTTTTGCCTGAGTCTTTTTACAGTCTTGCCTGATCTCCACCACTTTTATTAGTAGTACTCAAAGTGTGCCCATATATATGTGTCAAATTTGTTGTAAATATGTAATTTTGATAAGGAGTTTAGACAATTATATTCAGTGGCGTAACGAGCCAACACCAGGCCCTTAAATAGGATTATCAAGGCAGGCCCCTTGATGACGCAATTCATGACATTGATGACACAATGTTTGCGAGTAGGCTACCATGAATAGGGCAGGATATGATCATACACAGCATATAAGAGATGAGATGACTAACAAAATCAGGAGGAGCTTTCGCTCACCAAAAAAACAAAAAAACAAAAACACTGGTGACAGTGCACCATAACACATTGTTAGGCCTAGGTCCAAATACATAAAAAAGATGCTCTCTTACATTATAGCAGGATTTTCCGGGTTTTCCTATGTGCAACTGCAAAGTTGTCGATTAGATCAGGATTGTGCGCACGGGCATTCTCAATTGACCCTTCGCAGGGAGTTTGATTGACAGGCGATCTGACTAATCATAATCCGCCATTTTGTCCCACAAAGCAGTCAGGAGAGTTAGTAGATTAATTTTGGAGGATTTAAATTTGAAAAACAAAGTGTACTGACGTCTTTAAAACAACATTCCTTTTATGTTCATTCATGTTTATTTTAATGCTATAAATTAACTAGAAGGAAGAGATGATCGGTTCACGAGCAGCTTTAACTGAGCCTTGAGTCTACATCGATCTGTCAGACACATTAAATAGTCACAAAACGGTATTTATTGTTTAAATGTCTCTAAAAAACGACTACATTTGAAAGGTGAGACTTTTGGCGCTTTTCCATTACTAGTACCAGCTCAACTCAACTCGACTCGGCTCGGCTCGCTTTTCGCTCCGTTTTCCATTGCAGATAGTACCTCCACAATAGTACCTGGTCGTCATAGCGGCGTCGCAGGAAACTGCCGTGACTTAGGGTGTTTCTCAATATGCGTTCTTCAGCGATCTTGCGTCCTTGTGTTTTCGTTTTACGTCATCATTAACCGTCGAAGTTCAAACCCAATTCTCAAGAACGCAAGTACAGAGGACGCATGAAAGAACCCGGATGTGTTCTTGATACCGAGGATGCATCGAATGCAGACTTGAGCTAGTACTCGCCTGGTATCCCAGAAGTCATTGCGGCCGGTTCCGAGTTCGTTCTTCCAAGGAAGCTTGGCAAGACCGGTCTCCACGAGAACACAAGTCCGTTCTCTGCGTTCTTGGAATTGAGAAACAGCCTGAATCTTCTACGCGAGATGTTTTTTATTCAGGATACTCCGTCTGGCGCGTGCAATGATGACGCAATGAATAGTGACGAATAGTGGTCATTGACAGTATGGACGGGGATTCGCCAGTCCCAATTCAAAACAAATTTCATGACAATCCATCATTGTTTGTTTCAAACATGTGAGAGCATCAAAATGATCCATGTGTGAAATTGATTGGATTTAATTCTTTTTTTTGTCAGTTCCTATCATAATTTTAACATTTTGGTGTTATTGTGTAGCTATTTACCTATGTTTTCAAATTTCCTTTGTTTTTTTGTTGTTGTCTCGATCGGACTAACGGCTTTGAAGATAAACACAATTTTTTAAAGCTCTAAATGACACTTACAAAAACCATAAGGCGAAACCTGGCATGTTTGGTATTGTTGGACTCGGCAAGGATTCAGGAGTCTTAGGAGGTCACTCCTGTGAAAAAACACTGGCTTGAAACTTCTAAGGCTCCTTCAAGGCATTGTGCCAATGACGTATACTGAGTTTTTTGAGATACACCAATGTTCTCATAGACTATCATGGCACCCCGGACAAAGACACTGCGTGCCAATTTTTCAGTAGACTAACAGTTGGGTGCGCTTATAGCTATTTTCATGATTTTTTTCACTGTTATAGACCCACCAAGTGGCCAATTGTCACGATTTTTTTCATGTCAACTCAGATTGAGCTTATGAACATGTGTCCCAAGTTTAGCGAAAATATCTATTTCCGCTCACAAGTTATAACCATTTTATAGTGCCACCAAGTGGCCAATTGTCATGATTTTTTTTTTCACGTGACCTCAGAATGAGCTCATGAACATGTGTCCCAAGTTTTGCGAAAATATCTCTTTCCGTTCACAAGTTATAACCGTTTTATAGTGCCACCAAGTGGTCAATTGTTGCGATTTTTTTTCAAGTGATCTCAGGTTGAGCTCAGGAAGATGTATCCCAAGTTTAGGAAAAAAAATCTCTTTCCGTTCACAATTTATAACCGTTTTAGTAAAAGTGGCCCTGGTGCCATCAAATATTTTGGTTCCCCTTATCGACCGTTAATTGAAATTTTGAATTTTTTGGATGATTATTGATTGTCAGACTCCAGAGAATATTCTTGCAGTGGTTTGGTTCCGATCGGGCCAAAAACCTAGGAGAAGTTCGCAAAAATAGGTTTTTCAAAAAAATGCAATTTACTCGAAATTGGCGCCGAAGGGCAAGCAAATCGGAGATAGCCATTTTGTCCGCCTTGAGCCAAGGATTCCAACGATATAAGACACTTGATTCTGGGACAAACGGTCTAAGAGTTATGAGCGATTTTGAACTTTTGGTTGCTGTAGCGCCACCTATGGGCCAATCGGGGTCATACTCTGATAGGTTGTCCCCAAATTGAGGCCTACCATCTGGCCAGGTTTCAAGTCTCTAGGCCTTACGGTTTGTCCTGCACGATGCGTTTTACGAATCCTTACAATTACAATAGGGTTTCAGCATTTCATGCTTGAACCCCTAATAAGAATGAAGGCTTTTTGCCAGTTATAGCGCCACCTGTGGTCCGATCTCCACGAAACTCTGCATGCTTCCTCACCATGTTCTGACACATATGCTCATCAATTTTGGTGAAGTTCTGAGTTTTCATTTGGGATTTATAGGCTTTTTAGTGTATTTTGCCACGCCCCTTTTCTAAATGACCCTGTTACAGCCACCCAAATGCCAAAGTTCAACTTTTTTTCGATAATTATTGATCTAGAGAGTCCAGAGAATTGTCCTAGACTGGTTTGGTTCCGATCGGGCGAAAAACCAGGGACTAGTTCGCAAAAGTAGGTTTTGGACAAAATTCGACATAGCAGAAATTTTTCCCTGCCTACATCCAAATCGGAGATAGCCATTTTGTCCGCCTTGAGCCAAGGATTCCAACGATATAAGACACTTGATTCTGGGACAAACGGTCTAAGAGTTATGAGCGATTTTGAACTTTTGGTTGCTGTAGCGCCACCTATGGGCCAATCGGGGTCATACTCTGATAGGTTGTCCCCAAATTGAGGCCTACCATCTGGCCAGGTTTCAAGTCTCTAGGCCTTACGGTTTGTCCTGCACGATGCGTTTTACGAATCCTTACAATTACAATAGGGTTTCAGCATTTCATGCTTGAACCCCTAATAAGAATGAAGGCTTTTTGCCAGTTATAGCGCCACCTGTGGTCCGATCTCCACGAAACTCTGCATGCTTCCTCACCATGTTCTGACACATATGCTCATCAATTTTGGTGAAGTTCTGAGTTTTCATTTGGGATTTATAGGCTTTTTAGTGTATTTTGCCACGCCCCTTTTCTAAATGACCCTGTTACAGCCACCCAAATGCCAAAGTTCAACTTTTTTTCGATAATTATTGATCTAGAGAGTCCAGAGAATTGTCCTAGACTGGTTTGGTTCCGATCGGGCGAAAAACCAGGGACTAGTTCGCAAAAGTAGGTTTTGGACAAAATTCGACATAGCAGAAATTTTTCCCTGCCTACATCCAAATCGGAGATAGCCATTTTGTCCGCCTTGAGCCAAGGATTCCAACGATATAAGACACTTGATTCTGGGACAAACGGTCTAAGAGTTATGAGCGATTTTGAACTTTTGGTTGCTGTAGCGCCACCTATGGGCCAATCGGGGTCATACTCTGATAGGTTGTCCCCAAATTGAGGCCTACCATCTGGCCAGGTTTCAAGTCTCTAGGCCTTACGGTTTGTCCTGCACGATGCGTTTTACGAATCCTTACAATTACAATAGGGTTTCAGCATTTCATGCTTGAACCCCTAATAAGAATGAAGGCTTTTTGCCAGTTATAGCGCCACCTGTGGTCCGATCTCCACGAAACTCTGCATGCTTCCTCACCATGTTCTGACACATATGCTCATCAATTTTGGTGAAGTTCTGAGTTTTCATTTGGGATTTATAGGCTTTTTAGTGTATTTTGCCACGCCCCTTTTCTAAATGACCCTGTTACAGCCACCCAAATGCCAAAGTTCAACTTTTTTTCGATAATTATTGATCTAGAGAGTCCAGAGAATTGTCCTAGACTGGTTTGGTTCCGATCGGGCGAAAAACCAGGGACTAGTTCGCAAAAGTAGGTTTTGGACAAAATTCGACATAGCAGAAATTTTTCCCTGCCTACATCCAAATCGGAGATAGCCATTTTGTCCGCCTTGAGCCAAGGATTCCAACGATATAAGACACTTGATTCTGGGACAAACGGTCTAAGAGTTATGAGCGATTTTGAACTTTTGGTTGCTGTAGCGCCACCTATGGGCCAATCGGGGTCATACTCTGATAGGTTGTCCCCAAATTGAGGCCTACCATCTGGCCAGGTTTCAAGTCTCTAGGCCTTACGGTTTGTCCTGCACGATGCGTTTTACGAATCCTTACAATTACAATAGGGTTTCAGCATTTCATGCTTGAACCCCTAATAAGAATGAAGGCTTTTTGCCAGTTATAGCGCCACCTGTGGTCCGATCTCCACGAAACTCTGCATGCTTCCTCACCATGTTCTGACACATATGCTCATCAATTTTGGTGAAGTTCTGAGTTTTCATTTGGGATTTATAGGCTTTTTAGTGTATTTTGCCACGCCCCTTTTCTAAATGACCCTGTTACAGCCACCCAAATGCCAAAGTTCAACTTTTTTTCGATAATTATTGATCTAGAGAGTCCAGAGAATTGTCCTAGACTGGTTTGGTTCCGATCGGGCGAAAAACCAGGGACTAGTTCGCAAAAGTAGGTTTTGGACAAAATTCGACATAGCAGAAATTTTTCCCTGCCTACATCCAAATCGGAGATAGCCATTTTGTCCGCCTTGAGCCAAGGATTCCAACGATATAAGACACTTGATTCTGGGACAAACGGTCTAAGAGTTATGAGCGATTTTGAACTTTTGGTTGCTGTAGCGCCACCTATGGGCCAATCGGGGTCATACTCTGATAGGTTGTCCCCAAATTGAGGCCTACCATCTGGCCAGGTTTCAAGTCTCTAGGCCTTACGGTTTGTCCTGCACGATGCGTTTTACGAATCCTTACAATTACAATAGGGTTTCAGCATTTCATGCTTGAACCCCTAATAAGAATGAAGGCTTTTTGCCAGTTATAGCGCCACCTGTGGTCCGATCTCCACGAAACTCTGCATGCTTCCTCACCATGTTCTGACACATATGCTCATCAATTTTGGTGAAGTTCTGAGTTTTCATTTGGGATTTATAGGCTTTTTAGTGTATTTTGCCACGCCCCTTTTCTAAATGACCCTGTTACAGCCACCCAAATGCCAAAGTTCAACTTTTTTTCGATAATTATTGATCTAGAGAGTCCAGAGAATTGTCCTAGACTGGTTTGGTTCCGATCGGGCGAAAAACCAGGGACTAGTTCGCAAAAGTAGGTTTTGGACAAAATTCGACATAGCAGAAATTTTTCCCTGCCTACATCCAAATCGGAGATAGCCATTTTGTCCGCCTTGAGCCAAGGATTCCAACGATATAAGACACTTGATTCTGGGACAAACGGTCTAAGAGTTATGAGCGATTTTGAACTTTTGGTTGCTGTAGCGCCACCTATGGGCCAATCGGGGTCATACTCTGATAGGTTGTCCCCAAATTGAGGCCTACCATCTGGCCAGGTTTCAAGTCTCTAGGCCTTACGGTTTGTCCTGCACGATGCGTTTTACGAATCCTTACAATTACAATAGGGTTTCAGCATTTCATGCTTGAACCCCTAATAAGAATGAAGGCTTTTTGCCAGTTATAGCGCCACCTGTGGTCCGATCTCCACGAAACTCTGCATGCTTCCTCACCATGTTCTGACACATATGCTCATCAATTTTGGTGAAGTTCTGAGTTTTCATTTGGGATTTATAGGCTTTTTAGTGTATTTTGCCACGCCCCTTTTCTAAATGACCCTGTTACAGCCACCCAAATGCCAAAGTTCAACTTTTTTTCGATAATTATTGATCTAGAGAGTCCAGAGAATTGTCCTAGACTGGTTTGGTTCCGATCGGGCGAAAAACCAGGGACTAGTTCGCAAAAGTAGGTTTTGGACAAAATTCGACATAGCAGAAATTTTTCCCTGCCTACATCCAAATCGGAGATAGCCATTTTGTCCGCCTTGAGCCAAGGATTCCAACGATATAAGACACTTGATTCTGGGACAAACGGTCTAAGAGTTATGAGCGATTTTGAACTTTTGGTTGCTGTAGCGCCACCTATGGGCCAATCGGGGTCATACTCTGATAGGTTGTCCCCAAATTGAGGCCTACCATCTGGCCAGGTTTCAAGTCTCTAGGCCTTACGGTTTGTCCTGCACGATGCGTTTTACGAATCCTTACAATTACAATAGGGTTTCAGCATTTCATGCTTGAACCCCTAATAAGAATGAAGGCTTTTTGCCAGTTATAGCGCCACCTGTGGTCCGATCTCCACGAAACTCTGCATGCTTCCTCACCATGTTCTGACACATATGCTCATCAATTTTGGTGAAGTTCTGAGTTTTCATTTGGGATTTATAGGCTTTTTAGTGTATTTTGCCACGCCCCTTTTCTAAATGACCCTGTTACAGCCACCCAAATGCCAAAGTTCAACTTTTTTTCGATAATTATTGATCTAGAGAGTCCAGAGAATTGTCCTAGACTGGTTTGGTTCCGATCGGGCGAAAAACCAGGGACTAGTTCGCAAAAGTAGGTTTTGGACAAAATTCGACATAGCAGAAATTTTTCCCTGCCTACATCCAAATCGGAGATAGCCATTTTGTCCGCCTTGAGCCAAGGATTCCAACGATATAAGACACTTGATTCTGGGACAAACGGTCTAAGAGTTATGAGCGATTTTGAACTTTTGGTTGCTGTAGCGCCACCTATGGGCCAATCGGGGTCATACTCTGATAGGTTGTCCCCAAATTGAGGCCTACCATCTGGCCAGGTTTCAAGTCTCTAGGCCTTACGGTTTGTCCTGCACGATGCGTTTTACGAATCCTTACAATTACAATAGGGTTTCAGCATTTCATGCTTGAACCCCTAATAAGAATGAAGGCTTTTTGCCAGTTATAGCGCCACCTGTGGTCCGATCTCCACGAAACTCTGCATGCTTCCTCACCATGTTCTGACACATATGCTCATCAATTTTGGTGAAGTTCTGAGTTTTCATTTGGGATTTATAGGCTTTTTAGTGTATTTTGCCACGCCCCTTTTCTAAATGACCCTGTTACAGCCACCCAAATGCCAAAGTTCAACTTTTTTTCGATAATTATTGATCTAGAGAGTCCAGAGAATTGTCCTAGACTGGTTTGGTTCCGATCGGGCGAAAAACCAGGGACTAGTTCGCAAAAGTAGGTTTTGGACAAAATTCGACATAGCAGAAATTTTTCCCTGCCTACATCCAAATCGGAGATAGCCATTTTGTCCGCCTTGAGCCAAGGATTCCAACGATATAAGACACTTGATTCTGGGACAAACGGTCTAAGAGTTATGAGCGATTTTGAACTTTTGGTTGCTGTAGCGCCACCTATGGGCCAATCGGGGTCATACTCTGATAGGTTGTCCCCAAATTGAGGCCTACCATCTGGCCAGGTTTCAAGTCTCTAGGCCTTACGGTTTGTCCTGCACGATGCGTTTTACGAATCCTTACAATTACAATAGGGTTTCAGCATTTCATGCTTGAACCCCTAATAAGAATGAAGGCTTTTTGCCAGTTATAGCGCCACCTGTGGTCCGATCTCCACGAAACTCTGCATGCTTCCTCACCATGTTCTGACACATATGCTCATCAATTTTGGTGAAGTTCTGAGTTTTCATTTGGGATTTATAGGCTTTTTAGTGTATTTTGCCACGCCCCTTTTCTAAATGACCCTGTTACAGCCACCCAAATGCCAAAGTTCAACTTTTTTTCGATAATTATTGATCTAGAGAGTCCAGAGAATTGTCCTAGACTGGTTTGGTTCCGATCGGGCGAAAAACCAGGGACTAGTTCGCAAAAGTAGGTTTTGGACAAAATTCGACATAGCAGAAATTTTTCCCTGCCTACATCCAAATCGGAGATAGCCATTTTGTCCGCCTTGAGCCAAGGATTCCAACGATATAAGACACTTGATTCTGGGACAAACGGTCTAAGAGTTATGAGCGATTTTGAACTTTTGGTTGCTGTAGCGCCACCTATGGGCCAATCGGGGTCATACTCTGATAGGTTGTCCCCAAATTGAGGCCTACCATCTGGCCAGGTTTCAAGTCTCTAGGCCTTAC